>NW_024037047.1:10119604-10599752 GCF_015706575.1 Patiria miniata
AACACTTCTGGCAGAAAATCTGTTAACAAGATAAGAGAGTAAAGAGCATAATAAGAAAAAGTAAACGATGCAAACAACTCAAGCTACACTAGGTATAAAGTAATATAAACAATGTCATATGGACCTGCTTTACACATGTTACAGTCTTGTGAAGAACACCAAAATCTCTTGTGAATATTTAATAAGCAAGATAAACAGTGGTCGCTGTCTTCTGAATGCCAGGTGGGACTAATCATCAAGGGGGTAATTCAACATTCCTGGACATTCCTGGACAGTAAACTTGAGGGTTTCTTTTCTTCGAGTTTCAAGTTTTGAGTTACGTTTTCAAATTTCGAGTTTCCAGTTGGATTTTCAAGTTTCGAGTTGACTTTTAAAGTTTCGAGTTGACTTTTTGAGTTTCGAGTGGACTTTTAAAGTTTCGAGTTGACTTCTCCATTTTTGAGTTGACCTCTCTACTTAATGCCCAAAGCAGCTGGCTCTTGTACTACTAGCTCTGATTACAAGATTTGCCCATGGAGGTACGTAGGCATGGTTTATCCACCACTGATTTAATAGTCATACACATGGCTATAATAAGCAATTACGACAAGTAAGTCTTCGTAATAACAAAATAACAGTTTCTAAGCTGATATTTGCACAACTCAGTAAGGCCTTTTTTGTTTTACAGTGAGATTCCATGGTTTCATGGGGGGGGGGGGCGACAGCCCCCCCCCCCCATGAAACCTTGTCCCCCCCCCCAGTCACCCCCCCCCCCCAGCTGAGATTTTGAGTTTCTAAAAAAATTATCATTGATCTACATGACACCCCCCCCCCCATGAAATGTTCCAGCGCCCCTCCACTGAAAAATTCCTGGCTAAGCCACTAACAAGTTGGGATCCTGAGAAGGATTCTGAGAAGGATCCTGGCACTAATTATGCATAGTTTTGACCAATCACAACAGGGAGTTTTAACCAATCATGTTAGACCATTACTAAGAATGGACCAATCAGGACACAGTTGTAGAACACAGTGCTAAAGTGTAGGAGGGAAAATGCACATGTGTGGGTGTGTGTGTGTCTCATTCTGTCACAGCTTTTTGTGCAAACTGGATAAATTTAGATAGTGGATATTTTGCCGGAGGTAATGACGGCAAACTAACGTTTACTAAAGGTTTGCCAGCGGCAATCCATATCAACAGAGGGCGCTGCACTCTTTAAGATAGGGCTGAATTATAAGATGTATTAAATGCCCACCAAAAGTAGTAGTAGCACGTTTGGTGTAGTGGTTAAGCAAAGGCTTTAGTAAGCGGGATGACTCGGGTTCGCTCCCGATCCCCGCCACATTTTAAAGTTTTTTTTTCCCATCCCCAAATAAATAAGAATATTCTTCTTTTATCATTTTAACATGTCTCAAACATTTTATTGTAGAGTATTACATTTTCTTTTTCAGATTTGTGGCTCTGGAGGATTTTTTTAAAAGGGAAATAAAGTCCGAAATTATAAAATGGTGTGAATCCCATCTTGTGCATATGAGGTTACAACGATAATATTTGCATGGAGCCAGACTAAAATTTGTCACTGGAAAATGTTCAAGTACAAAAAAACAGTAACTGCGCATGTTCAGTGCGTATCCGGCAAACTAACGTTTACTAAAGGTTTGCCGTCTCCGGCAAAATATCCACTGCCATAAATTTATGTTGCAGCTGCATCAGGGGATTATTTTCACTGTGGAAAACATTTTCTTGGAATTTAGCTGACTGGATCTTGTGCACGCTGGATAGAATACATCACTAGACCTATGGTGAAGTTGCATCAGGGGATTATTTTCACTGTTGAATACATTTTCTTGGAATTTAGCTGACTGGATCTTGTGCAAGCTGGATAGAATTTCATGCTCTCGGAATACACCACTAGACCTATGGTGAAGCTTCATCAGGAGATTATTTTCACTGTGGAATAGGCCTACATTTTTCTTGGAATTTAGCTGACTGGATCTCTGCTGCAATGACTTGGCCTTGTCTGTTGGCAATTGGTTAGCCTACAACCTTTTTCATCCCAAGCCTGAAATCTTAGCAATGCCTCGACGAAGAAGGGTGGCTGAATCTGCTAAGCCTGCTGGTGCTAAGGTGGGACGGAAACCGGTAAGACGATCATCAAGAGCAAAGGCCAGGATCCTTTCAAGTGTTCTTCCTGATGATCCCGTGGCTCCTTCAGTGATGACCACATCACCCACTGTGTTGCCTCCTGCTTCCCCCTCTGTGCTGCCTCCTGCTGCCCCCACTGTGCTGCCTCCTACTGCCCCCTCTGTGGTGCCTCCTGTTCCCCTCTGTGGTGCCTCCTGTTCCCCCTACATCCAATGCTGGTCATCCTGCGAACATGGTAGCTAGTTTTCAAGCTCCTCATCAAGTATGGCAAGTAAGCAACCAGCAACATAGGGAAATGGGTAGCAACACCAATGTGAGACTTTGGCCAACATCTCCGGTGCACACTGCCCATACTGCCACGGCTGCAGCGTGTTTCACAGGGACCAGTCCAAGTACAGGTATCCAGAATACCCCGTCATGCCCTACCAGCTTTCAACAAGCTTCAGGCGGGCCAGTGTCCTCCCAGATGTCAGGTGGTATGGCTAACAATAGCATTAGTCAGGGTGCATGTTTTGATGATACCTGTAGATCGGGCCTGTTGCCAGTAGTTAATGAGGTAGATAATGTAAGTGTAAGTCCACCTTTGCATTCCTATACCCCACAGCCTGTGCCAACTATCAGTACTTGTGCCCCGTTAGGTTCTCTTCTTCCGATTTCTCTGAAAGAGAAGATTTGGTAGGGCATGTATGTGGATTTTTCACTGTTGTTTCAGGATAGTGCAGCTACTGTCATTTCTATGAGGGATAAAAATCCAGAATTAGAGTTTGCTTTGATTGGGGGCAAAATGATAGTGAAGCAGGCTAACAAACCACGAAAAAAGATTGACTCACTCGACAAATGGCAATCTGCATTCCATACCTACATGTCGGTCTTTCTCATGAAACATCCAACTCGTTGGGGTGAATTGCTTAAATACGCAGAAACTATCCGAGCAGCAGCCCTCCAATTCCCTGGGTGGGGTTGGAAGGCATACGATGAGCAATTTAGATTATGCCAGGAAGCTAACCCTGCACGATCATGGGGAATTGTTGACACTGAGTTGTGGCTTACAGTTGCTGCTGCAGGCTAACAAACACGTCGTATCCGCGAAAAAACGCTGCAATGGTGGCCCGTTGCTGTGGGTGAAAGTCGTTCAGTCCCAGTCTGTCCCAAGCAGTATTGAAGGCTCCAACGAATTCTGCAGGTAATGCTGTCATTAGACGATTGTTGCCCACTCAAATGGATTCATTACACGAGACGAAAAACTCGAATCAATGTCAAATTGTTGAAAAAGTGACGAACATTTCGCTCTCGCTAAAAAGACATGGAAGACGCCATGATGACTAATGCATTATACATGCAGCGCGACGTCACATGATTCTTGTGAAGCTTACGATTGGTCAGCTTAAAAATGAATTAATCATACTACTGGGAAGGTTGTTTCATGTGATTGGTCCAAGACGAACCTACATAATCATCACGGCATACCCGCATATCCTGAAGCCCGCCCATTTTCGTCCAAAACTGGACGAAAAAGTAAAGAAAGACATTAAACCCGGAAGTTGCAGACCCAACAAGGCGGTCGTTCGACAGGCCACGCGGCGCGTATATCCCCCACACGTACGTACGTACACCCACACACAGAACATAGTAGGCCTACATTTACTGCCTTATTACACCCATGCGTACAGTCCGTACTCACGTGTGTGTGCTTGCTGGTTGTGTTAGTACCGAACCGTTCGTACGGACAAGGGTCGGTGGTACACGCACGTAGCCGCGTTGATTGTGGGTGCAGGGCCCGATTATCTCCCTTCGACAAAAAGCCGAGAGACCGCATTGAACAAGGCTACAGTGCCTACAGCTATTTTGATTTTCACCGCCTGTTTGTCGGCTTGATTTACTTCATGATCCTTCAGGCATAACGTAAATCTCTGTTTGAATAGCTTGAACTCCTCAGCAACATTCTTAACTGACCAATTCATTTCTGGATATTTAGCCATGGTTGAGTGCACAATGACAATGTTGGGGGGGGGGCCAACATGTCCCTGCCCCCCTCTAAAACTGATAAATCGAGAATATGTTGAGAAATGCAAGCATTTTTGCCAAAAAAAAATGTTTGCCCCCCTCTAGAAAAAATCCTGGCGACGCCCATGCAGAGTTCTTCATCGTGTCTCATATTGTAGATTCCAAGGTCTGCATCGTCATCAGAAGGAACGACAATCAAAACATCTCCATTTACAGCTGCAAAAAAATGGAAAAGGAAATGAAGCAAGATTAAAATAATGCAAAACACAACATTTAAATGTCTAAAAAATATATGACACAAAAATACATTGGAAGAAGGAATAGCCAAGTCATAATCACAAAATTTAATTTGAAATTGAACCAGTTTTCATATTTACTGCACGTAACCAAATCCCTGTTTACCCGCATATTACACCCAAAACTTGACTCCAAAGCGGTGCCTGTCACAAGCGATGTGTGTGGTGGGGTTTCGAGCTCAAACTCCCAGCACGGCTGGCCGGCGACGACCGCGTGATGCCACCGAATGGTGTCAGATTTCTTCCCACGAGCATGACGAGTGCGGGCATGCAATGCCTGCCATGTCCTTTATAACGTGGTGTGAATGGAGATCGGAGGTTTCTTGACTTCGACGAGACATAAGCAGTACAGAATCTTCGTTTTTGCTGCAAGATTCAGCATTTTGGAACTCGTTTAGCAGCTTCCCAGTGTGCATTTCTTGATGCTCAACACGTGTCACATGCGTTTTCAAGTTGAAATATCGCCAAAAATGTGATATTCAAGGACGAAAATTCACGAACAAAAAAATATTAGCTCGGTTCCCACATAGAAAACAATGAAGATTACACCCTCATTCACTACTTTTCAGAAGTTAAAATTCCGTAAAAAAAAAACACTTTTAGAAATATGCCCTTTTTTGATGAGATATCAGAAAAAAAGTTAAATTTTTATGCAAAATCATCCCAAAATTCAAACTTGGATAAAATTGGTTTACAAAATGATATTTTCATAATTTAGAAAGTATTTATCATTTTGATGAAGCCTCCTTACCAACCGGGGTGCTTAGAAACCGTCAGAGGCGATGTCATTGCTGATATGGGGTGGTTATTTGGTGAGTTTTCGCGCTGATAAATAAATGAATATTCATGAACCGATAATTAGGAGCCCGCCATTTTAAAAAAAATACGCGCACGCGCAAACCGTTTTGCGCGGAATGAGATACGTGTACACTGTCCGTGATAGTCAAGGTAGTAGTCAGGTAGTAGGGCAGATGAAGTCGCCTGGCAAGATGCTGAAGGTCCCAGATTGGAGATGCACTGGTACTGTAAACACGTCGGGCAGGTACAGTTACTGGAAAACGACGAGCTGAATTTCTCACAAATTGGATGCAGCGCAACTGGATGGGCGCTGATCGTGATTGTGTCGATCGGCAAACTGGACACACGGCAGAATTAGCAAAATTAGCCGATGATGAAGTCCAGGTTTCTGCTGCTTTTCATCCCGTCTTGTCCCTTGAAACAGTCGGGTGCGTCGCCGCTGGATGCTGTAAAGCCGGTCGGTAGATGACCAGTCTCCGGTAGAGCTCGATGGAGCCGTGGGGAATACAGCGATAATTGCAAACTCCTGAGTGCAGTGATGGGGCGAGCACGGTATAGGCGCTCACACTGTACGGTGAAACGTGTTGACTGTGCAGTGGGTATAGCACACGCACGTGAAATGTCGCGGCATGACCTCAGAAAAGTCTGGGTCGGTTGCACGTTTTCACACCAAAATAAGCGGGAATCGGGAGGTCCAGATGACCGAAAGTTGCCTCACTCGATGGTCAGCTCAGATCATCACAGATGTATGGTTCTTTTTCACCGCTGCCACCATGTTGAGATAGTCAATGGAGGTGAAATAAAGGAGGCTCGTAAGACGGCAAGTGGACAGCACGGCAAGCATGAATGGTTTATTCTAGAACTTATCTGGGGTCAACTCCCCGGCGCTCATGCGAAAAAGTTCGTGAAAATGGTACTGGGGCATGGTTGGCTAAGTCCGATATTAAATCTGCCTTTCGGCTGCTTCCTGTAGCCCCGGCAGACTATGAGTTACTGGGTTTCACACTTCAAGATAAATTTTACTTCGACAAATGTTTAACAATGGGTTGCTCAGTATCTTGTGCACTATTTGAGAAATTTAGCACAATTTTGGAGTTTTGCATCTGTGAAATTTCAAGGTCGTCATCAATCACTCACTACCTGGATGATTTTTTCTTTGTTGACAAATCATGGGCTGGATGCAAACACCTGCTTTTTCAGTTTTCAGCAATGTGTTCAAAATTGGGGGTTCCTCTTGCAGTTGAGAAGACTGAAGGCCCACAGCAAACTATAACATATTTGGGTTTGGAAATTGACTCCCAGCGCATGCAGGTACGTGTGCCAATAGCCAAAGTGGTAGCACTTAAAGAAAAAATACAAGAAGTACTGGTCAAGAAAAAGATTACCTTGGTGCAAGTGCAATCATTGGTGGGTTCACTGAATTTTGTGTGTAGGGCGGTGGCGCCGGGAAAAACATTCCTGTGGCGTTTAATTTCACTGACACAGGGTTTAACTAAACCTTACCATAGAGTACGGCTTTCCGTTGGGGCCAAGCAGGATTTGGGGATGTGGTTGGAATTCTTAACCCAATTTAATGGCATATCAGCATTTCATGATGGTGACTGGGAATCCAATCAAACATTAGAGCTGTTTACAGATTCAGCAGCAAGTGTTGATTTTGGGGTGTATTTCCAGGGTCAATGGACGCAAGGCCGTTGGCCGTCATCAGTTCTCGCAAATCCACCATCCATTGCCTTTTTGGAATTCTATCCGATTGTTGTGGCTGTTAAATGCTGGGCTACCCAATTGGGCAATAAGAGGGTACGTTTTCATTCTGATAATATGGCTGTTGACATTTAATAATAGCCAGATGTCTCAGTGTCCCAAGATCATGCGACTGCTTCGTATTTTTGTACTGCAATGCCTCCAGTTTAACATTACATTTAAAGCTGTTCATGTTCCAGGGGTGCACAATAATATCGCCGATTCTCTGTCCCGTTTTCAGGTGGAGCGTTTTCATGCTGTGGCACCTCAAGCAGCATCACATATGACCCCCTTACCTCTTCTTGCCCAAGTATGGTAGGGTTGGAGATAAGCCGTTTATTATCATTGGCTTGGACAGCAAACACTCACAAGACATATGCCAGTGGCTGGCATGCATTTTCCACTTTTTACAGCACAGCAGACATGCGACACTGCTTCCAGCATCAGTCCAAATGGTTCGGGAATTTGTGGCTTGGTTGTCATTGCATAACTTGTCCCCTTCCACAATTACCACTTATGTCACAGGGGTGGGTCATTTTCATAAACTGCATGGTTGAGGGAGCTCGTCGGGATACCCCCAAACATGATAGTAGAATGCCCATTTCATTGCCTATTTTGGTCAGCATCATTGAGTCATTGCCATTAGTGTGCACATCTTATTACGAAAGTGCAATGTTCAAAGCAGTAATGCTCGGTGCATTCTTCTGTTTCATGCGGGTCAGGGAGTTTGCAGCAAATTCAAAGCAGGCAGTGCAGGAGTCAGTCCTTCAAATAGGGGACATTCATTTCTGCTGTACTCAACTGGCAGGCCATTCAGTTGAACTACCTTCCGATGTAGTAAGACAAATCACTGCCCCCCCCCCCAAGTAATTCATTTAGCTCAAGCTACTGAGAAAGAGCTTTGTCCTGTTCAAGCATTGCATGATTTCGTCATGCCCAAATCACCAGGGTATACTCTTTTGTCATTTTAATGGGAGCCCACTGACAAGATTTCAATTTGGTGCTGTGCTTAAAAAAGCACTGGTACTCTGGAGTTCATGGGGCACAACTTCAAAACCCACTCGTTTCGGATCGGTGCTGCAACAACAGCCAGTTGGGAATTAATTGCCATTTTACACTTTTACTGACATGTTTGTATGATCAGGTCCTGCGACAGTCTGGATAATTGGTGACTCAATTGTTCGTCGTGCTCGTCAGCCACTTGATTCCTGTAAGGATATTTTGGAGAGGCAAGCGTGGGGCTGAGCTGCGTTTACAATCTCCCTGAGTTGCTACACTCCATGGGGTCCCGTAATCACCCAAATATTTTAATTATTCATATCGGTACTAATGACATGGTCCGCGCAGACATGTTTCAGATTAGGCAGCGTATTGCACATTTCATGCAGTTTTGCCATCAAAGTTACCCCCCCCCCCCATACCACGTTGGTGTGGTCAGCTATTCTGCCACGCCTGTTTTACTTTGGAGCAAAGGATCAAAAGGCCATGGACCAGGTCTGCCGATCAATTAATAGGTGGGCGCGATCTTGTTGCAGGCTGTTTGGGGCTTCATTTTTACCCCGTGATGAGATTCAGAGGACAAATCATGCTCTGTTTTTGTATGATGGGGTTCACCTCAGTAATATGGGAACGAAGTTACTGCTGTCTGATTTTGTCTCCTGCATTGCATCACACATTCAGTGTCAAGGGAATTAAGTTCAGTGCAGTGATGGGGAGATTGTAAATATGTTCTTGTTTAGTGTGGTCTTCTTCCTGGGGTGTGCTGTGCACTTGTGGCGTCTTTAACAGGTTTCAAAGACAGCTCATGCCTAATACATGTACGTACACACATGAGTTTACATGTAGCATTAGTTTTATGGGTATGTTACTGATATTGTTGCTGATATTGTTACTGATATTGATGTTTTTAGTAATACAATGTGATTTGAACTTTGTAAGGGGCAGCCACTCCCCCTTACGTACCCCAGGGGCCGGATGTGCTGTATTTCCATAGCGCAGCCATGGCTGTCCCCCACAGATGTGGACTGGGTCATATGTGTGCCCATTCATTAATGGTTGGCCTGGGAGTCAAATTGATAATTGACGTACATGTACGGGACCTGGGAGTCCATTATATGTTTAACATGTTTCTTTCGGGCCTGTTAGCCCTATGACTTGATGCCAGCTTGCCCATATTAATTCGGTATCTGGCGAACGAACAAAGTTTGAAATAAATAACTTGAAGCTGTGGGGAAGATGCACAAAAAGTTATATCTTGAGTTTCATTCTTATTGAGTCCGAGTTTAAGAGATTTTGTCACAATGCATGTATTTTGACAAAATTCATTATAGTCTTGAGTTTCATTCTTATTGAGTCCGAGTATAGGCAGGACCTATTTTCCAACTGCAGTGTTAAATAAGGGACCATATATATCTGGGTGTACATGTGCACATGTAGCACACAATTAGGCTCATTGGAATGCATACAAGTTAATTATACCTTGCTGTATGCTTACATGCTATTAATTCAATACAATGAACAGTAACAAAAGTCAGCATGTATTATACATCAAAGAGCATCTTTGTGTAATTTTATCAGATTTTGATGTCCCGTTTGCTACCAGAGACAGCAAATGGTCCAAGAATGACAACGGTTTAACTTTAAGACCAACTGTGCAGTTGAAAAGTTGCAATTTAAGAGATACGCTAGGAGAAATTGCTCAGCGTAACCAAAAATAAATGCCTGTAATTATATGGACTGTACAGTGCCCATATAAAGCGGGGTTATTCGACTTCACATGCTCTCATGCAGGCAAGCACTGTGTGATAGATATTCCTTGCCGTTTGTTTTGGGTAGTGTCACATTGTCAGACAGTAATTTCCACTGAACTTGCGTGTTTGCAACTTTTCAAACTGCATAATTTGTCACAAACCATAGTTAATCTTGAAAAATGTAAAGTCTTTGGTACCAAACAAGGTATCAAAATGCAGCTGATATGATTCCCCACAGGTGTATCATCAATGACGTCCCCAATCACATTCAACATTATGACACTTCTAATGAGTGTCAACTTTCTTTTTGGGGGGCATTTTTGTACATGTAGGCCTAATTACCCTTTATGTAATACCACACAGCATAACAAAAATAACTGTATGAATTAAAGTTGATAAGCACCAGCTAAAGCTTGGAGCTATACCCGCTCTTGATTTATCATGCTCAATCTGTGCAAGTTTGCTTTAAAATTGTAAGAGTATTTAAGTTAAATTATCCAAATAGTGTTATATATTTTTTTACACTTTACAAGGTTATCCTTCATTTCCCCTAATTGAGTTTTATGAAAGGATGTTGACCTCTCTACTTTCCTTTATGCCTAAAGCAGCTGGCTCTTGTACACTGATTACAAGATTTAATGTGTTTATATTCCACCATGGAGTTCATACACATGGCTAAATCTGTTTGTCACTTTAGTGAGACAACTAAAAGTTCATAATTAAAAATTGACAGTTTCTATAGGCCTAGTCACAAGCAAAGTTAATCAGTAAAGCCTTTTTTCTGTTTATAGTAAGATTCTTGAAGAATGCTGATTAAGTTTTCCCCTGATTTGTGAGAATATAAATAAAGATAGCTCCATGCTGACACTGATTAACACTTTTCCAAACACAGGTGCTTGGCCACTAGGTACTTGCCTTTAGGGATTTTTCTATTCTGTTACTGCAGTGTGCTCAAAGGGAGGGGACAAAGGAACATTGCAATGGAGCTTCAAAGTTTCCCCTCTCCATTTATAGGACAGTAAATGAAATTAAGAGTATGTCCACGAGAGGACCATGCAGACCATGACAACGTGGGGGTCGGTGGATTTGGTTAAAATTTGGGGGGTAGGTGGGTCATAGGTAGCCTTGAAGTTGTACAAAATATTTGGCCAATCTGACCTCCGTAGCAGGAAAAAGAGCCAAAAATGTGGGGTTTTTTAGTAGAAAAATGGTGGTTTTTATGATTTTGGGGTACAAAAGTTTAAACGCTTGCTGCTGAACAGGGGAAAGCAGCAGAGCAATGAAATTTGCAGGGTCTTGAGGTTGTATCCTGACCTAAACCAGGAATTCAAAATTTAGAAAAAAATTGCTCTTAGGAGGCAACTGCACTAAGGGTACCCCCAAAGTTGAGTCATAGAAATAGCGATATTTAAGTCGCCGTAGCGGCATTATTGCAGGTCTTTGAACAATGACACTCAGGTGGAAGAGAGGTCTTATCATGGTCTTTAAGTATCAATAATAAAAACCATTGTCAGCAGTTTTTAGTATGAAATGGCAGGAGCCTGTTTTACCCTATTTTTCGCTAGTAAAGGGACAGGGGAGGGGCATACAGTGCCCCCACTTTTCTGTATTTTCATAAGTCGACAACTAATTTTCATGAAATTTGCCACCTAATTTTAATTTTCCAAGTTGTAAATAATGACGTCAAAAATGCTATAACAAATCTTCAATAGAGGGTGTTTTAATTTTTTTTTGGCACCTTTTTGGTCAAAAAATTTATTTTTCACATAATTTCTGTCTTTTTTGCTTGAATGTTATGAAAATTGGCAAACGTGTATATTTTTTCATGATCAATATAATTAAAACCTATTTTAATACTGGAGACGCCATTAGGGGTGCTATAATCCCTTAATTTATCCCATTTTTAGGGTAGGGGGTTCACTTTAAATCAATATGGCCGCCACCTTTCAGAGTCCAGGATGGAATGTATACCCTGTCCGATTTGTGGCAGAGGGAGTCCCCACAAATGTTCCTATACAGGCTCAACAGACACTTGTATTTTTGTTAACAGAAGTATCCCCAATAATCCTCTAAAGAATTCCCGAGATTACCAGAACACAATGAAGACACAATGGGGGTGGGGGTACACCCTGCCATATATCTTGCACCAAATGTTGGAATGATGAGGCTTGGATGACAATCCTGTTATTTGTTTGGCATGTTAATGTAACCCGGAAAATTAATAAACTTGGAAAATGATGAATTTAATGAGAAAAACGCTAAATGTTGGGGTACTCACTGTCAAAAATGAGGTAGACCTAGATGGGGTAGGAACAAGTAGAAAGAAATTTGAATAAATAGAAACAATGACAAACACATTTTTGGAAAGACAAAAAAAAAAAAATGATTTATTTTACCAACCAAAATTTGAAGAACCATTAAAAAAACCAATAATCAAAAAGGATCAAAATTAACTTTTTACCAAATCTTAAACCTGTTAGCCCCACAACCAAATAAGAAAAATGGTAGTACTACAGTCGACTTTTATTATAAAGAGCACTTTTATAAAGATGTCCTACTTCTGCTTATAAAGAGCAAATTCTGAGGCCTCAAATCTATAGTTCTCTTTGTGTTTCTTTGTTTCGCTGTCCTTTTATAGCAACATTTCTGTTTCAAGAGGTAGTTTGGGCAGTCTCACCGACCTTGCTATTACGAGAGTCAACTGTACAAAACTAAATTGAACTTTAAACTTAAATAAAAATTGAAAGAAGAAAACTGAACCAACACAGTATCAAAATAGGATGACACATGGAACAACCTAACGATCAAACTCGAAAAAAACAATTGAATATAAATCAAGAAAATCTTTTTCCTTCTTAAATTAACTCAAACTGAAACTACTAGACCCACATTTGGATGTTTTTTTCCAAAGATAGGAAAAAAGCTAACTGTATAATCCATACAAAGTCTAACTTTAAAAAACAAGAACAGTCACTGTCTTCCAATAACAAACCATGATAACCCTTTGTTTAAACACAAAATACGTAAAGGCAGAGAACATGGAACCACTACTGCAAAAATGTTGGTAAAAAAGGAAGTAATACAAAAACAAAATGAAAAAAAAATAGTTGATAAAATTAAAACCATCCCATTGTTTAAAAAAATGTATTTAATTTGACCCTCCAGTTACAGGCTGAAACCATCAAATCTAAGATGGCTGCCGGATGTAGCGGCCATTTTGAATTTCTAAAAGGCATTAAACACCAGTTGTCTGCAGTTTGATAGCACGCGACTAGAGAACGGGTACTACTATCAAAATGTTGACCACTTTGTGATGATTCAGCAGTTGTTTCACCGATGGTAATCTTCATGAGCCCATCTTCTTGACCTGGTGCTAAACAATGAAGAACTAAACCAAAGGCTTCCTTTGCCTTCCTTCTATAATAACGGATGGTGCTATCAGATGCTTCTTCTAATGACAGACGAAGCTGCCCATCAACAGCAGACATTCCACCCTGAGTAAGGAAAGTGTTCAGGGATTGCAGCTCCACATTCTTTGGTCGGGGGGTTGGAGCCCAAGAAGAGTCAAGTGCACCTACATCCTGTGTAATATCTCCATCAGTTGATGAGGACTCAGATGTATGCTAGAAAAAATCATGAGAAAATAAAAACAGTGAGATGAGTGCTACATATAGCAAGGTTGAAATACAAATTTATGTACTCAAAGAAGAGTGCTTACAATTCATCTGTGATAAATGAGATGCAATATGTCAAAGTCCCTTCTTAGTTAACTCTCATTACCTCATGAACTGAAGTGCACGCTGTGTCGGTGGGTTGGAGAGATGGTACACCAGCCAGCGATGTGAAATCACTGATTGTACACTGCTGCTCTTCTTGTTCCTTAGAGCGCACATCACTAGGTAATTGTTCCGCTGTCTGGTGCGTAACTGCTTGTTTGTGCCTAGATAGACAACCTCTACAGATACCTGAAAGTCATATGAACAATGAGAATTAACAAAGTGTTAAGTGTTAAGGCCGCAGCAGGCTTAATATTTTTTAAACGTAAAAGATATAAAGCGGGACGTATGTAGACAACAATATTGAGCAATAGATCCCTTGAACAAAACCCATGTCATAAATTCCCCCCCCCCCCCACCAAAAAAATAAATAAATAAATATAAATAATACATCTTCTTTTATTATTTTAGATTGACTGTATTTAATTGCAATTATTACTTTTTCATTTTCTGATGTGGCTGGCTCTGGAGGATTTGTATAAAAGGGGAAACAAATCTGAAATTGTTCTTGTAAATGGTCTGATGAGTCACATCTCGTGAATAAAAGTCAAAACAACAATGTAAGTGCAAAACAAATATTTGTTTTATTCCCCAAACTGCGCATGTTCAGTGCAGCTCCAACTTTTTTTATATAAATTTTTTTCAAAATATCCACCATGTGTGTCCACTGCCGAAAACCATGTGTGTGGTCCAGAGCTGTGACAACCAGTATTAGTTTTTCACACAATAATAAATTTCACTGGTCCCAAGTCAACTGCATGATAAGGGATTTAATTGATATAACCTACCCAGAAACAAAATCAGTTGATCAGATATGGACCATGACCATGATTGATTCATTTCAGAAATGTGTTATTGTTTGATTTCTGTCTTCTTACCTGTTCCAACTGTGATCAGGATACCCCATCGATCAAACATCTCACGGCTAGTTGCTTTATTCACACCACGGAATGGTTTGCCTTTCCCTTTATGGAGTGGATGACAACATTTCCTTGATGATGTCCAACTCAACCCTAACTTGTATCTATGAGCTGGACATATTGTCTTATCAGTGTATGCATCGACGTCGAACAAACCACATCGCAGGAGGATCAGTTTCCACTCGACATTCACATCATATGCAGCGACTTTCCACTTCTGCAAATGGCTCCGTATGTTTTTTGTGCATCAATTAAGTTGCACTGTATTTAGTTCGCGCGGATAAGAGGGATTTACACCACATTCGATGGCTTTGCTATACTCAAAATTACTAAAATCACATTGCATCTGCACAGACAGCATGTCCATGGCTGCCATTTTGACTGTGATGTAATGCGAGGGCGTCTTCTTTCGATACCGCGCGCTCACTGGGTGGGCGGCAACAGGACGTTCCCCTCCTACCGGATCAGTGCACACCACCAAAGGTAGCCCACTCACCCACCCACCCACCCAATAGGTGAAGTCTGCAAAATGTAGATTTTGTTACGCTACAACAATTCCTGCAAAATGTCAATTAAGGGCAACCAATTGCACTCGGAACTGTCTAGGGGGCTATGTAGGTTTGGTCTTGAAAAATAGGAATTTTTCAACTTTGTTGACCGTGAGCAAACAAAAACAAGAAGAGCTGACAGTTGTTTTATTTTTTATTATTGTAGTCGGATATCTGAACTATATTTTCTCCAAGTTTGTTGACTCTCAGCCCTGCATTAATTAAGTTATGGTTTACCGCATAAATGACTTCATTTCGTAATAGAGCTGATACGTGTTTTTCTTACGCCTATATCTCCGCAGTGAATGGTTGCATATCCAAGATTTATATTTCATCGTTTAGAGGAGATTAAATCCTTTCTTTTGATATGTAGGTCGACAGTAAATGATTTAGTTTAAGGGAATACAAGAGGCTATAACTTTACACCAGAAACAACACAAATTTACTCCCCAGAAGTCACCCTTTTTTGCTCAAAATTGTCGGTGCCCCGTACTCGGCCACCGTGTGATTATTTATCGAGCTACTCCACCGAGTGGTATCGTCTCAGGTGGGGATCAAATGGCCAAGATTTGAACTTAATTCGCCGACCCCCCACCTTGTCAATTTTTCAAGATTTTGCATGGACTTCTCATAAATGCACACTTAAGCAGCAACATTTATTTTTGAAATGGGTAACATTTTAGTGTTAAAATAATGTGTTGGGCCCACTAATTTAAATCGACCAGTACATGTAAACTATGGAGAAACTGCAAGGGCCCTGACTTGAAAACTTAACTCAAAACACAAAAACTAAACTCGACACTTGAAAAGTCAACTCGAAACTTGAAAAATTAACTCGAAAGTTGAAACTCGAAAAAGTCAACTCGAAACTCGAAAAACTTAACTCGAAACTCGAAAACTTAAACTCGAAACTCAAAGAAACGTAACACTCCTGATATCAGCTCTATTTATCCCATTGGGTATTAGCCATTTGTTTATTGCTGTTTTTGCTGACGTGGCCCTGAGAAATGATGTTGCGCAATTTTTGCAAATTTTCATTTGTCCAGTGTGTACCCCTTCATCTACTAAACAGCCCCATCCATACTTGAAACAAGCCAAATGGGCAAAACCTAACACTTTTGTTGTGTTGCAAAATTAAACAAAACTAGAGGTTCGTGTTTGTTGTTACAAACGCAGAGTGGTCGGGCAGGCAATTTGTTAATGAAACACTGCCGAGTTAAGTTATGAATATGTTTATGTAACAACAAAGGATCATGAAATTAAATACTTTCCATTACAATAAATTATTTTGTTGAAAAATGCATCTTTAACGGTGTGCTTAATTTCCGTTAACATTTTATGTACACATACGAGTTAATTCTGGCTTGATGACGTCATTATTAAAAAAACCGGGAAGTGAATACTGATTTAGTTCGGACTGGATAAATGTTGATTGTCAAGTTAAATAATGTGTGCAAATATGAAAAATATAACCGTATGTATTTATAACACCTAACTTCCGGTTTCATGACATCACTAGTATTTGGAAGCAAAAGTTTAACATTAATTGTTATGGTATCGTTATTTGGGCTACGAAGATATACGACATGGATCACATGATTTAAAATATGATCATTTCAAATTCTCATTGACGTAACTTCGGGTCTGATGCCGTCGTGAATTTGACACCTTGCTAAGTTATCTGTGGTTAATCAAAGAATATCAAGGGGCGATTTGGTAAAATTGGAACCGATGCTCTTCAGATTAAAGAAAACAAACACAATTTTATGTGCCGCTAGGGGGCGCCCCTTTCGGATTATGACGTCATCACACTGTTTTTTGTGACTTGCATTTCTCACTAAACACTTGCATAATATACATGTCTGTAGTAAAATGCTTCCGCTTTTGCGTTATATTCAATTTTCATTGCACTTCTGGTAACACCAGTAACACCGGAAGTAAAGGTCAAGCGGTTTTGTGTCCGGGAACAAGAAATGTTTCTCATGGCAAAGTCTACGACCTCACGAAAAAAACGAACACGATACTGTATTTAGTTCAAAAGATATAGCACAAACTGTTTTGTCAAAATTTGCCCTTAGATCGCTTGTAATTTGATACCTGATGACGTCATGATGACGTAACAAAATGTTTAACATATCTTCGTAACATGGTACAAGTTCACACAAGTTTTTGTGATTGTACCGTAAACCGTTCGGAAGAAATTTTGCTTTGTTTTTATTTCATGCTAACGTCTTCATTTTGAATTCACCTAAATTTGACCTTCCGGTAGACCCGGAAGTAAAGGTCAAGCCAGTTTACGTACACGACAAAAAATGTTAAGCAATTAATGGTCTATCTCAATGCACAATACAAACATCATTGATTATTTAGTTCAAGAGTTATAGCTCCAATAGTTTGACACCCGATGACGTAATCATGACGTCAGAGTAATATGCACCACTTAGGATGAGGGTCGATATATGCTGAAAGTTACAAGTTCCTATCATAAACCGTTTAGGAGAAAACCCGTGGAAACGTGCTGTACGGGAAAAAAAAGAAGAAAGAAAGAAAGACTAGATTTTGGCGTTTGTTGAGTTACAAACGCAGAGTGGTCGGGTGGACAGCCTTTTCATTATACACTGCCCAGTTAAGTTAGGAGTATATGTTTATGTAGAAAAAAGGATCACGAAATTAAATCCCTTCAAGTACAATCAATGTTTCAAAAAGGTATCTTCAAAGGTGTGATGAATTTCAGTAAACATTCTATGTGCACAAAAAAAGTTATTTCTTGTTTAATAACACCTAACTTCCGGTTTGATGACGTATTAAAAGCACCTAACTTCCGGTTTGATGACGTCACAGCATTAGAGATCCAAAAGTGAACATTTTAAAGTAACTTCCGGCATGATGGCCTCATGAATTTGAAACCATGCCAAGCTATCTGTGGTTAATCAGAGAATATCAAGGGGCGATTTGGTAAAATTTGGACGGATGGTTTTAAAGTTAAAGAAGGGAAACTCTATTTTATGTGCCGCCAGGGGGCCCTTTCGGATGTTGACGTCATCACACTGTTTTTTGCATCTTGCTTTCCTCACTAAACACTTTCATAATATATATGTCTGTAGTATAATCCTTCAGCTTTTGATTTATATTCAGTTTTTATTGCACTTCCGGTAACACCGGAAGTAAAGGTCAAGCGGTTTTGCGTCCAGGAACACGAAATGTTTCTCACGGCATAGTCTACAACTTCACGAAAAAACGAACACGATACTCTATTTGGTTCAAAAGATATAACGCAAACTATTTTGTCAAATTTGCCCTTAAATCGCTTGTAATTTGATACCTTATGACGTCATGATGACGTAACAAAATTTATAACATCTTCGTAACATTGTACAAGTTCACACAAGGTTTTGTGATCATACCGTGAACCGTTCGGAAGAAATGTTGCTTTGTTTTGATGTCAGGCTAACGTCTTCATTTGGAATTCACCTAACTTTGACCTTCCGGTAGACCCGGAAGTAAAGATCAAGCGAGTCCACGTACACGACAAAAACTGTTAAGAGTCATTTCGTGTACATGTAAATACTTCATATAAGTGTCCATGCACGCTCAAAATTTGTTTTTATACTTTGTGGGATGAAAGGACTTTGGGAGCAAGTTACCAAAATAGACTTCCAATATTTTGCCCATTGCCATGGTTACAGGCCATTATAACATCTTCGTAACATTGTACAAGTTCACACAAGGTTTTGTGATCATACCGTGAACCGTTCGGAAGAAATGTTGCTTTGTTTTGATGTCAGGCTAACGTCTTCATTTGGAATTCACCTAACTTTGACCTTCCGGTAGACCCGGAAGTAAAGATCAAGCGAGTCCACGTACACGACAAAAACTGTTAAGAGTCATTTCGTGTACATGTAAATACTTCATATAAGTGTCCATGCACGCTCAAAATTTGTTTTTATACTTTGTGGGATGAAAGGACTTTGGGAGCAAGTTACCAAAATAGACTTCCAATATTTTGCCCATTGCCATGGTTACAGGCCATTATGTGTTTTGGCCATTTTCCGGCAATTTTGAGGCTGCAAAAATTCATTTTTTGCGTTATTTTCAAACGTCATCAAGCCAAACCGCAAAGTAATGTCACATAAGTAACTATATCACGACAAAGTATCATCCTTACCCTTACAAGAAAAATATAGAAACACTTCTGAAAAATCTCCTTTATATTATTTTTAGGCCCTATAATACAGCATGTTTTTACAACTAGCAAAATTGCATTTTTTACCCCATTTTTATCCCTCCAAAATGGCACTTGCCAGGGCACTCAGAATAATTTCCCTTCGGCTATGGTTAGTTCAGACATTGGTCTTTTCATATCTGGTGAGAAAATTTTGGGTTATTGAATAGCCTTTGTGCAGTAGCGCTCCAAAAATGGTATATTTCACAAAAACCTAAAAAAAGTGTATTTTCAGTGTTTTCCTTTGTTTTGGGTAATAAACTTGTATAATTGGTATTGTTCATGGACCTAGCACATTTTCACAAACTGAATCAGACTGTTTATCATTTTTAGACCATCGGAAGAATAGTAGGTAGTGTACTTCCCCCCACACCTGGCTAGGCCCCGCCCACTCCTCTGTGCCACCGAATTTTGAACGTTTATGTTGCATAATGAAACAAATGTAAATAAATAATATGCAAGTGAACACTTTAGAAATAACAGAGTTCCTTTTCACAGCCTCCCCTTCCCCCACCCCCGGGGCATTGCTTGGGGTTGAGGGTGGGGTGTGACCATCCACCAATAACTTAGCATTGTCGGTACAATCATTGTCACATGGGCAAAACTCATGTGATTGCAAGCCGCAATGAATAATAATGGCCATATCCATTGTCCTCTGATTGAAGTTCACCATTATTAAAATGATGTCCAGTCCTCCCCTCCCAAATAGGCCCCGCCCCTTCCTTTGCCACCAAATTCAGATTTTGATTTCTGCATGTATTTGCCTAAATTAAAGTGAACCTTTTACGATCTACACCAACAGCCGTCTCACAGATAGCCCCTTCCCCTGCCACCCCCAATCACAAAGCTCAAAGATAACCACGCCTTCCCCAACAAGTCAACAAGTTTGTTGAGATTACTTACATGCATATGGCCCTTGGGGAAAGTCTGAATTATGTAAGGTGGCTTTTTTACAACACGGGGCAGCTTGAAATATCCGAAAAGTGAGGAGGAGAAGGGGTGTGTATGTCACGGGGGTGGGTGGGGGGTGGGAAGGGTGATCTGGACACACGCATGTACGCTGTACACATTTGTTTATATTGCAAGCTACTTTGGAATTACAGTAAAAGGTGTGGTGAACAAAATGACGTTTATTTTATTATTTTCAAAACGGAAAAGATCTGTCGATTTAGAGAGCAACTAACTCTTATTTGTTTATATTGAAATACATGTACTTTAAAACAACGATCACTCCAGTGAAAGCTCCGAGAGAACACAGCATCAATTTGATTGCATGAATTTCACTCTGACTTGACTTGGCTATATACATGTAGTTAGGGTCTGAAGTATTTTTTTAGTGGGAGTGTCCTCCAAATTTGTATTTGCCTGATCAACATGAAGTTTTGTGGCACCAAATACACTTCTGTAGTGTGCTTATTATTACCATGGCAACCGTTGTAAAGACATCGGTGCTCATAAACTAAAGTCAAAAATACTTCCATTTTCAAAGCCTATCACGGAAGTATTATCCTATGACTAAAATTCATGGCTATATAATTAACAACAATACATGCACCAATGGCCGCCATTGGTGCGAGAAGCGCATGTTATTTTCACCTCTCAATCTGTACCATTTTGTTTATTTTGATGTATACGTTTCTTATAGTTATTACATGAATCAATTGCAGAGCATTAAATAACATCACCACAACTGTGTACAAATGTATATTTACTTTAGTTTTGCCAATTCGGGTTGAAAACCCACACATTTTTGGAATAAAATCAGTAAGTATATGTCCCTATGGCAGTGACAATGGATGAATACAATTGCTTGACTGGGATGAATGTTTACACAGAAATACAGAAATTATGCCCAAAATGTTATTTAGACAAGAATTTGGAAAAATATATAAAAAAAAAAACACCTTTAGTGGTAACAGCAATAGAACCAAGAATGTCTAAGAGTAATCGTCAACCAATATTTTCCTGCCAAATCGGTTGTAGGAAAATCGGTCAAAGTATATGCAAATCAACATGGGATCACAGTGTGCTGTACCCCTCCCTTTCAGAAAAAAACCCAAATACCGCACCGCCAGAAAGGGATAAAATCTGTAAGCACTTGTGGTTCGGTGGGGAAGTTGGTTTGTTTTTTTAATTAACACATTAACAAAACATCCCCTGCTTGTATGCAAAAAAACCCTGTAATTTATAAGCACCAATACATTTAGATTGCTTGCCATGTTACAATGGATGCACCACAGAAGTGTGGCCATGTTGACTGCTGATGACAGTTTGGAAGAGACTCAAAATGTCATGCTGATTAAGAAATTACGATTTTGGAGGGCATAGCAGCACCCATAACGTTACTATATTCGACTTTATATGTGCTTGATCTGACCATATTTACACATTCAATTCAATCAATCAATATAGAAGCCATTTTGAGTTTTCACTAGAGTGATAGTTGTTTTAAAGTACATGTATTTTAATATAAAAATATGAGTTATTTGCTCTCATAATCGCCATATCACTTCTCTGTATTGAAAATAATAAAATAAATGCAATTGTGTTAAAAAAAATTCAGCATTATGTACATGTACCATGTACATGTATCCATATCCAGATATTCCAAACCACTCCCAGGTTGACAAAAAAATAGCGAAACCTACATAGTGTATGTAAATATGTTGACTTTCCGCAAGGCAATATGTAACCTTAACAATAATACATATTCTGTACAATTCTTTGGGAGGGGAGGGGTAGTTGCTCATTATTGGTGTAGGAAGAGGGATGGCAGGGGTGGGCTGTGAGACGGGTACGCCTGTTGGTGTAGATTATGAAAGCTTCACTTGCAAATTGACATCAATTTACAATATTAATTTAGGCAAATACATGCAGAAATCAAAATCTGAATTTGGTGGCAAGGGAAGGGGGGGGGGGCTAGTTGGGAGGGGAGGACTGGACATCATTGGAATGATGGTGCACTTCAATCAGAGAACAATTGATATGGCCATTATTCATTGCGGCTTGCAAACACATGAGTTTTGCCCATGTGACAATGATTGTACCGACAATGCCAAGTTATTGGTGGTAGGTCACACCCAACCCTCAACCCCAAGCAATGCCCCCGGGTTGGGGGAAGGGGAGGATGAGAAAAGGAACTCTATATTATTTCTAAAGTGTTCACTTGCTTATTTACATTTGTTTCGTTATGCAACATACAAGTTCAAAATTCGGGGGGAGTACAAGACCTACTATTCATCCAATGGTCTAAAAATGATAAACAGTCTAATTCTGTTTGTAAAAATGTGCTAGATTCATAAACAATACCAATTATACAAGTTATTACTCAAAACAAATGAAACACTGAAAATACACTTTTTTACGTTTTTTCGAAATTTACCATTTTTGGAGCGCTACTGCACAAAGGCTATACAATAACCCAAAATTTTCTCACCAGATATGAAAAGACCAATGTCTGAACTAACCATAGCCGAAGGGAAATTATTCTGAGTGCCCTGGCAAGTGCCATTTTGGAGGGATAAAAATGGGGTAAAAAATGCAGTTTTGCTAGTTGTAAAAACATGCTGTATTGTAGGGTCTAAAAATAGTATAAAGGATATTTTTCAGAAGTGTTTCTATTTTTTTCTTGTAAGGGTAAGGATGATACTTTGTCGTGATATATAGTTACTTTGTGACATTACTTTGCAGTTTGGCTGGATGACGTTTGAAAATAACGCGAAAAATGAATTTTTGCAGCCTCAAAATTGCCGGAAAATGGCAATAAAAGTTTTAAAAGTCTATTTTGGTTACTTGCTCCCTAAGTCCTTTCATTTCACAAAGTTTAAAAAAATTCGATTTTTTTTTTTTTTTTTTTTTGAGCGTGGACATTAATATGAAGTATTTACACGAAATTACTCTTAAGCGATTAATGGTCTATCTGATTACAGAATACAGATATCATTGAAAGTTTGGTTCAAGAGTTAAAGGCGAAAGTAATTGGTCACTTTTTCAGATAAAATCACTTTTAATTTGACACCCGATGACGTAATCATGACGTCAGAGTAATATGCACCACTTCGGATGAGGGTCGATATATATTGAAAGTTACGAGTTCATACCATATAGCGTTTAAGAGAAAACCCGCGGAAACGTTCCGTACGGGAAAAAAAAGAAAGAAAGATTAATCGGAACAAATCTAGACAGTGGTCGGGTTGTGCCCAACCACTCAACTCGTGGTTCGCATTTGTTGTTTCAAACGCAGAGTGGTCGGGTAGACAAATATTTTATGAAACACTGTCCAGTTAAGTTATGAAAATTTCTTTTATTTAAGAACATGTACAAAGGATAAGGAAATTTAAACTGTCTAATAAAATTAATCATTATGTGGTCGGGCACAACCCGACCACTCTTTCAATCTGTTGCGATTAATCTTTCTTTCTTTCTTTCTTTTTTTTCATGCTCACTTACCCAGCAGATACGTCCAATTTTACTTGTAACAAATGTGATGAGCCACTTATTGGACACCCAAATATTCAGAAGCATCTTACCAGCCATAACTGTAAGATCTCCTACAACTGTAATAAATGTAGCAAGCATTTTAAATCGTTAAGTAGTGTGTCTTGTCTCTACCCTAGATGTATCAGTAGGACCGTGAGTCCGACTCCTCCATCCAGTTTTCCATGCGATCTGTGCGGTCGATATTTCAAGTCCTTCCCGGGACTTAGGCTTCATATGAAACAGTCCCATCCCGTTGATTTCGATCGAGAGGAAGCCGGCCTGCCCGAGGCCACCAACACCCGCCGTGACCGGTGGAGCGAGGAGGATCTCGCGATTTTAGCCAACATCGAAGCTCAGCTTCCCAGTAGTACCAAATTCATGAATATTGCCATCCGCGATATTCTGAAGAATCGGACTCTCGAGTCGATCAAAGGCCAGCGACGGAAAGCTAGCCACAAGTATCTGGTCGACCAGATCAGACGGTCAGAACATGTCCCCGAACCCGTAGAAGAAGCCTTCGTAGCTGTGCCTGAGAAAGACGAGAGATTCTCCGAGTTCTTCGCTACGTATCGCAATACGCAGATAGATACCAATCCCGGCAATAGCGACCTGATCGAGCTTCTCGAACAGAGGGATAACAATAATTACCTAGACTACAGTAATGTGCTTCAAAACCTTGGGATGAAGTTCACTAACAGCAGGAATAATAGACAATTTGTAGTGGCGTCCGTACCTAGTAATGCCTCCAATAGGCATAAGAAACGGCTTCTTTATGGAGCTCACCAGCATTATTTTCACAAAGACACAAAGAAACTGGCCAGCCACCTTCTAGACGGCCAGCCGTTGGGACCGGTAGCCCCAGCCTGTGGTGCGGCTTATACAACCTACATGGGAATCTTTGGCAAGGAACCCAAAAATGACGACCAGTCCTTCGTACCGAAACCAATGGGGGGGGGGGACCTTGACCTGGACGGCATCAAGTATCCCATTCATAAAGACGAGGTTACCAAAGCCCTCAAAAGTATGAAAAAGAACGGGGCAGCCGGTCCCGACAAAATCCACTTCAAGGATCTCAGTAAAGCAGATGCTCTAGATTTAACTACTCTATTTAACCTTTGGTTTGAGTCCGGTAAGGTGCCCGAGCAACTAAAGCTCAACAACACAATCCTTATACCGAAGGGTGAGGCTGATCCAACAGACATATCTAAATGGCGGCCCATAACCATTGGTTCGTACCTGCTGAGGTTATATACTAGAGTGTTAAATACTAGACTTACAGAGGCTACTGCCCTCAACCCTAGGCAGAAAGCCTTCATACCCGCTGATGGCTGTCTGGAGAATGTGTCCCTGTTAGACCATCTCCTTTCCAAGTATAGACATGAGAATAAATCCTACTATGTCATGTTTTTAGATCTGTCGAAAGCGTTCGACTCAGTCCATCATAGCTCTATCTCTAGGGCTCTTAAGAGACATAATATTCCAGCTAATTTCATCACGTGCATTGATGATCTATACACCGGCGTCAGGACTCGTATTACAACCGGTAGCTCCATATCAGATCCTATCCCGATGAGATGTGGTGTCAAGCAGGGATGCCCACTCAGTCCTAGACTTTTCAACTTTGTCTTGGACGAACTGGTCGATTCGCTCCCCGATTACATCGGCCTGGAGATGGGAGGTGCGAGATTTAACTCCCTGGCTTTTGCGGACGACTTAGTACTTATGGCCGAGAGTAAATGTGGGTTGTCTACCCTGCTTGACACATGCCAAAAGTTCTTTGATGCTCGGTGTATGAGAGTCAATGCACTCAAGTCAGCTGTGTTCGGGGCAACAATGGTACACCGCATCGATGGTCGCCATATTTCGAAACTTATTCCCATGACCGAGTCAGTATGGCAAGCTCATGGTACGTTTATTCCAGCCATACCAGTGACGGATACGACCAAGTATCTCGGTCAGAAGTTCGGTGTTCTCGGGAAGTCCAAATACGACCTCATTGAACCGCTCAACCGTTGGCTCGGAGCGATATCGGATGCCTACTTGAAGCCCCAGCAGAAGCTTATCCTGATTAAGTCGTATATCGTACCTAGGCTTATTTATCACTTTGGTATGAATACCTACCCAGCTAATGCCCTTAAGGCTATTCAAAGATGTATCAACAAGTCTGTGCGGTCGATAGTACATCTTCCCAACTCAGCTAATACTCTGTATCTTACCACACCAACATCCTTGGGTGGTCTTGGCCTTCCTGACATCCCTTTTCTGGCCAAAAAACTCCGACATGGTTCTCTGACCAGACTTGCTAAGTCTAAAGATGTGAACATCCGACATCTGTACTCCTCTAGATCGGTGCAAAAAGAACTTAAGGGCCTAAGTCGGGCCCTCGGGCTGGCGAGTGTTGAAGCTGACAAATCTCAGATAAAGCACCACGTCCACGACTCCACCATGCGGAGGCTGAGCGATCATTCGAAGACCAAACAAGGCCAGGGCGCTCTAGCCTTTGACCATCCCGCGGCCTCCGCGTGGGTGGACAACCCTACCATACTTCAAGGCGACCTGTATACCAAGGCCGTTGCTCTCAGGGCTGAAACTCTTCCCTGCCGCAATAACCTCGCATATACAGGGGGTCCCACCTCCTGCCGACACTGTAGCGGTGCCATAGAAACAATATCTCACATCCTGCAGCGCTGCCCTTCAGTGCTCCAAGCAAGGATGCGTAGGCACAACGAGGTGTGTAAACAGGTTGCTCGTTATATGTCCAGGCGGTATGGCGAAGACTCGGTATATACAGAGCCCTTGGTAACCACCAACACTGGTAACTTTAGGCCTGATTTAGTGATCATAGACAAGGCGAAAAACCATGCTTTCATCGCCGATATATCTGTCCCCTACGAGGCCCATAAACACACCTTGAGGGATTCGGGGATTAGTAAGTGTACCAAGTATAACACTGGCCCTATCTCAATGGCCATCAAGAACCGTTTCGGAGTATCGTCTACCTCAGTTGAGGGCATACCGATCGGCGCTCGAGGTGCGGTACTCAGTAGTAAACCTAAGTATTGCGGTCTTAAGCTGAGTAGGAACCAACTTAGTATATTGTCGCAGAATGCCATCAAAGGCTCTATCTTTGTTTTCAACTGCTTTATGAGCAAATAGGTTTAGGGGACGGTGGTCCCCTATGATTACTTCATCGGGTGTCAAATTACAAGTGATTTTAGGTAGAAAAGTGACCAATTACTTTCACCTATAACTCTTGAACTAAATAATCAATGATGTTTGTATTGTGCATTGAGATAGACCATTAATTGCTTAACATTTTTTTGTCGTGTACGTAAACTCGCTTGACCTTTACTTCCGGGTCTACCGGAAGGTCAAATTTAGGTGAATTCAAAATGAAGACGTTAGCCTGAAATAAAAAAAAGCAAAATTTCTTCCAAACGGTTTACGGTACAATCACAAAAACATGTGTGAACTTGTACCATGTCACGAAGATGTTCAACATTTTGTTACGTCATCATGACGCCATCAGGTATCAAATTACAAGCGATTTAAGGGCAAATTTGACAAAACAGTTTGTGCTACAGTATATCTTTTGAACTAAATAGATGTAACCGGGGAGAGTGGAATTTATTAGTTTTAAAATGTGGCACTCTCCTTACAACCGAGTGGTTCCACTAAAAAATGATTTGGGTAGAGCGAAGTTTTCTGTTGTCTCAAAAATATGAAATGTTTTATTTATAGTACAAATAGAGACAATATATATACAAATGATCAGGTACAGTATTTACAAAAGGAATTATAATTTGGTGAGTATATAAAAACGACTTTGTAGGGTGTATAAAAACGACAGTCAAAAAGGGACAATAGGGTAATGAAGTTGCTCCAAGGATACTATCACTTGGGATGATCTACGTTCATGTCTTCTCCGTGCTCGATGTTAAAATCGATGTAGAAGCTGCAAAAAATATTGCAAAATGCAATGCCGGCAACGCCAGATATAAAATTATATTGCTGCTATCGGGGAGCCACACCCAAAACTTGCAGAAATAGTGGAGTGTGCAATGCTCGCTGTAAATGCTGGTCGCAAAGCAGGGGCAGAACCAGCCAGATAGATGTCAACCCAAAGCAGAGTTGGAACGGAATCAACAATATTTTGGACCTAGCCCTACAAGAAAACCATACGAAACGCCCTGAATGCCAGCTATCTAATTTGAACAAAGCGCGTGGAATGTTAAACTCGCCTGCTCGCTACGCCCATTGCATAGTTGAAAAAGTAGCGGGCAAAATTCTAGGTGACGCGCTGTGCAAAAAAAAGTTTAGTTGACCGCGAGAGGGCGCTAGGCAAAAAGCATGATCGCAATGGCTGCTCACATGTAAAATGACACAAACACGAAGTTAAGAAGTTATGAAATAATGCTGGAGTAAATAAGGAACCAGTCGAGGAAAAGTAAGTACTGAAACCCGACCTGGTTACATAGAGTATCGTGTTCGTTTTTTCATGAGGTTGTAGACTATGCCGTGAGAAACATTTCTTGTTCCCGGACACAAAACCGCTTGACCTTTACTTCCGGTGTTACTGGTGTTACCAGAAGTGCAATGAAAATTGAATATAACGCAAAAGCGGAAGCATTTTACTACAAACATGTATATTATGCAAGTGTTTAGTGAGAAATGCAAGTCACAAAAAACAGTGTGATGACGTCATAATCCGAAAGGGCGCCCCCTAGCGGCACATAAAATTGTGTTTGTTTTCTTTAATCTGAAGAGCATCGGTTCCAATTTTACCAAATCGCCCCTTGATATTCTTTGATTAACCACAGATAACTTAGCAAGGTTTCAAATTCATGACAGCATCAGACCGGAAGTTACATCGATGAGAATTTGGAAAGTATCATATTTTAAATTAAATTCTATCATGTGATCCATGTCGTATATCTTCGTAGCCCAAATAACGATACCATAACAATTAATGTTAAACTTTTGCTTCCAAATACTAGTGATGTCATGAAACCGGAAGTTAGGTGTTATAAATACATACGGTTATATATTCCATAAGCATTTTACTACAAACATGTATATTATGCAAGTGTTTAGTGAGAAATGCAAGTCACAAAAAACAGTGTGATGACGTCATAATCCGAAAGGGCGCCCCCTAGCGGCACATAAAATTGTGTTTGTTTTCTTTAATCTGAAGAGCATCGGTTCCAATTTTACCAAATCGCCCCTTGATATTCTTTGATTAACCACAGATAACTTAGCAAGGTTTCAAATTCATGACAGCATCAGACCGGAAGTTACATCGATGAGAATTTGGAAAGTATCATATTTTAAATTAAATTCTATCATGTGATCCATGTCGTATATCTTCGTAGCCCAAATAACGATACCATAACAATTAATGTTAAACTTTTGCTTCCAAATACTAGTGATGTCATGAAACCGGAAGTTAGGTGTTATAAATACATACGGTTATATATTCCATATTTGCATACGTTATTTAACTTCACAATAAACATTTATCCAGTCTGAACTAAATCAGTATTCACTTCCCGTTTTTTTTTAATAATGACGTCATCAAGCTAGAATAACTTGTATGTGTACATGAAATGTTTATGGAAATTTAGCACACCGTTAAAGATGCATTGTTAACAAAATAATTTATTGTGATGGAAAGGATTTAATTTCGTGATCCTTTGTTGTTACATAAACATATATTCATAACTTAACTCGGCAGTGTTTCATTAACAAATTGCCTGCCCGACCACTCTTACGTTTTTGTAACAACAAACGCGAACCTCTAGTTTTGTTTAAAAATGTTTCTTTTAGGTAGTGATCAATGTCAGTATGTATTAATTTTTGTAAACGTAGAAAAAGTGAATATTGGTAGTGAATAGTGATGTTATTCGGAGAGGATACATGTTCATTATGAAGTTAAAATAATGTTTGAAAATACGGCATATAAGTGTGTGTTCACACTTTATGAGTAACTTGTTGTTTCATGACGTCACAGCACTAGGGATCCAACGGTGAACAATGTACATGTAACAGGTATCATTATTTGGGCTACGAACAAAGTCACAAGACATTGGTGACAGGGATCAAATGATAGAAATACATTTTTAAAAAAATCTTGTTTTGAAATTGTGATCACAGTAACTTGAATTTTTCTGATTCTAGGTTTGGTGTTTATTTGGATGAATTGTCAGTTCGGTTTGTATGTTGTTTTCATAAGTTTGAGAAAGATATGATCAAGATGAATATGTCCGGCCGAGCTAAGTTTAATACAATTTACAATTTTTGCAACGAAAGTGAATGTTTTGTTCAGATGCGCAAGGCAATCATGCGTTATTGCACCGGAGTTGTAAAGGACGCGGACGGCGGGACGCCAACTATCGCCATCAGTGCAGTGCAGCATTGTTCTCCTTTTTTTCCTTTGTTCTCCTTTTTTTCCATTAATTTTTACTAAAAACCAAAATTGACAGAGCTGTTTTTTTATTTTACCTCAACCCCCCCCCCCCCCAATTTAAACCTGGGGGTTGGGAAATGAGTTATGTAAGTGTCTGTGTTGTAAGAAATTGTATGTTTTTGCCAACAGAAAATGAAGGTCTACAAGAAGAAAACTACTTGCAGGGCTACGTTGTGGCATCAGAGACTAGACGGGAGGAAGGAGTATGTGTTACCCTTGTCTGTTACGTCTGTTATCCTTCACTCACGTTACATCTCGTACCTTCCCTTCAGTGTCTACCCATGTCACGCCTACATGCAACATTCCATTTCCAGTAAGGACTCCTTCGGGAGAAAATGCTCAAGACTCCTTCGGGAGAAAATGCTCAGACTCCTTCAGGAGAAACTCAGATAATGCCTCCTTCGGAAGAAACTCAGATAATGCCTCCTTCGGGAGAAACTCAGATAATGCCTCCTAGGCCTACTGGAGAAAATGCTCAGACTCCTTCGGGAGAAAATGCTCAGACGACTCCTGGAGAAAATGCTCAAACTCCTTCGGGAGAAAATGCTCAGACTCCTTTGGGAGAAAATGCTCAAAAATGCCTCCTAGTGGAAAAAAATGATCAGATAATGCCTCCTAGTGGAGAAAATGCTCAGAAAATTCCTCGATCAAAGTTTCAAATGAAGTCAGAATCAAAAGTGAAGGACTTGAAGAAGATAAGAATGAAGACGATGAGTATCAAGAGACTAGTTCAGCAGAATGCAATGAAAATGTTGAAGGTCAGAGGTCAGACATGCTGCAGCAGAAACAAAGTATTAGACTGTATTGTAGAGCTCTGCATAGAGCCAAGAAAAGTTTCAAAACCAAAAAAAAAAAATGCGTAGAAGTGCATGTAGATAGGCTTATCACAGGTCAAGAAATGGTAAGGTGGTGGAAATCTCTATGAGTAAGGAAGAAAGAAGGAACTATGAGAAAGTACAGCAGAACACACAAACTCACACTAGAAGATGCTTGAGTTTTGTCATTAGTAATATGCAGAAGAGAGAGAATGCAAACAAAAGCAAAACAGGAAATTTCAGTGTAGAGCTTCATTTTTGAAAAGCAAAGGCTCAGATGCAGCACCCCAGAATCATACACAAAAGAGGTTGCACAAGAGAGACAGTATTGTGGAGAAGACAAAGGTTACAATAATGGATCAGTCTGTAAGAGAGGCAATGGCATGTACTTACAGTGTTAACAGCAGTAATAGGAAAGATTCTAAGCAAAAAAATGGTGTCCATTTGTGTTGGCTTTGTGATGAAAGCAGTTCAGAGAAGGAAATGCGGTGTGATAAGTGTAAAGAATGGTTTCATGTAAGATGTATGAGGTTCTTGAACATGCGCGAGGATTTAGCAGATAAACATGTTTCCTGGATTTGTCGCAAATGTGGACATTCAAATTTTTGTAACAAATTGTTCAATGATTTTGGCATTCCAACAGATGTGAATATGTTTGATATGAAGAACTGCAGTGTGGACATAGAAAACTGTGAAGAAGAAAATGAAGATGAATGCTTTCAAGCCAGAGAAACCAATATGAGGCAAGTGGCACAATTGTCAGTGACTAAGAAGCATGTGTATGTCGAACAAACCGGAGGGTATTCTTTAAGAAAAAGGACTGAACAGAAATCTTCAGCAGCAAAAAGTGAAAGTGTAACAGAGAAAGAAAAACATGAAGGAAAAGATGGGAAAATGAATGTAAAGAGATCAAAGACAGAGGGTCAAGGAAGAATTTGAAGAGGAAACAAAGGTCATGTTTAGTTGAACCTTCAGAAAAGAAAATCAAGGCAGAAAATGAAAACTGTGTAGATTTAGAACCTAAATGTGAACAAGTAATTAATAGTATTGCTATTCAGGGTACTTGTAATCAAGATCATCCCAAATTTCGCCATCGTGGGAAGCAATGTGTTCCAAATAGCTTATGCGCAATGATGTACAGTCAGATAAAGGAATTGAGGACCTGGACAGGCAGTGATATGGATTTGATTATCAATACTGGTGATGAGTTGTATGGTTATTTATCTCAGAGTTGTACAACGAACAATGATTACTTGTTGATAAATGAACTGCCTACAGAATTAGATGCATATAACAAACGTTTTCACATTGACATATCATGATCAAGTTATTGGTGCATTTAGTGATGATTTGAATTTACAAGAGTTCCAAATGAATCCGCTCAGTTGTGCTCTTGAACAGACATTGCAAAGGTACCAGGCATGTTTTGTATGTTTTCATGGAAATACTTTTTGTGTAATTTCCCAAAATCATAAGTACTTCATTTTTGATTCACATTCCAGAGATTGCAGTGGTTGCCTAGTGAGTGAAGGTAGAAGCCTAATGAAATGCGCTCCAACATGGCAAGATGTACACAGGTATTGCACTAATTTGGGTAGATCAATGAATGTGTCTGATCGTGAACAATTTGAAATTACAGGTGTGAGTTTGTTCATTGTAGATGATGAAAGTATCTGTGAAGAGAATGTAGTTGGCATTAACCAGAATGAATGGTTCGATTTCTGTGTCACTGTTGGAGAAGAAATTTAGTTACAAGTATAAAGAAAGAAATGAACAAGAATTCATCAGCACATTCTAAGGGGATCAGTAGTTCATGTAAGTCGGGGAGTTGAAAATGTCAATGAAGGTAATAATTCTAAAGATCACTGTGATGTTGAAATGATGGAAGTATCTACAGTGAGTGATTTTAGATTTGCTCCATTATCATCTGAACATAAGGTTGGATTGTGTAAAATGCTTGGAGTTGTCAAGACTAATTCAAAGTTTGATGGAAAGTATGTACAGTGTGACAACATTGGGCAACCAGATCATTTGAAGAGAATCCAAGGTGACAGGAATTGTTTTTTTCAGAGCTGTATCATTTGCTATTTCTGGTACTGAACGTAATCATATGAGATTGAGATTGGCCACTGTGAATCACTTGTTGAAAAACGCTGATCAGTACAAGTCCTTCTTGCATCAGGGATTCTGTAGTGTTGAAGATTATGTTTCAAAGAGAAGAGTCATGTGTTCTGGAATTTGGGCAACAGAATTGGAAATAATATGCTTAGCACATATGCTCCAGACTGACATATATACTTATAGTGGAAGATGGTTGATATTCTCTGGACAACATGGTGGACTGGGTGTTGTGACATCAGCTGCTGAAATATATCTCAACCATACTGGTCAAATGCATTATGATGTGGTGTTGTCAGTTCATGACTCTGAATTAAACACCTGTAACAGTAATGAAGAAAAACATGATGATGTCTGTGTCTGGAAAAGTGAGGTAGATGTAACGTGTCAATTGGCTGATAGTAATGCAGTGTTAAATATGAATGGAAAAAACCAGTCTGTGAAATCAAACAGTACCAGACATGGAGGAAAGGTGAAAAAAAGGAAAAGTCGTCCAAATTTGCGCTTAAAGAGAAAACTCGACAGAGAAAGAAAGAGAGAAAAACATAATGATAAAGATAATAACATTTCAGATATGAAGACAGATTTAGGAGAAGATGAAAACCAGCCAAAGAGAAACAATAAGAGAGCATATGATAAATTTAAATATCATGCAGATACCAAAGTCAAGAGAAAGATGAAATATTGTACAGACGATGACTATCGTAATGATCTTCTCAATAAAATGAAATTGAAATACGATGAAGACATCGCATTTAGGAAGAAAGTAATGCAAGAAAATACTAGAGCTATGTCTGTTCGATGAACAGAACATAGGGCTTTTCAGTATTTTTTTTGGGGGGGGGGGTGTTTTGTCCATATGCAATTAGATACCGTAGTTAGAGGACTAAATTCTTCACATACATGTATAGGACTTCAAAATTTACACCTTTTAACGTGACGTCACATGTCCCGCAATGACGTCATCGTAACACCACCATAAATCCCATGAAAAAAAGTGTAACATTTTGTTAGCGGAATAAAATCTTAAAAGTAAAAAAATCATAAAAATATCAACCGATAATGTCATGACGACGTCATTTCAAATTTTGCATACCTATCCACAAAGTTTCATGAGGATGGGAACTTATCTGTTATATGTGTTTTGGAAATTTGCGTTTTTGATAACGTCATCGTGACGTCACAAATTAGAAAAAAAATGTGTATATATACCTATTACCTAACAAACAAAATACAAAAGGAATTTTGAATTTTTCATGTTGCGTTCGTGAGATACGGTTGAAAGGTACAAAAATTCAAAAATTCATAAAAAATTGCACGATTACGTCATCATGACGTCACCTCATTTTTATCTATAACACATCGCAGTCTACCGACACACCGAGTTTCAACCCAATCGGACTGACTGTTCTGTAGATATACATGTAGGACTTCAAAATATGCACGTTTGTGATGACGCCACGTGTCCCATGATGACGTCATCATAACAATACCTGTCAGTCCACATTTTTTTTATTGTAGTCTTGATGTGCATCAAGTTTGACGTTAATCCAATGAAACAAAGTGTAAAATTTTGTAAATGCAACACAATTTTAAATATTTAAAAAATCATTAAAAATCAACCGATGACGTCATGGTAACATCATTTCAGATTTTGCATACTTGTGACACCATCTAATTATCCACCAAGTTTCATGACGATTGGGCCTTCCCTTATATTTTTTTTTTAAAATGGCATTTTTGATGACGTCATTGTGACGTCTCACTTTTTTTCTAAATTTTTGGCAAACACGTATTACCTAACATTGAACATAAAACAACAAGAATTTTCAATTTTGCATGTTGCGTTGGTGAGATATGGCTTAAAGCTCCAAAAATTCAAAAATTATATTAAATCGCATGATGACGTCATTGTGACGTCACCTCAATTTTAACCTACAATGTATAACACATCCCGGATTACCAACATACCGAGTTTCAACCCAATTGGACTTACTGTTCTGTAGATATAGGCCTTCCAAATATGCACGTTTGTGATGACGCCACGTGACCCATGATGACGTAATCATGACGTCACTCTTCGAGACACAACTTCACTATAGGGTCTTTACCTGAGATAAGTTTCATTCGAAAAGACTTTGTTTTAGGTCAAAAGTGGCGTGTACCAAAAACGTGTACAAAGTCAATGGGATTTGGGGTGGACCCAAAAAGATCAAAAAGAAGAGAAAAAAAAATCAGAACAAAAACAAAGGCTTTTCTCGCTGTTCAGCGAAAAAGTAAAAAAAAAACAAGTAATGTCAAATATCAGGGAGATGAAAGTTATCGAGTGAAAGTATGACAAGCTAAGAAAGAAGCAAGTAAAGTCAAATATCAGGGAGATGAAAAGTATCGATGGAAAGTAAGACAAGCGAAAAAGAAGCAAGTAAATTCAAATATCATGGTGATGCAACTTACCAAAATAAAGTGAAGGAAGCAATTAAGAAAGCAGGGAAACTTAAATATCATAGAGATGCAGATTTTAGAAGGAAACTTAGTGAAGCAGTTAGAATAATAAACTAGAGCTGTATGTCTGTTTGCAAACAGAACACAGGGCTTTTCCGCATTTTACAAATATTTATGTTTTGTTGGTCCTTTTGCAGTCACTTTTCAGAGTGCTTCATGCAGTTAAAGGTTGTTCAAAACACTTAGAATAATTCATAAAATATAATTTTATCAAATGACGTCACTTGCTCTGCAATGACGTCATCGTTAAAACCCTTCTCAATGTACATTTTGTCATTGTGGTTTTGGTTTGAACCAAGTTTTAATGTCAATCCGATGAAAGAAAGTGTGCAATTTGTGGAAGCCGAATAAAATTATAAATATCTAAAAAATAATAAAAACCAAACGATGACGTCATTGTCACGTCACTTCAAACTTTGCATACTAGTACCATTATCTACCTACCCACCAAGTTTCATGACAGTCAGACCTTTCCTTATATGTGTTTTGAAAAATAGCATTTTTATGACGTCATGATGACGTCACACATTTTTTTAAAAATTTTGTGCGAATACCTATTACCTAACAGACCTAATACAAAAAGAATTTTGAATTTTGCATGTTACGTTCGTGAGATATGGCTAAAAGGTCAAAAACTTCAAATATTCATATAAAATCTTGGGATGACGTCATCATGACGTCACCTCATTTTTTACCTATAACACATCCCAGTCTAGTCACATATTAAGTTTCAACCCAATCAGACTGACAGTTCTGTAGATTTATGACTTCATAATATGCACGTAAATTTTAAAAAATCAATAAAAAATTAGGTGATGACGTCATCATGACGTCATAGTCTTGGCATAATTTCCGTATGAGGGTCTTCCTTGGCTGTAACTTAACATTGATGACGATTCCAGATCGCCAAGTTATAGAAATGGTGGCTTGAAAACGTGTACAAAGTCAATGGGCTAACACGTGTACAAAGTCAATGGGCTAAAACAATCCCACTGCAGAAAAACCTGCACCTTTAAATATGTGATTTGCCTCTGAACTGAAACATTTTTATAAAATATTACTTGATATTCTGACTCTTGGAAATATTTTGAATCAAATGACAGCGCGAAAAAACACAATTTTTCTGTCCTTCTCATAGTAATTCTTGGCCGAAGTTCAGAACTACTCAGTAAAATATCAGTGTTGTATAGGGAAAAGACTTGTGGAAAATATCCACTGCAGAAAAACTGCACCTTTAAATACGTAACATAGGGCTTTTCGGCATTATGATTTTTTATTATACGTCCCTGACTATGCGCATGCATGAACATAAAATCTGTCAAAGTTATCCGAAAATCGGCTAAAACGGTCACTGTGATGTGGAAAGGATTTGACCTCAGCAACACGTGCTCTGCAGGCTGACTGACATACGATGTAACGTACGTGTATGTAATGTACATATAGACGTTCTGTGCATGTTTTAGAGCAGAGGTATTGTCAACCTGAAGTTTTAAGCGTGCGCAGAGCGTGTCCGAGTTCGCTTATTGCCTCGAAGCTTTGAAATGCTTTAGACCTACCCTTAAATCGACAATTAAAGTAAAAACTAACATAAAAACTGCCATGGTTGATTTTTCAGGAATTTTCAAATGAAAAAGGGTCTTTCTATTATAACTTCCGGTCTGAAGTGGGTCAAGGTCGTCATATACACCAATATTTAGGCGATTCCTACAAACTTCGCCACAGACATCTATTCAAAATACATTTTTGCAAATTTTCAACCTGTCGCTAGAGGGCGCTCGAAGATTGCATGACGTCATTGGTAGATTATTTGAAGAATACTTTTAGCCAAGAGAATAACACCGTTAAAAGCAAGTTCATATCTATTACCATTTTCAAATAATAAGCCACTTCCGGTTTTGGCCTTTTTCGACCGGAAGCAAGGGTCACGTGATTTCACACACTGAATGAAATAAAGACCTCAACCTACTCTACCATTTTCCGGCAACAGAATGCCTCGGACGCGTACGGTTGATTTCTTATGCATTTTTAAATATTAAAAGTGTCACAATTTAATTGCCTATAAATACACACCGGATGACGTCATCATGACGTCATCATTCCACAATGTTGTTTGAATTAGGGTCTTTGCTTGGACAAAGATTGGTGCAAATGAATTACTGGCAAAGAGTCAAAAATGCCTTTTGAAAATCAACAATTTTTTCACAATTTCTGTGTACAAAGGCTATGGGAAAAATTAAATATTAAAAAATCTATAATAAATCACTTGATGACGTTACCATGACGTCACTCTTTGGGACACATCTTTGCTATAGGGACTATTCCTGTGGTAACTTTCAATGATGTATGACAAAGATTAATGCCAAAAGTGGCACTGAGAAAAAACGTGTACAAAGTCTATGGGATTTTGGCGACAAAAAGAAATTTAAAAAAAATTCAGAACAAAAAGAAAGGCTTTTTGGCAAATTTTGCGAAAAAGCCAAAAAAAAAATCAGAACAAAAAGAAAGGCTTTTTCGCAAAATTGCAAAAAAGCCAATAAAGCAAAATACAATGCAGAGCCAAACTACAGACACAATAAAAGGATTACAAATAAAACTAGAGGTCTATGTCTGTTTGCAACAGAACATAGGGCTTTTCCTCATTATGATTTTTTTTATCAATAATATGCCCTGAATATGCATGAACATAAAATCTGTCAAAGTTAGCCGAAAATCGGCTAAAACGGTCACTGTGGACAGGATTTGACCTTGGCAATACGATGTATGTGCGTGTGTACAAGGTCTTTGCTTGGACAAAGAGTGATCTAAATAAATTACTGGCAAAGAGTCGAAAAGGCACTTTGAAAATCGACAAATATTTTTTAATTTTTTGATGACGTCATCGTGACGTCACTTCGAACTTTGCATACTAGTATGATTAACTACCTACCCACCAAGTTTCATGACAATTGGACCTTTTCTTATATGAGTTTTAAAAAATCGCATTTTGATGACGTCATGATGACGTCACACATTTTTCAAGTTTTGTGCGAATAGCTATTACATAAAAGACCAAATGCAAAAAAGAATTTTGCATTTTGCATGTTGCGTTCAGGAGATATGGCTAAAAGGTCCAAAAAAATTAATATTCATATAAAATCTCAGGATGACGTCATCATGACGTCACCTCATTTTTAATCTATAACACATCCTGGTATAGCCACATACCAAGTTTCAACCCAATCGGACTTACATTTCTGTAGATATAAGACTTCACAATATGTAGGCCTACGTAAATTTTCAAAAATCAATAAAAAAATTAGGTGATGACGTCATCGTGACGTCATAGTCTTGGCATAATTTTTGTATGAGGGTCTTCCTTGGCTGTAACTTTGATGACGATTCCAGATCGCCAAGTTATAAAAATGGTGGCTTGAAAACGTGTACAAAGTCAATGGGTTAAAAATCCAACAGCAGAAAAACTGCACCTTTAAATACGTGATTTGCCTTTAAACTGAAACATTTTTATAAAATATTACTTGATATTCTGACTCTTGGGAATATTTTCAATCAAATGGCAAACGTAAAAAATACGATTTCTTTTTCCTTCTCATAGTAATTCTCAGCCGAAGTTCAGAACTACTCAGTAAGATATATCAGTGTTGTATAGGGAAAGACTTGTGGAGAAAGCTGTGTACAAAGTCTATGAGAAAAATTAATTATTCATAAATCCATAATAAATCACTTGATGACGTCACCATGACGACACTCCTTGGGACACATCTTGGCTATAGGGACTATGCTTATGCCAACTTTCAATGATATCTGACAAAGATTAATGCCAAAAGTGCTATAATACGTCCCTGTCTATGCGCATGCATGAACATAAAATCTGTCAAAGTTAGCCGAAAATCGGCTAAAACGGTCACTGTGGACAGGATTTGACCTCAGCAACACGTGCGCTGCAGGCTGACTGACATACCATGTATGTGCCTATGTACAACATACGTGCATGTACATGTACATTGTGGACGTCCTGTCCTGTGCATGTTTTGAAGCAGAGGTATTGTCAACGTGAAGTTTTAAGCGTGCGCAGGGTATGTTCGAGTTCGCTTATCGCCTCGAAACTTTAAAATGTTTTAGACCAACCCTTCAATCGACAATTAAAGTAAAAACAAATATAAAAACTGCCATGGTTGATTTTTCAGGAATTTTCAAATGAAAAAGGGTCTTTTTATTATAACTTCCGGTCTGATGACGTCATTCGCCTAAAACTTCACACACGCACTTCGCATGTCTTAAGTGGGTCAAGGTCATCATATACACCAATATTTAGGCGATTCCGACAAACTTCGCCACAGACATCTACTCAAAATACATTTTTGCTAATTTTCAACCTGTCGCTAGAGGGCGCTCGAAGATTACAAGACGTCATCGGTAGATGATTTGAAGAATACTATCGGCCAAGAGACTAACACCGTTGAAAGCAAGTTCATTTCTATTACCACTTTCAAATAATAAGCCACTTCCTGTTTGGGCCTTTTTCGACCGGAAGCAAAGGACATTTATAATGAGAAGAGAGCAACTTTGTGATAATAAAAATAGTAGTAAAGATTTTAGCAGCAATGATGAGAATTGTGATGTTGTTGAAGAAACAAACAGTGACGTAATGAGTCAATTTTCAGATACTGAGGAAGGGGTTATGGAAATCTTGATGCTAAGGAAAGTATGAAACAGATTGGATATGCATATTTGCAAAATCGTGAAGTGTCAGCTCAGGAGGCAGTGTATCGTGTCTGTACTTTTAAGGTTGAAAGAATGCTCAAGGAAATTAGAATTCATTCCTGTTGGAGAAAATCCTGTTAGGATGAGTTTACCATTGAAATTGATCCAGGATAAATCAGATGAAGATGATGAAAATATTTGGATGCATAGCAAGATTGATAGATACAATGCACGACCAAAGATGCATGAATTTGATGAAATGTGTTTAGTTTCATTCTGCTCAGAATACAGAATTTTGTCAAGCACTGAAGCATTGAAAGTATATAGAAAGGAAGCCCACAATGTAAACGTTCATAAGTCACAAAATGGTTTAGGATATGTACAGAAGCGTACTCGAAGTCAGTGTGCTGTCATTAAATATCCTAGATTTTCTGTTTCAAAGTGCCCAGAGAAATATTATCACAGCATATTTCTGCAAATTTTTCTCCCTTATCGTGTTGATGCACAATTGAAACCTCCTCACTTCAAAACCTATAAAGAATTCTACAAGACTGGCAGTGTTAAACTCCATGAATATGACTATAATGTACAACTTGTAAATTTAATTGTAGATACTAATCATCAGAAATTTGAGGCTGGTATAGAATCTATGGAAGATGTTGAGCAATATTTGCAGCAGTTTGGCTTTCAAGAAGATGCATGGGCTTTAATTTGTCCAGAGACTGAATCAGAAAGAATTGAGTGTGAAAATGAGAAGGATCTAGTTGTTCAAGACAGTGAAGATGAAGGTGCTATTCCAGATTTGAAAGATAATCAAAAGGACAGTACAGGGAATTGCATTGAGTACCAGTTGCATAGAATGCCCAGAGATGAAGTTGGGTCTTTCATGAGATTGTTGAATGTTAAAAAACGTGAAGTTTTCTTTAAGATCAGAAAGTGGTGTTTAGATAAAGTAAATGGAAAAAGTCCTGAACCTTTTCATGCATTCATAACTGGAGGAACTGGAACAGGCAAGAGTCATTTGATCAAGTGTATTTATAATGAAGCTGTGCGTATACTAGGAAGATTAACAATTACTCCAGACGATGTGACTGTTCTGCTCACTGCTCCGACTGGCGTTGCTGCATTTAATATCAATGGACTTACTTTGCACAGTGCTTTGTCAATACCAACTGATGTGTCGTTGCCTTATCAACCGCTTGGTGATGAAAAAAATAAGTTCCTTACGCAATGAATTAGGTCAGTTACAAATTCTTATTATAGATGAAATTTCTATGGTTGATCAGAAAATGCTGTGCTACATTCATGGATGACGATGACAAATCAAACAAACAAGAAGTCAGTGTCCTTTTGGTAATGTCAATGTGATTGCAGTTGGTGATTTCTATCAGTTACCTCCAGTGAAAGGAAAATCATTGTGTCACAACACCATTGAATCAGCATTATGGCATGACAATGTCAAGAAGGTTGAATTAAATGAAATCATGAGGCAAAAGGATGATAAGAGATTTGCAGAGGTTTTGAATGAATTGAGGGTCAAGACAAAAGAAGATGCTTTATCTGATGAGAGTACTGCAGTGCTGCAAGGTTGTGAAACTGGAGAAGATTGCTATGATGCCATTCATATTTACCCTACAAATAAACAGGTTGACAAGTTCAATGTTAAAGTGTTACATGATAAGTGTGCAGAATGTATATGCATAGAAGCAAAGGGTTTTCAAAAGGATGGCAGTGGCAAAATGAAGCAAAGAGGAAACACTTTAAAATCAACTCACACAAGTCTATGTAAATCATTGTGGATAGGTGTTGGTGCACGAGTTATGTTGACTAAGAATATTGATGTGTCAGATGGATTAGTCAAGGTGCATTTGGAACTGCGAGTCATATTGAGATGTTACCTGATCAGTCTCAGCCAGAATTCATCAAAGTCAAATTTGATAATGAAAATGTTGGATCCAAATTAAGGAGAGAGGCAGTGTCACTAAATGATCCCAATTCTGTTGTGATTAAGATTCAAGAAGAGTTTATTGGTAAGAAATGTGTAAGAAAGCAATTTCCATTGAAGCTTGCATGGGCGTGTACAGCACATAAAGTACAAGGCATGACAATGAGTAAATCTGTAGCGTGTCTAAATCGTACATTTACAGCTGGTCAAGCATATGTCAGTTTGAGTCGTGTCACATCATTGAATGGTCTGGTTATTGAAGGATTTGATCCCAAATAATATATATTGTGATAAATCAATCACTCATGCGTTAAGTCAAATGCCTGCATTTATTGAAGATGTTGATTTGAATCTTAACCACATTGCAACAACGACTTCGACATGTACTTCTATTATCTTGCATAATGTACAAGGATTGAGAGCCCATTATTTAGACATGAAACGCCAGCGTGAACTGATTGAATCTGATTTCATCTGCTTAACAGAAACATGGATTGAACCGGATGAAGTCATTGAATTGAACTTAGAAGGATTCAAGTTCTATCATCAAATCCGAGGTATGTCATATGATGATTCTATGAAATTGTTACAGCAACAGAGTCATGGTGGTGTAGCAGTTTATGGCAAACAAGACAGGTGTTTTAGTCGATTGAGTTTAGCTGTACAGAATTTGGAATACATCGCATTTCATATAATTTCTAGTATGTCTGTAGTAATAGTTAAGGCTGAAACGATACATCGATATATCAGTGCATCGCGATACATTCGTTCACGATACGATATATCGGTACGAATGTTTCATATCGATATTTTTAATAATAATATAATAAATAACAGCGGCAGCGCACTGAACAAAATTGCAAGCAACTGCGATGCATGAGAAGCACGAAATGTAAAAATAATAATGCGAGGAGTTGAAGTCTATACCTTTCTGAGCGCGCGCACGTGAAAAGTTCATGCGGACTCTCCATCATGTCCCTTTTCTTCAGGTGGTGCAGGCATTTCATGTACCGTAATTTTCGGAATATAAGCCGCGGCTTATCATTGATTTTGCCCATGAAAATGTTTACTGCGGCTTATACGCAGGGCGGCTTATACGCCGAGCCTTGAAGAATAAAAATAAGATTCACATGTGTATTTAATGTACTGGTACAAGAAGAGATGTGTTGCTGAAATGAATTATCAATTAATAAAGTTATCAACAAACCGAAACCAAAACCGAGCGGTAAAAAGTACGATGATCATGATCTCTTAGACGCTTGCGACCAGCCGTACGTGATACCATGGAGGATTCCTCCATCGTGAGACTAGTGCAGCTGCTACCATGCAGCATGCTTAATTCCCCAGCGGACCACACCATTTGTGGTAATGAAGGGGTGGTGTTCTTTCTTGGGAACAATAATTACCAATATTTCCGCTGATTAAAGGGAATGTACAACATTTGCTTTTGCTGCAATTTTCAGACATAAATGGATTTGGAGGATTAGTATGTTATAGCAAATATTGTTACACTGACTTGTTTCACATTTTGGGTTCGTAAATGCTGGAAAAAAACAAGAAAACCAATCATATTCTTGTAGTCTGGTTCCCAGACCCCACTTAAGATGAAACGGAGCAATTTATAGACTTTGGGAAATTGTACGATCAGAGAATCAGTCGAGCAGGCGTGTAGTCTTCACAGGTGTGTAATCAATTACAAGAAAATGCAGACGAACTAAATATGAAACACTAGGAGCACTTTTTGAAGAAAGCCAGTTTTCTCCAATGCATGTCGGCCGTCCAGCGTTGGAAAAATACAGTTTTTCTTTAAAATGTCAGCACACCAGGAGCCACAACTTTACAGGATGCTTTAGACTGCATTCCCTAACAATCAAGTAAGATATTTCGTGATAATTTGATCGTTTCGTTTTTTGATGTTTGCAAATGTTGTATCTTCCCTTTAATTTGTACGCAATAAAAATTACTATGTATTTCACTGACTAATGTAAGGAAAGTATGAGTATATTATGCAGTGTATTGTACAACAAACTATCACCAGCTGAACCTACAAGTACAATGACAACATTTTGGAACATGTTAAATATTAGAGCTTGTAAGATTATGTAATTTTGAATTAATGATAGATCTAATATATCGATATTTGAAAGATCAATAAATAGGATCTATTGTATCCAATTTTATTTCTTGCTTTGTTCTTTGTCTCTGTTTCTCATGTGTCTCTGTCCTCAAAATAGAGCCTTCTAATCTTATTATGGGTTAATTAGTTGTAAATTACATGCTTTATTCATAAGGATAAGCACATCATTGTTTGGAGTATGGTGAGACCGCCTGCTCCGGCAGTCATGACCAAGTTGGTCATTCAATCAGGAGGATCGCATGCTAATGAATACGATTCAGATCCAGACGGTCATGTTTAACGCGCTCCTGCGATACGCCTTCAGACCAGGGTGACCGTAAGGTCATGCCCAAATTCTGCTAAATGCACTTCAAAAATCTGTCAGATTAACAAAAAAATCTGTCAAATTCCCCAGAATCACTCGATATACACTATAAACACTTAAAATCACATGCAGGTGTTGTAGTATTGCCTTAATTAAGGTTCAGATTACATTATAAACAATCTGTAGTCACATAAAGATGTTATGAAGTTTCGTAAATTTCAGGCAAAATCCGGTTCCAAGTGAACCTCAGCAGCTAGACCAGGCAACCTGTCCCATTATGCAAAGGTTTGCTTGAATAGATTGGAGCTTTTTTAAACAAATGTACCATGTTTTTTTCAAATTTGCTATATTTTTCTGTTAAATATCCACATTTGGAGAATTCTGCCAGAAATCTGCAAAAAAATCCATTCTGTCAAATTTTCTGTCGAACTTTTTTTTTTTACGAAAAATTCTTTCAAATTTAGCCGAAATTCGGCTAAAACGGTCACCCTGCCGAGGACCAGTTGAGGGCGCTCTTATGTAATAGTGCCTCGAACATGGAGCTTGTATAGCTCTATGGCCTCGAACCACAATCTGCATTCATAAGATGCGCCTAAATTAATGTAGAGGTGATTGGGAATGACACGTTTTTCAGTACTGTTGCAGTCCTCTTGGGTTAAACAAAATACATGCGGTTAGATTCGCAAGATTTCATTTATATACCAAGCCTGTTGTATTTAGGGATAATGCTATCCATAGTTCTATTTTATGTGCCACTACAGGGGGTGCCCTACCGGATGATGACGTCATCACACTTTTTTTGTCTGGCACTCTACACTGTTATACTTCCTCGAGGAGTTCTGAAGAGGATAACCACCAAGTACCAAGTACCAAGTACTGAACACTTTCATAATTTATATATCTGTAGTCAAATGCTTCTGTTTTCGAGTTCAATTTAATTTCTATTTCACTTCTGGTAACACCGGAAGTAAAGGTCAAACGGTTCTGTACCCGGGAAGAAGAAATGTTGCTCAAGGCACCGTCTACAACTTCATGAAAAAATGAACGTGATACTCCATTTAGTTCAAGAGATATAGCTCAAAATATTTTGTCACAATTTGCCCTTAAATTGCTTGTAATTTGATACCCGATGACGTCATTGTGACGTAACACAAGTTATAACATCTTTGTAAGATGGTAGAAATTCACACAAGGTTTTGTACTCTTACCGTAAACCGTTGGGAAGAAATGTTTGCTTTGTTTTCATTTCAGGCTAACGTCTTCATTTTGAATTCACCTAACTTTGACCTTCCGGTAGACCCAGAAGTAAAGGCCAAGCGAGTTTACGCACCAGACAAAAAATGTTTAGCTATTCATGGTCTATCTGATAACAGAATACAAACATCATTGATTATTTAGTTCAAGAGTTATAGGTGAAAGTAATTGGTCAATTTTTCAGCTAAAATCGCTTGTAATATGACACCCGATGACATCATAATGACATCAGTGTAATATGCACCTCTTAGGATGAGGGTCGATATATTGAAAGTTACAAGTTCCTATCACAGAGGTGTGAGTGACCACTGATAAAAATAGCTGAAAACAGCTGGAAAAGGTGTAAAAAAGCTGAACTTTGGAAATATCCTTTACTTTTGTACACAGCAAGTGAGGAAAAAAAGCTGCAATCCAAAACAAAAAAAGCTGAAATCAGCTTTAAAGCTGAGATGTCACATCCCTGCTATCATAAACCGTTTTGGAGAAAACCCGCGGAAACGTGCTGTACGGAAAAAAAAAAAGAAAGAAAGAAAGATTAATCGTAACAGATCCAAAGAGTGGTCGGGTTGTGCCCGACCACTCAATTAATCGCAACAGATCCAAAGAGTGGTCGGGTTGTGCCCAACCACTCAATAATCTATCTTGAGTGAAGCACATTGAGCTCATTCCTGTTGTTCGTGGCTTATTCTAGGCCTAATGATTGCACCAATAACATAATCTCTCCCTTTTTCAGTGATGCAGAAGAACCTGCACCGACATATGACAAGGTTTTTGATGTGTTCTGTGGAACTGTGTTGGCCCAGAGATCATCGATGGAAATGACTGATCTGCTGAAGTGCTTCATAGATATAGCAAGAACATCTGAAAACAAGGATGCTTCCAGATATAGGTGAGATTGTGAACTGTGGAGTTATAGAGAGGTTTGAAAACATCAGCTGAACAAATTGCATAGTCTGCTTTAGTTTTCGCCATTCTTTCCATTTCTTTAGGATACACACAAAATGTAGTTTGTTTTCAACAGTGAAAAACTCTAATCTCAAGTACAGAATTTGTCCTTGTCATTGATACAGTATTTATTTCATATCTCACAGGAATAAAAATTAAGCATTTCTTAATCAGTTACAGACCATAAACTTATATTTTATCACAACATGGGCCTACACCAGTCACAGTTTATGATGCTTTGCACTGGAGAATAGAGTTGCCAACAGTAACCATTTGCTCCCCATCCAAGCATGGGGATGGAGCTTTGACAGAAATATATGCACTTGGTGGGTGCATTACTGAAATTACACTATTTTCCTTTTCTCTCTCTGTTATGGCTCAAATCACTTCTGTACAGCACTAGCATTCATTATTTTATTTTCATTTTCAGAATGCTCTACCTTAAACGAAGACTGAAGGAGAAGTACCCACAGCTTCAAAGCGCCCAGCTAGCGAGTGTGTCTTCATTGACAAATCTGATGCTGCACCACCCATTGAACAGTTGTGGTCATCAAGTTCTGAATCAGATACTTCATCATTCAGTGAGATCATTTCACCAGTCAAGCAGACACAGACCTCTCATCTCCAGCCTCACCTCCACAAGTCGTACTTATCTGCAGCGACTGTGCGTGAGGAACTGAGGGCCTATAGTGGACTTGATATTGAGTGGTCACCCACACCGTCTGAGGTCGATGTAAGAGCTGCTGAGACAGTCGTCCCAGTCGTGCTGTACAGGGTTGTAGCCACGCCGGGCGGCGGCGGGCGGGGCCGCCCAGCTCTCAAAATCTCTGCCCAGCACTCAGGGTAATTTTGAGCCTGACCGCCCGGTACATATTTCAGTCCCCGAGTTGGTAGAATTTCTGAAACATCTAAAAAATTCAAATGTACTGTATGTCCATATCTTTAGCAATTAAACACAGCTGCATGTGTGTTTACTGCAGCGCGGCCCAGATTTCGGACACGTATTTTGTTCGGCCTATTTTCCGAATTTTTCCGCCATATGCCAGTTTCATCTCTGTAAGGGTACACAAATGTGCTTACAAAACCATCTTTAGATTTTTTCTTAATTCTGTTCATTCATCTAATACTGATTTAGAATAAAAAACAGATGACCTTGTATGAGTATGGAGGAATAATGAGACAAATGTTGTTTCATCCTGTGTTCATCTTTATTTAATGATAATTCCACATTTTACAAACGCGAATTACACTTTATAACATCATGCATCAAAAACCTGATTCCCCCCCCCCCCCAAAAAAATCCTGGAGCTGGGGGGGGGGGGGCTTGACCCCGCCGAGGCGTTGCCCCTTGACGCCTGGCTGTGACCCGCGAGAGCTCCTCTCGCTACGCTTCGCCAAAATATTACCCGGCACTAAAGTCTGCCTGGTGACAACCCTGGTGCTGTAAAATGTGATGGCATGGATGACAGGTTACTCAGAGGAACCAACACTTGAGAACTTTGTTTGTGTTCCTGAGGACATTCACCTGAAACTCCTGTCCATCCTACAAGACATTGTATACCTTCAGTCTAAGGGGAAAAACCAAAGTCTAAGTCCTACTGTTCCATAATATTTTAATTGCTTCATCTCCAAATTTAAAAGAATTTACTGATTTTACAAGGTTTACGCAGTACTTTTTTGACTGAAGAGAGGTGCACGTGGCAACATGTAAAGTAAATGGTAATATCCATTAACTGCAATAATCACCGATTCTATGTACTGTAGTAAATCCCACGATGGGGGACAACTTGGTGTTGTCAGCTTGCACTGAATCAATGGTGTGGGATGTGAATCCCGGATCAGGGAGCAGTAGGCCTTGTCCAAAAATATAACACGCCAACTCTTGGTTGTTAAACTTGCTGTCTCGGTTTTATTAAGGGAATAAATGTGTGCTCTGGAGGTTTTTATCACTCTGTTTAAGACCACTTAGAGTCTGGGTGCTGATAATTACCCGAGCCGGAGGCGAGGGTAATTATCAGCACCCAGACTCTAAGTGGTCTTAAACAGAGTGATAAATACCGACTGAGCACATATTTATTCCCATTCATAAATACCTAGTATAATATAATAAGACCACTTAGAGTCTGGGTGCTGATAATTACCCTCGCCTCCGGCTTGGGTAATTTTCAGCACCCAGACTCTAAGTGGTCTTAAACAGAGTGATAAAAACCTCCGGAGTACACATTTATTCCCTTAATAAAACAGGACCCTGGCTGTACTATGTGATCATGGAGGAATGTCTCTGAGCTAGCTGTCTAAGGAAACAATCCAATCACACAGCAATTACAATTAGGGCCTAAACAAATACATGAAATAAGTGCTTGAATAATCTTGCAGTTCAGTTGATTAAAACAATCAGTAAACTAGAGGTTCGCGTTTGTTGTTACAAACGCAGAGTGGTTGGGCAGGCAATCTGTTCATTAAACACTGCCGAGTTGAGTTATGAATATGTTTATGTAAGAACAAAGAATCAAGAAGTAAATCCTTTCCAGTTCAATCAATTATGTTGTTTCAAAAAATGCATCTTTAACGGTGTGATTAATTTTAGTAAACATTCTCTGTACTCATACAAGTTATTTCTGGCTTGATGATGTCATTATTCAAAAACGCGGGGAAGTGGATACCGATTTAGTTCGCAGTGGATAAATGTTCATTGTGAAGCTAAATATCGTAAGGAATTATGGAAAATATAATTGTATGTATTCGTAACACCTGACGTCCGGTTTGATGACGTCACAGTATTTGGAAGCAAAACGTGAACATTGTAAGGGGTATCGTTATTTGGGCTACGAAGATATATAATATGAATCAAATGATAGAATTAAATTTAAAATATTATCGTTTTCAAATTCTCATAGAAGTAACTTCTGTTCCGATGACGTCATGAATTTGGAGCCTTGCCAAAGTATCTGTGTTTAATCAAAGAATATCAACGGGCGATTTGGTAAAATTTGAGCCTATCATTTTCAAATTAAAAAAAGCAAACACTATTTTATGTGCCGCTAGGTGGCGCCCTTTCGAATGATGACGTCATCACACTGTTTTTTTTGCGTCTAACATTCCTCACTGAACACTTTCATAATTTATATACTATGTGTGTAGTAAAAAGCTCCCACTTTTGAGTTATATGACATTTTTATTGCACTTCCGGTAACACCGGAAGTGAAGGTCAAGCGGTTTTATGTGTGGGTACACGAAATGTTTCTCACGGCATAGTCTACAACATCTTGAAAAATGAACACGATACTCTATTTGGTTCAAAAGATATAGCGCAAACTATTTTGTCAAAATTTGCCCTTAATTCGCTTGTAATTTGATACTTGATGACGTCATGATAACGTAACAAAATTTATAACATTTTCGTACCATGGTACAAGTTCACACTATGTCTTATGATCATACCATAAACCATTCGGAAGAAATTTTGCCTTGTTTTGATTTCAAGCTAACTTCTTCATTTTGAATTCACCTAACTTTGACCTTCCGGTAGCCCCGGAAGGAAAGGTCAAGCGACTTTGACTTTAAATCAAAAATGTTTATCAAGGTATTGTCCATCAGATCACAAAATATGAACGTGATCGGTCATTTTGTTCATGAGTTATAATTGACGGAAAATTGTCATATTTTGACCAAAGATCGCTTATAATTTGACACCCGATTACGTCATCGTGATGTCAGAGTAATATGCACCACTTGGGATGAGGGTCGATATATATTGAAAGTTACAAGTTCATATCATATACCGTTTAGGAGAAAATCCGCGGAGAATTATTGTCCGGAAAAAAAAAAGAAGAAAAAAAGACCCAAACAAAGAAGATTTATGAGAACAATTCCAGAGAGAGAGTGATCGGGTTGTGCCCGACCACTCAACTACATGCAAATGCTGCGCAAATGGCCCACAACACAATGTTTGATGCGTAAAAACAGTAAAACATTTATAGGGCCGTACGCACTGGCCACACAGACGAGGTAAAAATGACGGAAATGGGTCAACTCGTACCCAAGTTAACTCGTACCCAAGTCAACTCGTACCCCAAAATTGACACCCAAGTCAAGTCGTACCCGAGTTAGGTCGTACCCGAGTCAAGTCGTACCCGAGTCAAGTCGTACCCGAGTTGACTTGTACCCGAGTCAACTCGTACCCGCAGCTCAAAATAGTTGCCTATTTTCGAAAAGAAAATCAGTGAAACGAACGGAAGATCGGAGGGATATGGCCGGTTGTCCGTGCACGGTGACATCGTTTGTATGAGGGGCCATCCATGTCTTTGAAGCACCCTCTTTATTCGTCAATAAAAGTGGTTGCGCGCAACCAAACAACCAATCATGATTCAAGAATAGCAGTGTAAGTTAAACTGGAGTACCTATTGAGGGCGCGCTGTGTCATGTGTGTTAGCGCTACCCGGGAAAAAATGGCCACTGTTCGCGGGATACAACATGATCATTCTCATTTTCTCGATCATTCAAAGACAAGATTTCGAAATATCTGTCGGATCGTAACAACAGGAGACGTTAGTCAGACACGGGTGGCTCAAGCAGTACAAAGGTTGGCAAAGAAGAGGATCCATTTTTGCAGCACACATGTTTAATTTTCATTGTGGGCTAGGCTCGACTTAGCCCCACTATAGCCCCATAAATGTGGCCTATTGACTGCCTCCGAAATATAGGCCACACATCCACATACATGGTACAAAAACGTATTGCACTTTGCCAAATTTTGATTTTTACATTTAGGCTTAGTTTGTAAGTTTTTTTTGCTTTAGAAGCATACTCACCCTCTTTATTAGACCTGTGAACGTGGCGTTGTATACAACGCCACGTTGTTGTGTATTTTAAAACCTAGCGAAATCGATCCGACATACATAATTCCGTATGGGTGTTGAGTACTCACCTAGAAATCTAAATTTGCCCGTCCGATTGTTTAGGCTGTGTAATTTCGACGAAATTTCGCCCATCAGTAAAGACCCATACGAATGTGTAGAAATTTCATTTTAACCCGACAAGTGACCCTGACAAATGACCCCGGATCGGACGAGTCGCTTGGACAGATTGACGGCTGTTTCATGTCGCAACCCCGAAAAAAAAAACCCGCACCCGATTGGCTGCTTGGCTCATCTCGTGTACGTGTGCGCGCGCACACGCACGTGGGCGCATGTGCACCCGCGTGCGGTGAGAGAGGAAAGGACTTGAAACTTGTCTAAAACGATGTCTCTTTTAGCTGCGACAGTAAACAGCCGTCGAATTATACGAAGGACGGTACAATAAAACGCAATGCGCATGCGTCACTTGGGAGAAAATGGCAGCTAGCAGGACTTCATAAACCGGGGCCAGAATTTTCCTCGAATTTCGTCAAATGCAAGTTTTGATGTACAAACAGATTTCAAGACAGCTTCATATGTGAGTACTTATTACATTTGCAAAATAACGTCCAGTGTGTGTAATGGAGGGAGTCAGAGGGACAATTTCGCCAGGTTCTGAAATACACAACAGCGTGGCGTAGTTTACAAACCACGTTCACGGGTCTACCTCTTTATAGGCTAATCAGAAAGTGCTGCCTTTTTCAAATGCTATTTTTCTTGAAATTTCCAGATTCATTTTCACACGTTTGCGTAGACACGCGTGAACGTGGCGTTGTATGAAAATATTCTGTCAAATGTAGCCGAAATTCGGCTAAAATGGTCACTCCATTTTAGTAACCACAGATAACAATAGAGTGTTTTTACTATAGACTGAAGCGTGGCTATGTATATAGCCACGTTCACGGGTCTTACGTTTGCGTATCAAAATTTCAACATGAAATTTCACAAAGATTAGCCATCTGAAAAAGGCAGCACTTTCTGATTAGCCTATAATAGTATAAAGAGGGTGAGTATGCTTCTAAAGTAAAGAAACTTACAAACTAAGCCTAAATGTAAAAATCAAAATTTGGCAAAGTGCGACATGTTTTTGTACATGTGGATGTGTGGCCTATGTTTACGGAGGCAGTCCAGTAAATAGGCCACATTTATGGGGCTAGCCCCACTAGTGTGGCCGCGGGGGTTCAGCGCAGCATACCACGGCCACACTAGTGGGGCTAGGCTCGACTTAACGGAATACCCTACTGGCATGACTGGGTCCGTGAGCACTAGTAGCAGCGCCATCTGGAGCAGTGGACAGGGTGGAACGTCCACTAGTAGCACAACTAACTGGAGCAGTAGACAGGGTGGAACGTCCACTAGTAGCACAACTAACTGGAGCAGTAGACAGGGTGGAACGTCCACTAGTAGCAGCGCCATCTGGAGCAGTGGACAGGGTGGAACGTCCACTAGTAGCAGCGCCATCTGGAGCAGTGGACAGGGTGGAACGTCCACTAGTAGCACAACTAACTGGAGCAGTAGACAGGGTGGCATGTCCACTAGTAGCAGCCCCATCTGGAGCAGTGGACAGGGTGGAACGTCCACTAGTAGCACAACTAACTGGAGCAGTAGACAGGGTGGAATGTCCACTAGTAGCACAACTAACTGGAGCAGTAGACAGGGTGGAATGTCCACTAGTAGCAGCGCCATCTGGAGCAGTGGACAGGGTGGAACGTCCACTAGTAGCACAACTAACTGGAGCAGTAGACAGGGTGGAACGTCCACTAGTAGCACAACTAACTGGACAACTAACTGGAGCAGTAGACAGAGTGGAACGTCCACTAGTAGCACAACTAACTGGAGCAGTAGACAGGGTGGAACGTCCACTAGTAGCAGCGCCATCTGGAGCAGTGGACAGGGTGGAACGTCCACTAGTAGCACAACTAACTGGAGCAGTAGACAGGGTGGAATGTCCACTAGTAGCACAACTAACTGGAGCAGTAGACAGGGTGGAATGTCCACTAGTAGCAGCGCCATCTGGAGCAGTGGACAGGGTGGAACGTCCACTAGTAGCAGGACCAACTGGAGCAGTAGACAGGGTGGAACGTCCACTAGTAGCAGGACCAACTGGAGCAGTGGACAGGGTGGAACTTCCACATTTCTTGGGCCGCTTTGTAACTTGCGGCGACAGCGAGGGCTGAGTGAACCAGGTATGAAGCGCTATTCATGTCATTGAAGCGCCCTCCTTATTCGTCAATAAAAGTGGTTGCGCTCAACCCAACAACCAATCATGATTCAAGAATAGCAGTTGCGCGTAAGTCAAACAGATGCATCATGGGGGCCAATAATGCTTAGCTGTGACCTTTGTACCTGTGCAAGTGATGCGATGAAAAACATACAAAAGGCATGAAAGGTACCGGCAATAATAATGACCGGCGCTATGCCTTTGTTCGTGACTGAGTGAGAGTATGGACATGGAGTAGAAAAATTGTTTTTTACCCCATGTTTGGTGAGAGATCTTTGTCCTAGCGTTGTGTGTGGAGGAAGAAAGTAAGTCGAACTAGAACTGCTGCATTTTGTTTGCGAATGCGAGTGACTCAAACTTAACCTGTTACAGTGTTAGGCCTATCTGGATCAGTCTTTATTCATCAGAACTCACAGTCACAATCACAATTCACATGCCAGCCAGAAGTAGGGCTGGCCTAGGCCTATAGCCTAATCAAATTTTAAAGAAATCAGTAGGCCTGAGTTGATTTTTTTGTGTTGATTTTTTAATTTGGAAGTGGCATAGGCTATAACGGGGAACGGGGTCGGTACTTCGCCCCATTTCCACTTGAATTTGGGTCATCTCGTACCCAGGTAAACTCGTACCCAACTAGACCCATGAACATGGCGTTGTATACAACGCCACGCTGTTTTGTATTTTCGAACCCAGGGAAAATCGATCCGCCATACATAATTTCGTATGGATGTTGAGTACTCACTTAGAAATCTAAATTTGACTGGCTGCATGTTCAGGATGTGTCATTTCGACAAAATTTGCCATCAATGACGACCCATACGAACATGTAGAAATTAGATTTTAAGCTGACAAGTGACCCTGACAAATGACCCTGGATGAGTACCCAGGGTCATTTGCGTTCAAAAATATCGGAGCCCTCCGAGCTACCCGTCTGCTTCATATGGCGCATATGATAGGCGGCGTCTGATTGGCCAATAATGAGACCATGTGATAAACGCAGCTAATAATTTGGAATCGCACTTATGATCCGGACATCAGGAGTGCCCGGAGCATCAGTGCGATACCACATTATCCGCAGCATTTTTTATCAAGTGGTAAATCACATGCATCAGGAGGAGGTTGCAGGACGTCAAGATCTTGCCAGATTTTTCCTCGAATTTCGTTTAAATGCCAGATTTGGCGTAAAAGCAGATTTCAACATGTTCAAGAAAGCTTGATATGTGAATACTTATCACACGGTAAGGCAATGTTCAGTCTTTGTCACAAAAGGACGATTTTGCTTGGTTCGAACATGTACAAGAGCGTGGCGTAGTTTACAAGCCACGTTCACGGGTCTAGTACCCCAACATGCCCAAGTTGTTAACTCGTACCCCGGTAAAGTGGCACCTAAGTTAACTCGTACCAAAGTTAACTCGTACCCCAGTTAACTCGTACCCAAGTCTACTCTCGCACAAGATAGCTCATCCCCCTATTGACTTATGAAGCAGTTGTAAAGATCGTGGCCGGCCGCTACAACAGTTGATTGTCCAGTTCTGCAATCAGACACAAGTCAGAAACAGTCCAAGGCTAATCAATAATTACTGTCAGCAGTGCATGCGCACGTTGGTTTGAAAAAACATGGAAAGAAATAACTTCAGTGATCGTTTAAACAAGAACAATTGCAACATCGCGCAGACGAACGTGTACGTGCTGCTGTTGTGAACCGCGGTCGGCAAAAAAAAACAGTCGCTGCCGATAGTCTCAATTTACGGCGGCTTTGTAAGTAAAATTGATTCTCTGCAAGATCTTCAAGTTAAGTACTTAAGAGAAGTACAGATCAAGTCAGCAATTTTGGAAAGATTTCCATATATGAAGTTCACTAATTTTCCTCTGTATTGACTAATAAGCCCCCAGATAGCAATTTCATGTCATCAAAGTCAATTTGAGCAGTGAGAAAATACAAGCATTTTCTTAAAAAACACTTAGAATTTTTCTGTCCAATCTCATAGGGTTTGTACAAATTTTTTCTGACAAATGGGAGATGAAATTGACACAGGTCGAAAGTTGTTCAACTCCTCAACATCCAGATTTTTCTTTTCAGCAGAGGTGAGACAAGTGCTTCTTTCAACTTAGCTGGGAACTCACCAGATTGCAGTGACCTATTAACAACTGACGTGATTGACGGTAGCACTTCAGGTAAGTATTGGCTGAAAACTCGCTGACACGAGTGGCTTATGCTGTTTTGGAATTGTGATTAGGCAAAGCTCTCAAAGGCTTTAAACATAGACAGCTGATTAACAAGTTTAAAAACCTGGCATGAATCACAAGCAGAGATTTGTACACAGTGGTATTCCGTCTTTGCTTTGTCCAGATTGCGCAATGATACTTAAGCCGCCTCCATAAGCCTCCTCTTTTCCCTTTTTGATGCATAAACAGAGGCCGTATACCACGGGGCTTTCGGACGTTATGAGATGTCACGGGTCTTGAGGGGGGTGTATTTGTCCAAAAGATGACAGAGGGTACTGTTGAAAGACTCAGCCATCTCATTTACAGCATGAGGGGGCGAGAGATGAAGACATCACCCGGTACAGCAGAGTGATCTGGCGGAAGGTCATGCACGACATGAACATTTGATACAGTATCAAGGGAATCACAGGTGATATACAGATCTAATACATGTCCAGCTCTGTGAGTCGAGTCATGAACGTGTTGTTTCAGACCGGCCGAAAACAAAAGATCAATCATTGTTTTGGCCCCCTTGCAATGAGGGTTGCCCATGTGGATATTAAAGCCACCGGTTATTAGCAAGTTGTCCGAGGCAAGCGCTGTTAGTTCAAGAAGGCTATAAAATTCATCAAAGAATTGTTTAGTTAGTGAAGCTGATCCATGTCTGTAAACAACAGACAGTCGAAGTGCATCTCGACAACCATTTGATATAGAGAGTTGCATGGATTGGATTGAGACAAATATGCGACATTTGTTTTTTACATAAAATTTGCTTGAAATTATTTACTGGTACCAAGAAAGCCTCCCTCGGCATATTTAAACTAGTCACTGAAAAAAATAACATTAAGTCCTTTGTATCTAAGTGTCTTGATTTCAATATTCACTACCGGTATATAATTCGTATCATAGCAGGTATTGTGATGAAAATGACAAAGGTAAAGCTTTGAACTGAAAAAAAATGGAGGCAGGAATCATACTGCCTCACAGAAAATCGACCCTTGAACCTCCAGGAAATTGCATCATGCTACTATACCTCATTCCTAGTTGAGCAATGTTCTACTGAAGCAGTACATCATGTGCCGCAAACTAATGACTAACTGGCAGTTGAAAATCAGATGGTTTTACACAAAGTCATTATGAAGCATGTACAGAGACAATTTCTTACAAAGAAAATTTACATTTTTTTCCATAATAAATATGCCATAATGAATCTTGAACCTTGAATATGCTTTCTATACACGAATGTCGCAAAGAGAGTGTGTAATTTGTTTTATCCACAAGAGTGCATGGTTGGTTGTATAGTACCAGTGAATGATCCTCTAAAATGAACATCGTGCTTATTGTTATGTTTACAGGTTGTCTGTCGGAGAAAGTTGTACAGACCCTGTTAGATGCAAGGATGCTTAACATATGAGGGAAGGGTATGGGAGAAACAGATATATAGACATGCTTCCACGAATATGCTAAGGTGCGTGTTTTGACATTTAATTCTGGTTACATTTTATTGTCTGTAATTGTGATGTTGGTGGAAAAGGGCTGTGATACAAAATTCTTTTGTCATTGCCCTTGTGAAGTGATGGTACGAGGTGGCGATGTAGCCAGCAGTTTTATCATAGGGTAAAGGGATTGGAGCCTAGATGTTATGTCTGGTAACTTTTTTTGAGATTATGCAGGAGATGTGCTAAATGATAGACAGGATTTTTTTCACCAGTCTATTTATGAGGCGTGGGGTTGATGCAGCAAGACAGGGCACGTCGAGGCAACAACTTTGGATGGCTTGTTTTTCTGATGTTTGCACAATTTTTAAGGTTAAAATGTTTTTTTTTAGTATCAAAGCAGTCCATAAAATATCCACGCAAAGTTCCCAGTAAGGGAAAGACTTGGGGCTGATGATTGTTTTGGTTTAATTTTTTTTTTTTTTTTGGGGGGGGGTGTATGGGAAGGAGTGGTTCCTGTTGACAACCTCCCCCCCCCCCCAACACCCACCTGTATCTGCACTCCACCCCCTGCAAATCCACGTACCTCCCACCTTTTTCACCCACCCACACCTTGCCACCCCAGCTCCTCCCACCCACCTACACCCCCTCTCTCTCTACCATTCTCCCCCTTCATCCACCTCCCTTTGCTACCTGCTGGTACAAAGGCATCTCTACTACATTTTCTTATTGAAACTGTTTTCATTCTTGTCATTTCAGTTACTGGATACCAAGATGGCAACCAACCACTACTACTCAAACAGATGCAACAAGGTCATTCGCACAAGCTGTTTTGCAAAACAAAACTATCATTATCGGGAAGAGGTCATTGATTGCCCCTTGTCTCCTGCTACAATTATTGACATCCCATCACACTTCTATGTATGTCAGGTTAAATGCGTAATGTGAGTATTGCCCCTTTAATTCATTTAACTTTAATTAATTACATACCAATTGGCTAAAAACTAAGATGCAACTGATAAATTTTGTTTTGTGCAGAATTCTCTTACTTTCCTGGTAGATTTAATACAACTCAATAACAAAGATACAATTTATGTATGCTTGTACTTCAGTGAAGGCATTGCTAAAATTTCAATGCAGTTAGCTTTGACGATGAAATATTTTATCTAATAAATGTCACGTCTGTGTCTTGCTTACTGCCAGGTTTTAAATTGTGCAGTGTGTCAGTGAATGGCAGTAAAGTTCTCTATTTGAACAAATTCTGTTAGTACTCAACTAATTTTCTTATGAGCTGCTTAATATGGTAGACTTGTACAGAAGGATCCAGAAGTGTGGTAATGAGATACAATCATATTTGGATGGAATATTCGGTTGAGCAAGTCAGTGGTTTGTTGATCTGAGTCAGGTAAACGGCTGCCCCTCCATTCATTAATCAGTTTAACTGGAAAAAATACTTCCACAGTTTTTGTATTCAATACTCTGATTTTTTTTTGAGTTGCTTCGGGCCTCAAGTGTAAGAAGTTAAGTTTTTACTGCTACAGCTTAGTCACTTCCCCTCCTCTCTTCTCACTTCATCACCTAATCGCCCATTCATTATGAACATATTACATGTAGATATTGTGTGGTGGTTTTGTATCCCATGGTTACTCTTGCAGGTGTTAAGCATGTCATTTTGGATACATCAACCGACATGAATGAGGCTGCTCAAAAAGGTTAAGAGAATCCATGGAGAAATCAGGACTCATAACCAGACATAGGATGGAGGATTAGCAGGTATTGGTTTCCAAGAGGGATGAGTATACCCCATTTTTTTCTAAAAGAATTAATTTCAGGTCGAAATAAATAAGCAAAAATTATACAATACCATTTGATTGAGACCGATCCCATTGGACATATCCAATATGCTTCTTGTATCCAGATGTGAATAATAAATAAGGGTTAAGGTTTTCAATTTAAAAACTTGATGCCCTATTGAAAAGTGTATGGATACCTGGGTAAGGCTACCTGTTGAAAGAACCCTAAATCAAAATTGAAACCTTGGTAGTTTCTGTTTAGATTGTCTGCATGACATTCCCCACTATTACCACCTGTTCATCAGTTTGCAAACTACATGTACAGTGAGCTGTTTATACAACTTAAAGCTTCGTGAATTTGAAATTGTTTTTCATTTTAAAAATCAACATCATTGACATTTGAAACTATTCTTGTTTTTGTTCTTGCTTGTTCTTAATCACAGTTTTTGGTTTCGCTGTCAACCCTCTAAACCTAGTTTAGCCCTTATACATGTAACAGGAAAAAAAATTGGCTAAGTAAAGCTGCCTTACAATAGAAGTATTTCAAATGTTTATAACAACTGTTTGCTTCCTAGCTTGCACCAGGTTTTTTAGTCTGTTTAAGGCTTAACACAAAATCTCTGCGTGAACTGTTACCAAAAATTCCCCAGCGGAATAATGAAATTTCTCGGTTAACACTGTAGAATACCGCGGCCTGCAACTGCATTCTGATGAGGATTAATGACTGCAGCTAAACCTGATGCCTACTCCCAGGGGTTAGCTATCTTCTTGTGATTTTTGGCTTTGAAAGACTGGTTCTCATCCTCAGCAGGCAAGACTCTAGCAGAAAGCCAAAGAGATGCAACCGATGGAGCTAGAACAGATACTGCAACAGGAGGCTGTCACCAGTCCTAATGACAAGGGAGATGCTGGTGCAGCGTTCCATTCTGTACAGGCTCTCATTGCTTATCTTGGGGCAGATCTTATGTAGGCAACTTTTACAGACTTCAATTTTTACTACATGTACTTCTGAACACTATGAGCACCACAAAGCACTGAGTTTACATTATTGTAAAAGCGCCTGGTCATGAGACTCTTCGGCGTGAACTGTCAGATGGGGCAAAGTCTGCTGACTGCACCTCTTGCATTATTTAGGCTTGCCTTGATTCCTTTCTGAGCATTACCATTATTCACTGTTAATGAAGGTACCAAGGCCAGGCGCGGTTCTAGAACCAATATTTTTGGGGGGCTAGCACGGTGGATCCAGAATTTTTTCAGGGAGGCGTGCTGAAATGTTGACCGGTTATTTTTTCCAGACACTAAGGCCTCCGAAAATCAATTGGGGGGGGGGGGGGGGGGGGGGGGGGGGGGGGGCTCATGCCATATTTTCAATAAAATCCTAAAATCATTCACACTATATTAACTAATGCACCCTTGTCACGGCTATTTCTTCTTTAGGGGGAGACCGTTCACATGTACATCACAATCCTTCTTTTGGCTAATGCAATTTTTTTTTTTACGGAATTTATTTTGGGGGGCTACAGCCCCCCCCCCCCCCCCCCCCCCCCCCCCCCCCCCCCCCCCCCCCCCCCGTAGAACCGCGCCTGACCAAGGCATGAAAGTGAAGTCATCAACACATCCAGTGCCTCACTATTGATGGTTTTTACTTGACCTGTCGTGGTAGAATCTCCTTAAAATAAATTTACGTGGCTTTTAAAATATTGTCCAATAACAGATGCAGAAAGTACAAAATCCGAGACTAACAACATTAAGTGTACAAAAATTCCATAGGGTTGTATAAGGGGTGTGGCTAACTAGCAAACGGCAATAGGCCAGTTGGAAGTGTTGGTGGTGTATTAATGCACCTGACATTTGTATTACGCTATTGTAAACACACTGAATCTGTTTCCTGGATTAGGGTACGCTTCGAGAACAAATAGAAAACAAGATCATCAACAAAGACAATTAATTCCTGGTGGAGAACAAGACCCCTTTGATTCCTGTGGGACGGTCAGATGCTGTTTGACACATATCACAGTCGATTGTAATAAGGAAGTGAATGTTTTGAAGAATAAAACCCTGTTGGACACTACATTTTACTTGGACGGACTCTGTAAACTTACAATTTGATGGCTAAATCATATTTCGCCTTTTTGGTTGTTATTGTTTAATTTATGTTAATTTAAACTATGACTCGCTTCATCAGATAACAGCATTTAAAATGGGTTAGTTTATGTTTCGTCGATATTTATCAATATTATACTCATAATGCTTGCATTTTCAACAGTTATTGTATGCACTTAAATTGCTGACCTGGATCAGTATTGAATTTGAATGATAACACTGAAACAAAATCTGAATTATGAGGACTAACAATAATATTTATTCGGAATTTCACTTCATGGACGGCACTTTTATTTGCAACTTGAAAGACAACATAAAATTAATAAGGATTAATCTTTCACGGGTATATGAAATAAATTATGTGCAACGTTTCAAGTTGTTGGTACATATGTGATACAGTCATCTCTCATTTCCACAAGTCTCTTTTTTATTAAAGGAATAAATGTGTGTTTTGGAGTTTCTAAATTGTCTGTTTAATACATGAACATGTTTAAGTCTTGATGCTGATAACTACCCAAGCCAGATAACTACCCAAGCCAGAGGCCAGACTTCAGCTGTTTTAAACACTGTTTTTATATACCAAGTACACCTTAATTCCCATTCATAAATACCTTTAAAAGTAGAAAATCAAAACGTGTTTGTGTAATGTGTTCCTTCAACAAAAGGGCCTATAGCTGATAAACAACTCCTATTGTACCACGGTAATGGATCCTGTGTTTTTATTGGTCGAGAACCAATCATGTAGCGGGCCACAAAAATTCATGTTCACCAGCGCGCCTAGTACATGTACATCAGTAATGTCACCTGGCTGTACTCGCGTATAGAGCACGCTTGTACTAAATGCGGGCGTATACGCTTTGATCAGCTGTAATTGGTGGTTAGGGCTGAATGGACTAGTCTATTCTGAAATAAATTTCAAAAACTTCTGTGCGATTTTTCACGGTGCAGAAGTTGTCCTCCTTATTGAATACTTCTGCGAGAAATTGAAGGAAACCCTCAATTTCAGATGATTGGAATCTATTGCCGTGGTATAAAAAAAAATTGTTGCTTGTCGTGATTGGGGCCCGTGTGTTTTGAACACTCTTGGGGAAATATGGCACCCGAGGCGAATTGCCCTCTCCGGTGTGCATAACACAATGGACCCCTTCGCAACACATGTGGCGCAGCGTCATGCGACAGGCAGGTGTACCAGTGTGATGGGAATTGAGGACAAGGAAGTACTGCCTCGCATAGTATAGTATTGTGCATGCTTATGTGACGACTTTGCGCATTAAACAATGAAAATGTGCTTGCGCTGGAAAGGGAATTCTAGGAATTCAAAATTACATGTGCCGCTGGAAACTTTGTTTAAAACCAACCAAGACTTTTATCTCTTAACTGATTTATAATACTGTTACAAGCAATCAAATTTTAAAAATTTGAGCCTTTCATCAAGTTAAGAGGAATCTCTAAAAAAAAAAAAAAGCTTCCAAATGGAAGTCGGGACAAGGACACTTCCCTCAGTCCTCAATAGATCCTCCAACAACCACCAAGTGCACCTCAATATTGAGGAGTTCTTTTGTGAAATTTTAAATATGAATACAAGTATTAAGGAAAAGGCTTGATCTTCCCATGTGAGTGACTCATGATAAACAGCTGAAACCAGTTTGAAATCCTTAAAAACACTGAACTCTGCAAATCACTTGGCTTTGTACATAGAAATTGAGGATACAAGCTGAAGTCTAACACACGTTTTAATTTGTTAAAAAGCTGAAATTTCATACCAACCCCTTTTGTATGCATGGGGGTATTGCAAGGAGAAAGAGTCCAGTAAACTAACCCAACACACAATATTTAAATTTCTGTATCCTAGGTGAAGCATTTCATCTGATCATGAAACGATCATATGACTTGAAATGCATATAAAACAGTCTCCAATTACCTATGGACACGTAACATTAGTACACCAACTAATAAGGTCTCATAGAAACGGGACCTACTGAACGTCTGACATTAACAAGCTGATGGAAGGCTTGTTTTGAATAAAAATTGTCTAGAACAACTGAATTACTTTCACAATTATGTACTACGTAAGCCTGAAAAATGCAGTACTCTTGTGGAAATAGTTTTGTACAAAAACATTTTCTTAAACAAATTTCAGCAAATTTTATGTAACTGTGGTTACACGTAACAGGATGCATGAATATATAAAACAAGATAATTATTGCTGAATATCCTTTAACAAAAATCAATCCATCCAAATATTCTCTCAATAGGCTTCAAACTTGCTACAGTCTAGGAGCCCTAGTGAAGAATCTGCAACACGAATTATGCTTACGATGATGTAATAAAGGGGTATGTGATGTCATTATAAGATTTGTACTTTAAGCCCTTATATCTGATATGTGAAACCTGAGATAACATCATAATCGTGTCATTACATGTAAGTGATCTTATACCAAATAAGTGATTTTTGTTTATATTTTGAGGGGTCTGCCAATCCTCACCAGAAGAATAATTATGCTATTTATATTATTTTGGACGTAGCCTTTCTTATGCATTATGTGTATGCATTAACCCTAACAGTCCTGTGTCCTCCAATTTTCACACAATTTTTCACACACCCTTTGGAGCTAGGGTTAACTTTTGAAGGAAGTGTGACATGTTACTATCTCAAATGTTATTAAACAAAAGTATCGTTTGATAATCATAAAATTGTAGGTACGTTATTTGAAATTAGTTAAGCTAGCAAATATTGCAGAAGGATGCAAAAAAAAAACAAATCTGTTGCAGACAGACAGAAGTCCATTTCTTCATTTCTTTTTCCATAATGGTCTGCTACCAAGAGTGGAATAGGATTTTGTTTTTCAGGAAGCTTATTTTTGCAAGGACTAGTTACAAGTGCATGCTGGCATTCACATTATGCAGTAGGTGAAATAAACAATATTACTATACCTCATAAATATTCATCATGTAGCCGCGGCATTCCATTGGTCCATTCCAGCAACTGAACCGTGTGACAGTTTTACTCTTTCCCCGCGTTTTCGTATGCCCGCATGATGCGCAAAAATCAGGGAGGTATTATCTACACCCCTTGGTCAACGCACGCGCTTCCGTGCGGCAAACGTGTACATACATGCTGTCCAACGGTGTTTGTTGTTTTGACCGAGGAAGAACTGGTGGAAATCAAAAAGACCCTAAAATATTTATGAGGTATAGTAAAACAAATAGAACATGGTTTTGCATGGAAATAGTGAAAATTATAATACATCTCTCCTGGTTTTTTATTCTGGTTGGCTGAGATATACTAGCTCTCACGTGTGGTTCACCTAATATAGGCTAGTACATGAAACTGAGTCAGCGGGAATTGGACATGAGCCAAGGCATCACGCGCACGTAAATTCCAGAGACTTGTGCCCGGTCGTGTACTAGTCTTAAAAATTTTGACTGGTTGCAGCGCCCTCACAGTATGTGTTCCTAAAAACCTGCATAAGGATCATGGAAAACCAAAAGGGTTTTTTAATGTAGAATTGCTTTTGAGTTAATGACTGAATGCAAGTTCAATACATGTACGTCAAAATCAAGACTGTTCATAATAAACTCGTGAAGCATTTGAGGAAGCTAACAGGGATGGTTTTCAATTTTGAGTGGTTCTCAAGTTTGAGTTGTGATGATGGACTGGCTAAATTTGGCCACTAGTGCATGCCCCCTCTGACCTGTGAGTGACCAGAAGAGGGTCCTATATCCATCAGCCTTCAGCCTAGGGGGGAAAAGGACCCTCATCTGGTCACTCACAGTCCCTCGGGGGCATAGATGTGCACTATATAGTGACCTCATAGCCAGTCCATATGTGTATACTATGAACTCGGTGTTGGATTAAGCCGAGGGAGATAGTCCTAATCATCCAACACCCCGGGTCATTAGTTTTCACTATTTCCCGACAAACCACGTTCTATTTGTATAATATCACATCCTATAAATTGTGACCGTTAACTGTTTCCTTGACCAACTTACTGATAGCAACTTACTGAGAGCAATTGCAAAAATGTTGCTTTATGCATCTGTGAACAGGTCGCTACAAATGCTGACTGTATTGGTCAGCACTTTCAGCAACTCCAGTGTTGTCCTGTGTCCCGTAGGCAACGTCAAAACGTGAAAGCAGGCGCACACCTTTGGGAAGTCCCTAGTGTGATCTCCATTGGGTACATCTTCAGGATGCCTGAACTTGATAGAGGGTGGCGCCTTAAATCCAAGTGGGGGAAGAGTCTTTTTCCCCGTCAAAAATTGAAGAAACTGTCCTAGCTGTCCGATTTCTGGAAGATCAGAGGAATGTATTACATAACATTAAAAACTAATGTTACTGCACAAAAATGCTAATTGCCCTAATGAAATGTATACATGCATTCATCAATTGCTTTCCTAATATTTACAAGCAAGTTCAATTTTTGGATAAGTTCACGTATCTGCTACTTGGTATACATTTCGAATCGAGACAGTATTGAGTTACATACTGCCTTCCGTTTTATTAATTAGAAGCCCCACACACATGCCTGTATGTATTGTCAATGTTAAATGATTTTTAAATTGATTATATAGCCAACCTCAACATACCCATCAATTTAAAAGTTATTGGTCACATAATTATTTCTCTCTGCCAATGGAGTTTACTCAAAATGTGATGTTGGTGACATTTTTACTCATTTACATGCATATCACCACCTACAGATTTGAAGGTACAGTACTTTTGGTTCAACGCCAATTAAGGGTCACAATTTTTTTTATCAATTGTGACATTAAGATTCACTCAAACTTGAGGAACTTATGTTTTTCTAACATTTGAAATATCAAAGTGTAATTATAACACGAGAAGCAATGACATCAGCATTAGGTCATTACATAAAAGTGGCCCTTTCCCGTCAATCCCTTATCACGTAAAGATAACCTGCAATACTCCAATGGCCCTTGCAATTACATCACTATTGTTCATTTGAGAGTTTTAATAGTCCCCAATACGCCCTTCTTAATATTTATGCTGACCCCATATTTTAAGGGCCAAAGTGAGGTTCTTGGCGGAAGGCTTTAATTTACACATCACCATTCTGCTACATGAGTTTACCATCAGACGTGACGGGTTTTGCGTGCGTCAAAAGGACTGTGTGGTCAAGACCGGAAACGAGGACCCTGTCCAAAGCATATTTTTAATCAGTTTTGAATAATAAATGACCAAAAATATAACGTAATTACCATCACATTTATCACACCGTGTCATCTTGCGGTACGACACGGTCAGCGTGCCATGTGGGCCATGCACGGTGGTAGCTGTTCGCCGCTGCTTTCAGCCTGAACTACACGTCAATTGCGGGCCACATTTTCTTCGATTTAGAACTGCACACAACTGGGGACCGATGTTGGGATTTAACTGCACACAAAATATGACATTTGCTTACCCCTCCCCACACCACCATCACCATACCAACATCGAAACTGTGCATTTACAAAACCCTGCAATTGTGCAAATTTTGTTTTTTTAATGATTTATTTTGTTTCATATAGTTGTACCAGCAACTTTGATCAGCAAAACATGCAATGATGATTTTGGTTTAAGTAATGTTTAACACTGATACTATCATCCTGTCTGGGGGTTAATGGTTTCAATATTTTCAATTTTAATGGACACAGTAAATTATACATAAAAGAGATAGATTACATGCATTTGTAACTGAAAAATATATGAATCCATTTCCTCTATTCAAATGAAACTCAAGGCACCAAACTAGTTTTTACTGACAGGAGTGATAAATTATTGTCTGCTGCCAACAAGCATCTAAAATACTATACGTATTTTTCTTATTCCAGAAGTGTACATGTTTATCGGATCATGATCTTGATTGGCCATGGCTGGTTAATTTCAAGCCAACTCGACCCTTCACCAACTCGGTCTTAGTCAATCAGTTCTGAGTCAGCTCGGTACCCTGTCTCGCTTATGTCAACTGGGTCTCAAGTCAACTCGGTCTAACCGGGTTCTAAATCAACTCGAACTGAATTTGGACCACTGACAGACCTGCCAACCTGTGAGATAACAAAACTGTATTCTGAAACTCAAAAACCTGTATTTTTCCTTAAAAACCTGTATTATTTTGTTTTAATGCACAAACGAGCTTACAAAGGTTTAATGTTGCTGCAATTGCTCCAACTTTAATACTTACAGGTGTACATCAAAGTTTTCGCGTGTTAGACATGACAGTTGCCTTCTTGCACTTCAGGAGTAGGTTGTTTTTCAGCACACGGCTATGGCAAGGAATCCCTGCTGCTTGCCAGTAGATCTTGCTAGTTAAAGAGTCTGAGAGAACTGAAGTACTCAAACTTGATCGGAACTCTGTTGCATTTTTCCTGACGATGCTAAAAATTCTTTCATCTTCTGCATTTCTATGCGAAATGGAAAGGATCATGAGCATCAGCTGTGGGAGGTGTTGATACTTCAGTTGACTGCTTGCTTTGTCTTTCATGTGAGAGATATCAAACCAAGTGTCATCTGCCCTTTTCTCCAACAATGAATCCAGTTCATCATCAACCTGGTAGTTTGCAAATTCCACCTCTAACTGATCCAATTTATCCTCCATGAAATGGAATCTCTTCACAAAATATGAAACAGAAGAGAAACTCTCTTCAAGTCGCTTGTTTACATTAGCCACTCCTGCATGTTCCAGCAGTTCATCACTCAAGGGGAATGTACTGATGACGTAATCACATACTGCAGTGAAGTACTTCCTGACAGTTTGTAGAACTCCTCCAGTTGACTTGAAGAGAACTTAGGACTACTTATGAAGTCTCTGACTTCTTGTCCCAACATTAAGTCTGCATCTGGCCTTTGGTTAGTTGGATCCTTGTACTGGCACTCTTTCAGGTCTGGGGAAGTTTTGATGATGACTGGCTTCACAAATCTCAGCATAATGTTTTTAAGAAAACCATTTAATTTGTCATGTAGCACATGTACCATCGGTTCATCTTTTTGAAGTTCCAAGTTAAGGTGGGTGAATAGTGGTATTGTCTGTTTCAAAAACAAACAGTACAGTTTGTTGTAGTCATCTGCTAGTGTTGCGTGAATTTCTTCAGCCTTTGCAGCTGCTTTCATGGCTGGCTTTGGTTTTGAGGCCGATTTACTGGTTGGTTTTGATTTTGAGGTTGATGTAGTGCTTGGCTTTAATGTCTACTTAGGGTGAACTGCTTTCTTGCCTCGGACTTGAACTTTACTTTTCTGCCTGGCAGCAATCGCACCAACATGACCAGGCCCACTGCTTTTGGATGATGAACCTTTCTTCGCAGATGCTGCAGCACTACCCTTGGAAGCCAGATTTGCGGTAGTTTTCTTCTTGTGTATGCACCTATTGCCCTAGCAAATCCACTGCAGCTCTTTGAAGTGTGAACTCCAGTAGTTGTTCTTCCAGTGGATGTTCCTGCTGGACTGCTTTCACTGTCTTTGGTTCGACTTGAAGTGTGAACTCCAGTAGATGTTCCTGCTGGACTGCTTTCACTGTCTTTGGTTTGACTTGAAGTGTGAACTCCAGTAGATGTTCCTGCTGGACTGCTTTCACTGTCTTTGGTTTGACTTGAAGTGTGAACTCCAGTAGTTGTTCTTCCAGTGGATGTTCCTGCTGCACTGCTTTCACTGTCTTTGGTTTGGTTTGATTTCTGTTTCTTTGGTTGATTTGAACTCTCTTCATTCTTTCTTTTCTCTGACCCATGACCAGCTTCCCGCTTGAAGTATTCCAGTAATGCTGGCCACTGTTCTAACAATCGGTTCAAGGCTTTTTCAAGGGACAGCCATCGTGTGCATACATGTTTTAGTATCTTGTGATTTGCTGTGCCACACAGGGTCTGCACTCCTTTCAATTCTTTGTGGCGCTTGGATGACTTCTCCAGGTAGTAGAACACTGCGATCAGTACATCAACGGGAGTGAATGGCAGTGTGGATGCTCCCTTTTCTGCTGCTAGATGTAGACGGTGACAGGGACACCCGAGAACAAAAACATCTGGATTCTGCTTCCTGACATATGTTGCTACACCCGCGTGAATGCCCATCATGACTGATGCGTTGTCTGCAGAGAAGCAGATGCAATTCTCCCAAGGGATTCTCTTTTCTTTCAAGGCATTATCAAGCAGTTCAAAGATATTTGCACCTGTTGACCTTTTTTCTGTTGTAGCTATCTCAAGTAACACACCCACAACTCTGTTCACGTTTTCATCAAAGTACCGAACAACGATTGGATACAGCTGTTCTTCAGCACCCCTATCCGAGCTGCCTTCAGTAGACAAGGAGAAACGTGTTTGTCTCAGTCTATGTGTGATATCATCTGAAAAGAAAGTAAAACAGAAGGGACAAAACATTAACTATGGTTGAATTGTGCTGGGCATTTGACGATAGGGATCACTTTTTAAAAAAAAGTAAAGTAGTTCTTTGATTTACTGCCAGTGTAACTCCTTTTCCACATGGTGTGAGGATTTTAGAAATACCTACTTTAAAAAAATTGAGCAGAGCTTTGCTGTATTCAGGGACTTTAAAAAAAAGGGCCCGCTGAAACTAAGTCATAAGGTAATAGGTAATAGCCTAGGTAACATAAAAAAATAATTTTCAAATTCAATTCAAGACCTTTCTCAGTTAGTTGGATTACAGATTTGGTTCCCGGGGTCGGGCGGTGAGAGGGAATTTATAAATTAAAAAAAAAAATCAACGCCCTTTACAGCGCGCCCGTAATAGTGCGCCCAGTTTTCGGACACAGTATTCGTGTTCGAACAAAACGTCGTCATTCAGTTTCACTGCACGAGTTTATCACATTAAAAGTACATAAATAATGAAGGAGAAAGTCTGCAGACTAAGCAAACTGTCATTATTTATCTTGTTCCAAACTATGTTTGCTTAAAAAAAAAGTCGTCGCTTCAATACCTGTCATCGAAAAGTACGCGAGCATTAAGCTGTCGATGCATACTCCGATACGGTCGCATGGTCGGTGCAGCTGGTACCCGGCCCGTTAGGCCCAAGATATATTTGCTGACAGGAACCAGTGCACAAACGTAAAACACGTTGCTGCGAGCATGCTACATCCTGATAAATAAGGGCGCCAGCGTGGTGGGGCGGCCGTACTCAATCAACAATCAGGGCATGTGGAAATGTACGGACTACGGTGATTTCTTTCTCTATTTTTTCCACTAGACGCCAGGATTCCAGTTTAAAAGTGAATCAAAAGCTTGTGGTTACTAGGGAGGCATTTTTTGAGGAATTCTTTTTGGGGGGCGTCGATTTTTCAAAATTATTTCCCCCGACGTTATATGCCCCTTAACGTTACAACTTATTTTAAAAATGCCCTAATCCACCTAAAACTGTATGGCGAGTAAACTTCAGTAAAAACTCACAAAACCATTCTGATTAATAATAATAATATTAGGCCTACTAAACGAAAATGACTAACTCACCTTTTGTCTGTTGTCCCAAAGTCCGAGCAATGGCAGTAGTTTTCGTACGACGACAAGAAAATTTTGAGGCAATCTTGCTGTCAGGAAACATCTGCTTTACCACGTCCGTGAATTCATCAGAAGAGACGAACGGCATGTTATGTTCGATAACATACTCAGTCCATAAAGTTTCCGCTCTAATCAGATCATAGTCTTTATTAGATGGCATAAATTGTCTAATAGAGCGATTAGCACTCTTAGTCTCGGCAATATTTCGGTGCTTGGTCGTTTCAATGTGCTGGGTAATATCATATGATCCACTATGACCGATGCTAAAATCGGAAATACACAACGTACACCGTGCGTAATTCTCTCCTCTCTGGGACGGCTGGATGAAATCCCATTTCTCGGTGTACTCTTTTTTGTACAGTTGCTTCCTTTTAATATCTTTTTTGGAGGTCGAAGCCATATTTATTTCACGCCAGTGCTGCTTTCGAATTCCACGCTCAATTATCCTCAGCTAGCTAGTTGCACATGGTATGCGCACTATATGCCTAGCGCTTTTGTATGCAACGATCTGATTGGTTAATACGCCCGGTCCATGCGTTTGTTTACATCCCATGCACCAATCACAGACACCCTAGCTTACTTGATCGCGATGTCAAGCCTCGTGTCTCAACGTAGTCTACGTTCGCAGCCGTTTGTTTCTTCTTGCGCACTCTTCACTCGCAGCCGAACTAGGATTTTTTTTTGGCGTGTCAAAATGGTCAAAACCCGTATTTTATGGAGAAAAAAGGTACGGCCGTATTTTCAATAAATTCCCGTATTAAATACGGCAAAACCGTACTGGTTGGCAGGTCTGCACTGACTTTGTCCCCAGGACAAGTTTGTTTAAGACGAGTTAACCTGCACACAGGGCCATGATTTTGCATGTTGTGCGTTAAGTCTAATCCCAACATCAGTCCACAATTGTGTGCAGTGTTAATCGAAGTAAACGTGGCCCGTGATTGACGCGTAGTTTAGGCTGAAAGCAGCAGCGAACTGCTATCGTGGTATCGTATGACGACGCCGTGAGAATCATGTGATCAACATGACGGTAATTACGTTAAAATTTTGGCCTTTTAATTTCGTTAAAATTTTGGCCGTTTATTATTCAAAACTGATTATTAATGCTTTGTCCCTTCAAAAACATGCTATGGACATGGACCTTCGTTTCCGATCTTAATGCACGCAAAATCACGTCTGATGGTAAACCCATGGAGCAGAACAGTGCAGTGTAAAAACCTACTGCCTAGAGCCTTGCTTTGGCCCTTAAAATATGACTTCAGCATAAATATTATGTCGGACGTATCTAAAAACCTGCAATTTCAAACTGAAAAATTACCTTCTAAGTCATGGAGGTACATCTCCAAGACAGTCATGACTTTTTCCTCCTTCTTCCTCCTCTGAATGTCAGAGGAAAAGTGAACATCCATCAACGCCAGCAGACATGATGCGTCCAGTGAAGTGGGTGTGTAAACTAGGGCATCTGCCATCCTCTTAGGATTGGCCATGATGTCTTCTAATATCAGCGCCCACTGCAGTCCTTTCCTCATCCTGAGAGAGAAAAGGTTATCATTATTGGGTTGAAAAGTTATCAACATGTCCACAGCAGCCCAGGGAGCAATACTTTTCGAGCCTGCTTTCAAGTCCTAACAACATTTTCTAAAGTGGATGCCTGCACATGAAATGTTAACATTGAGGGCTTGTCAATGTATGCTTCACATAACGATTGGGTAGTCAATTCATTTATGTTTCCAAAACTAGAATTTTCAATCCAAGTCCAATTTTTTTGGGTAAAAGTCAGGAAGTTGTTATGTAAGCATGAACCTTTGAATAGACATTGAAATTTATCAGAGAAACTGATTTAAAAGTTAAGCCAACAAAAAGTTGCCATTACAAGACCATGGCAACTATTTCAAAAAGGTGGTGTGTGGGGGGGGGGGGGGGTTACAAGTAAACGTTCTCACATTTAAAAGAAAAACCTATTACATTTGTATATAGAGCTACTTAAGGAATAATGTGACTGGCCCGCTGCTGTTTTGACTAGCATTTGGCTAGCAGGTTAGTACTAATTTCACGCCCGATCATAAATGACTGAAACTTCTACAGACAATGATCCTATTGAGACCAAAAAGTCCCATGGTGGAGCCATGTCAAAAGCGCCCCTTCTAGATCCTTGGGGGGGGAGCAGGTGTGTTGAGAAAAAACGGGAAGGGTGATTACACCCCTTTCCTCTTCATATAGCCACTGATCTATGAATGGTGCTTATCCCTGTGCTCCACCTCTGGACTTTTTGGTCTCATTATAACAATGGCTGAAGAAATTTTTATCCACTTGTGAATTGAAGGGACACTTTTTTTTCCCACTAATTACCCTCAGGTAAAGGGACTAGATTGTCAGGTTTGCACTTGTTTATGAACATTGTTACATAAAGCAAATAGTAATTTAATGGAAAATGTGGAAGTTTTGAGAGCTATAGTTGAAAATAGTCGAGGTGATTTAAATTATTGTATGCGAACAACCGCTGGAAAACTCATATTTGCAGGCTTAATGGATTTTTGATGTCATTGTTTCAGTTCATTTCTAATGTCAGCTGTGGCTGTTCCCTTTAGTATGATGATGTATCTGGTGGATGAAGGGGACATCATATGCATACACAGTGAATTATCATGGGGTACTCACTGTTCAAATGCACGATGCTTTGAATCAACAACAAAGAAATGAGTCAGATGCTTTTCTAGCAGCTGCTTGTTCAGTGTGCAAGAGCCACAACCTGCCAATGTCAGCAACATGCTGTGCTCTTCTATGACATGCAACAACTGCTGCTTTGTATTGGCCTGATTGATCTGAAATTGAAACAAACCATTCAAGTTTTTAAGTGCTTCAGTCAAAATAGCTTATCATTGTCTCTAATTTTTGGTCCATTTCACTATACATGTCTTTGAAAAAAAGCAGTCAGATTAATGTGCAACAGACAGATCGGCCAGATTAACCTTAAACAGAACTTGATGCTTATTTATTTGGGGGGGGGGGGGCTCGGGTGGGGTTGGGGTACCATTAGATTGTATTGTTTTAGGTTTTTCTTCTTTTTTTTCTTTTCTTTCTCTATTAGGAGACTGAGGGATTCCAACAATGATATGAGGTTACCATCTCACGCCTCATGTTGGAATCCAACTGATAACTTTGCAACATCATTGGAATCCTTCATTCTCCTGACGACAGCCAGAGCATATAGTTCTAAGGCCAAAAAAAAGAATAGTTCTGCTTCCGATTACATGCCTTTCAAAAATAGGGTCGGTCGGTCGGAATTTTTTTTTTTTGCCAATTTTTTTTATGCAGATTGAATGGGGTATTCAATTATATGCGAAGTTTTAGCCTGAACTATTTCCATTGCACTACGAAAGCTATACACAAAATGGCCACAAAAAGTGAATAAAACCTACCTTAATTATTGTCAATATATTTACGTTCGATAATTCATAAAAAAATTTGTGGAAAATTTAGGTCGTTCGCACCATATGCACAACGCTAGTCAAGAAGGGGAGCTGGCCAAAACTCCGAAGTGTGTGATGCACTGTACATGTACATGTGCCCGCGGCCAACGGGTCGAACATTTCGGGAAACACGCTGCATTGTATCACTCCAAATACGAGTAGTGCGATCTCAAAATGAACTCTTGAACACGGAAAATACATACACAGACAAGCTAGATCAAATCTGTGAATTAACTTGCAAAAATGTTCTTTCTCCATCAGTGTTTTTTGGCATTTTTACGATGTCTTTCTTGGCATTTTTACGATGTCGAATCCGACCAGTTGACAGAGCACGTGCCTGCGCCTGCATAGCTATGCTAGCGCTATCGATCGCATAGCCGTGCACAGACTAGTTACTGCATTTTCATCATTGGCCCCTGCGCGGCGCGGCGGGAACCAGTCGTCGCCGCATTGCACTTATTACGCACGTGATTATAGACATCGAATTGCGAAGTAGTTGAATCGCGAAGCGAATTTGTAAAAATAACGGAGGTTTCTTTTGAAAAAATAGCGAATGTAAGTAAGAAAACAATAAATACAAGCATTTTTTTATGCAAAAGGGTTGTTGAGAGGTATTTTGTGAAGACAGACAAGACATAAGGTTTTTATTTTTATTTATTCAATCATTTTTTTATATTTTTTTTTGGAATTGCCGATAAAAATTTTAGGGTCGCAGCTTAAAAATAGGGTCAGTCGGGTAACCGGAAGCAGAACTTTTCTTTTTTTTGGCCTAATCATTGAAACCCTCTGGTTCTCAAAATTTTCCCAAAGAAGGAGGTCTTTAATGGTGTCACTGTAAACTAACTTACTTGTCTGAACAACATAACATGTATTCACCTCATATAGCAACATCCTCTGGCTGTGGTCTGTGACATCACAAAATCACTTTCTTTGCACTATAGGCAAGTAAAGCAAAGGTGACTGGGGCTAGTACATTAGGAAGAACACTGCCCTCTGCCAGTAGATAGCCAATAAGCCTGCCAACAGCTTCATATTGCTCCGATTCAAGTGCTGCATAGAAATAACAATAATAATAATAATGATAATGGGTATTTATAAAGACTAGGTGCTCAAGGCGCTGTGCATCATAATTACCCCTGCTAGTATACAGTATACAGCTCTATGCTGCTATTTGGCGCACAGCTGCCCTCACAGGTGCCCTCACAGGTACCCATTTACACTCCTGGGTGAAGAGAAGCAAGTGGGAGTAAAGTGACTTGTCCAGGGTCACAACAAGTAGCCAACAGCAGGATTCGAACCCATGACGCTACATGTATGTTCCTACGTCACGGACCCTAACCACTAGGCCACATGCCTCCAGAAATCAAACGATTGATCAGATTATTTAGGTAGTAAAATGACTATTCAATTCAGTTCAGTCAGTTCACTTCACTTCAATTCAGTTCCATTCAATTTTCTCACTTAAAATAAAGTTAGGTTTTTTCATTTGCTATTTTTCGAGCAATGCAAGGATTTTTTAGTTTCAAATGACACTGAAGTTAAAGAAATTGTGTTTGTTCAGTTATCAAAGAACTATTCACAAAATTTAGTTACTAGCCAATGCCAACGACAAACAACTGTTCTTGTTAACTTGACACCTTCCATTTGAAAAAAATGTTGAAAAGCGGCGACAGTAGATTGTTGAAGTGGTACTTTTTAAAAACAACTGGAGTTTGATTTTTACCAAGGAGAAAATATATGTTGAAAGTTGTCTAGATGCAAAATGTCTAGCAGCAATTAAATTTTCACTTTAAACTAACTTTTAGTAATTGAAAGTAATGTGTGTTTTTGAAACTTTAGGGAACACTACAGGTGATTATTATGTCTGTTATAAATAACCCTTAATGTACTTACACTCATAATTTAGCTGCAGATGCAGGCCATCTGGTTGTTCAATGAACACTGGTAAATTCCCTAGTTGAGATTTTACCACTTCAGAAAATGAAGACCGTAATGCTCCTGCGTCAACACCGTCCTCTCCTCGGAAAGTAATTCCAATGAGTGTGCTCGGTGTGAATATCGCTTTCATGATGATATCCAGCATAGTGTCCAAAGCCTGGTCACGTTCAACTGTGAGTTGAATTTTATCATCCTCTTCAAAACTGCATTTGAGTCGCTGTAGTATTGCAACTAATGATTCTCGACTGAAAAAAAAAGGAAAAATAGATTTTGCAAAATCCTGATGCTAAGTGCTAAGGCCCCCCCCCCCCCAAAAGTCTCCGGTTTCTGGTATGCGAGCGCGTCACCGTAGGCATGCGCGTCGGCAAAATGAAAAAGTTTTTTTTTTAATGAAAGATGATGTCTCAAAACCGCCAAACTCACTGGTTTGACTGGAATCCTGCTGCTGCACAATTTTAACGTGTTTTTAGATGGGGTTATGATCGAGAATAAGCTTTATGTGGCCTCTCCAGTCTCCCATAATATTTGCACTAAGTATAGTCGGGCACCATTTGCAGTCATCAGCCGACATTTGAAGCAAAAAAAACAGGTAAAAAAAAAAAGCCGCGTCACCGCACCACTTTTTGGGCAAGCTCCATACCAGAAACCAGAGACTTTTTTGGGGGGGTCTAAATTGTCGGCAAATGGCGTCAGTATTAAATAATAACTTTATTGGGTTGAAAAGAGAGAGAAACTTCCTTTTATAAAGAAAGTTTCATGACAACACAAGGGGTCAAAAATTTAAATTATTGTCAATCAACCTTGTAAAATGTCAGCTTTTTACCGAAGGTAACTCAATATTTTTCATTTTTACATAAATATTTATACTTTGTTGCTTACTTGGCTTTAATCGGTGCAAGAATAAACATGTGTCTCATTGACAGTGCCAACTTGTTCCTATAATTTTTTTTTTCAATGTTGTCAACCTAATTCAATATCAGTTTCTGCACCCAGACTACATTGTGATGTGTGCATAAAGAACATTACATTATCATCACATTATTTGTAAGGTGTTTATCTGCGGTGAATTTATGATAATTTTTTCCATGTACTTGCTTAATTGTCCAGAATGTGCACTGTAATCAGTTTATTAACATTTTAGTCCAATATCAAACATTATCTTTACTGCCCATACACTTCAGCGATCACTGCAAAATGTTCTCATTGCTAATTCATGACAAGTACATGTATGACCACAGAGTCAAGCCAATTTCCTGAAAATAAAGAGCTACTGTTGGCAGGAGCGTGAAGTTAAAACTGTGAAGTTAAAGTTTTTGGAAATTAAACTACTCAAAACGGATTAATTCACATGGCGCTAACACACACGTTATTGGATTGAACTTAATTTATGTTTCAACTACAGCCCTACAGTTTGAAATCAATAGCTACTGCAAAGCTTACGGTGGCTTATTGTCTGTCACATAGGAGTCCACTCCAGAGACCAGTCTCCGTTCATATGAACAGCGTTGCTCGCATTCTTCGTAAAGTCTTGCATCCTGAAATATTAAATAAAAGATTTGAGAAAATTTTAAACAACCTCTTTACAGTGAATAGTTAATCAGATTTTTAAATGAAATTACTTGAAAATTTCAAGAAGGTCTCCATTGATCTAGAGTTGATTGTGAAGTAAGGACAATCTATAATTTTTGTGGGGATTGCACTAACAATTTTGGTCTTATCTGTACAATCCCTACAATAGCAAAATACAGTACAATGCAACAGCAACACAATACATGGCAAAATAACATCTTCCAATATTTAGAAGAAATTTTCAGGGTAAATTGAGCCCTTCAAAATCCCATCATTGTTGGCAAGTTAAAAAATAGTCAACATTTCATTTAACACTGAATGGCCTGAGAGTGATTTTTCCAGAAATGTGACGACAAGCCTTGGTCATGTATCCGAGCCAGAAATCAAATCCAGGATGAGGTCCCTACTTTCCAAGTCCACATCCTCTGTTAGCACCTTGCCAAAATCATAACCAACTGTCTGGCGGGTTAAACCAAAATCATATTCAGTGTCCAAGGCGAAGCCGATCGATGGAAACTAGAACATTCCATGGATCACCGAGGGAGCTGGCTTGTTTTACCATAAAGCAGTCAGTATTTGTTTTATAACACCTTCCCCACAGACTCTGCTTGGTTGTAATTTCTGTAACTATTTAAATCTCAATATGGTAAAAATGAACCTCTATTTCATTGCGAAATTGGTGAAAATATCTTTCTCGCTTTCAAGCCACCCCTTCACAAAATGTTCGAACGCACAACACTCAATGCACACAACAGCATGCATTTGCACAAACAGTGCCCCAAATAGTACTTTGGTTGCTAGAGTATAGTCCTTTTGGCTGTGCACAGAAAGATAGCAAAATTACAAAGCACCATGTGGCAGGCTCTTGGCCAATTGGGACACAGAATCTGTGGGTGAGATGTTTAATGAAAACTAATGACCCAAGGTGTTGGATGATTTGGATCTCCCAAGGCAAAACAATCAATCTAACACCGCACTATTTCCATGAAAAATCATGTTCAAAATCATGTATTGTTTTACTATAACTCATAAATTTTTAGCGTCTTTTTGTCTAAAATTTCAACAGCTCTTTCTCGGTTAAAACCACAAAGGGAGCACCGTCAGACGGCATTTGATGTGCCAAAAGGAAAGCGCATTCGTCGAGCTAAAGGTGTGATACATGTAGTACGTCCCTGGTTTTTGAGCGTCACACACCCTATCGAAGACGCAGGGAAACAGTAGAACTATCACATGGCAATGACTTGCTGAATTGGACCAATGGAATGCCTTGGCTGCCTCAGGAATATTTATGAGGTATAGTAATAGTGTATATAACTTAACTCTAGATGTGATTTTGGAGAGGTGTGAAAACAGTCACAATGTGGACACTGGTTATGGTTTGGGTTAGGAGGCCAGAGCGTGAATTTGACTTTGGAAAGATACTATAATACAGGTTGTGATTTTGGACCTTAATGACTTAGACCCCTAGACAGTCTCTGGACGGTTTCTGGAATGGAGTTTGCCCGAAAAGTGGTACAGCGACGCAGCTTTTTTTACTACATTTACAACAAAGTGTGTTGATACATCATCTTACATTACATCCATCCGGACCGTTGGAAGGAAGACCAACTGTTGCAAAGCAGGTGAATCTGCACTAGTAGCAGGACCAACTGGTGCAGTGTACAGCGTGGAAGGTCGACTAGTAGCAGGACCAACTGAAGCAGTGGACAGGGTGGAACTTCCACTAGTAGCAGGACCAACTGGAGCAGTGGACAAGGTGGCACGTCCACTAGTAGCAGCGCCATCTGGAGCAGTGGACAGGGTGGAACGTCCACTAGTAGCAGGACCAACTGGAGCAGTGGACAGGGTGGAACGTCCACTAGTAGCAGCGCCATCTGAAGCAGTGGACAGGGTGGAACGTCCACTAGTAGCAGGACCAACCGAAGCAGTGGACAGGGTGGAACGTCTTCTAGTAGCAGCGCCATCTGGAGCAGTGGACAAGGTGGAACGTCCACTAGTAGCAGCGCCATCTGAAGCAGTGGACAGGGTGGAACGTCCACTAGTAGCAGGACCAACCGAAGCAGTGGACAGGGTGGAACGTCTTCTAGTAGCAGCGCCATCTGGAGCAGTGGACAAGGTGGAATGTCCACTAGTAGCAGCGCCGTCTGGAGCAGTGGACAGAGTGGAAGGTCCACTAGTAGCACAACCAACTGGAGCAGTAGACAGGGTGGCACGTCCACTAGTAGCAGGTCCAACTGGAGCAGTGGACAGGGTGGCACGTCCACTAGTAGCAGGACCAACTGGAGCAGTGGACAGGGTGGAACGTCCACTAGTAGCAGGTCCAACTGGAGCAGTGGACAGGGTGGAACGTCCACTAGTAGCAGGACCAACTGGAGCAGTGGACAGGGTGGAACGTCCACTAGTAGCAGCGTCATCTACATTAAACTGAAATAGAAACAACATTATTGTCCATGACACATTTTCTTATAGCCCTTCTGGTTCAGTACAGTTGAGTTCATATACATAAAGGCTCATTGTTATGGTGAAAGCCTGCTTGTTTAGGGAACACTTCTACGTGTGCGTCATGTCTTAGCTTACTCACAGATGGCATTATCCATATTTTTGAGAGATTTCCCTTGGAAGCTCCACTCCGATCGGCTGATGTTCTAATAATGTTCCACTTTTTTAGCCGTAGGGCAGTGGCTGGAGCCAGAAGCACACTATGGAAGTGGCTTGATGAGTCGAGCTTAAAAAAGCCGAAGGAGTTGACGCCTCGCAACTGGGAAATTGACAGAGAGTCAACTCCTTCACCTCCCGAATAGGTGTGCCGGGGTACACCCTCAATGTAGCCCTTGGAAAGCCATTGGAACCTACAGGATAATCAGTGAGTGAAATTAGAAAACAAATGGATAAATATCAGTCGCTCAGTCGGTATCAGTCGATGACGTCATCGTGACGTCATTGCAGATTTTGACTACTTGTACCATTGCCTACCTACCCACCAAATTTCATAACTATCGTACATTCGCATAGATTTGTTTCTAAAAAATCATGTTTTTTAAAACGTCATCATGACATCATGACATGTACACCATACATGGGGGAAACAGCTCGCACTCTGCAGACCCGATACAATGACGTCACGATGACGTCATCGACTGATACCAACTGATCGACTGATATTTATCCATTTTTTGTCTAATTTCACTCACTGATTATCCTGTAGGTTCCAATGGCTTTCCAAGGGCTACATTGAGGGTGTACCCCGGCACACCTATTCGGGAGGTGAAGGAGTTGACTCTCTGTCAATTTCCCAGTTGCGAGGCGTCAACTCCTTCGGCTTTTTTAAGTCAAGTCTGAGTCCAAGTCACGAGTCACAAATGTAGAGTCCAAGTCTGAGTCACGAGTCAACTCTAACATTGTATTGAAAAATGTACATTTTAGGGAATTCAGAGATTCAGAGTCACCTTTGATGTAGTATTGGAAATACGAACATTTCAAGGTGCTGTAAATTTCCATTTTCCCCCACAGCTTTTCTCTAATTTTCTCTCGAAATGAGGAGTTCATTTGCAGAAACAGTTATGAAGGCAATTCAGACAAAACTGGTATTGGCCTAACTTTTGCATTTAAAGTTCAGGTGTTTTAAATATCTTTTTTTTTTAGACTTCTATTTTTCGTTAAGTGTGAAATAACCCAATAAATATTGAAACTAAATGAAAGGTGCTGCTAAAACCTCACAGTGTAAATTTTTTTACAGCTTTTCTCTAATTCAATGAACTTAGGTCAGGCACCAGTGTCTGGAAAGGATTTGGTACCCAACACTATCAAGCTTGCATTTCCGCAATATCAAGCTTGTGGACGCTGGGGTACAATGTTTTCAATACGTTAATTGAAAAAAAAAAACAATATTATCGGAAACAAGCAAGTCACACGTGCTGTGTATGAAGATGCGTTTCTTCTGCACCGCACAAACTATAGGCCTAACGCTTGCTCAGGAGAGGATCGTCTTCAAAAATTGTAATTATATTATTGAAAAAAAACACAGGTGATTTGTGGTAATTTTTGGTTGAGTTTCGAGTGCAAGTCCAAGTCAGAGTCCTCTGGGTCGAGTCCGAGTCCTTTGTCATTTGTCATCGTGACTCCAGTCCGAGTCCGAGTCACAGGAAATGGGACTCGAGTCGGACTCGAGTCCGAGTCGGACTCGAGTCCGAGTCGGACTCGAGTCCGAGTCCGAGTCAAGAGTCATACAATTCTGATTTTTAGTTCATGAGATATAAATTAAAGGTCCAAAAATTCGATTAATTCCAATAAAATCACGTGATAATGTCATCACCACATGACTGCCATTTTTCTGTGTAACACTTCCCGGAATAGTTGTGTACTAAGTTTCAATTTAATCGGACATACATTTCTGGAGATATAAGGCAAAATGAGAAAAAGTTTCAGTGCAAGATATCTCATGGTTGTCTAAGTAAGTATGAAGTCAATCAGATGTGGAAAAAAGGGTTAAAGAGGGCTCCAGAATGAAAATATGTGTTATCCTATGGAAAATGAGTTGGAAAAAAAAATTACAAAAACAAAAACAGTTCCGTTGTATACAAAACAGTTAATTAATTAAACCCACTATAAAGAAAACACAAGATTGAATCATGTGTGATGGAAATTATTTTTTGCACAATGGATGAAAAGATCTGACTCATTAAATTGCCAAATGAAGCTTGTGAACTGTTTCATCCAGAAAGAAATGAGTGGATCCCAATTCATGTAAATGAATCTTTCAGGAAATACACAAATTGTTTGCCCCCCCCCCCCCCCCCCCCATTTTTAGAAGGGATTGATGCCCTTGGAATCCTGTATACTCTACAAAAAATGTATTGATAAAAAATGAAATTTATACCTCTGTGCTGGTTTTGCATTGATCTGTTCAACTTAACACATCTCTTTGGCAGTACCATCATATGAAGTGAAATGGTGCGGCTGTTCACTGCCCTACTTTCATCAAACCGTTGCTGGGAAAACTGCTGCAATCTAGAATAAAAAGAAGTAGAACAAATTATAGGCAACTCAAGAATGGGCATTTCAGTACTCTCCTAAATCTATGCGGTCCAAATTAAAGATGATGCCTCCAGACGTGTAAAACTTTAAGGCCCTCTTTATATCGCCCTCTTTCATCAACATTATTACCCATTTATATGTGACATATAATAACTTTGCAATTTGCAATGGGGTTTAAGAAACACTGCAACAAACTTGACATCTTTCTGAAATTTGTTGTGTAATTTTTTTTTTTACACTGTTATTTAATTATACATATTTAAACAATGCATTTTTCTGTTGATAGGAGTAATTATTTAATGACACCGGATGATCTAAAAGTTTATTTTCAGGCAGTTTAATATTTTGTTCATAATTACCGGTAGTAGACCTCACTGATTTGTTTTACCTCTTTGGGAGATGGTCAGTTTGATAATCTGTAACATACTGTGAATTTAATCATAAAATTGTTGTTGTTGATGGTGGTTCTTGGCACTTTGGCAATCGAATGTGCCCTTTGTGCCAGTCTGTGTGGATCCCGATGTAATGTTGAAAAAGTAGCAGTAGCTGGGGTAGTTGACAATGTGACGAGTTCCCGATGTGGACAGCAAATCTATACTATTATTCACCTGTGCTGATATATTTTATCCTTCAAAGATAAAATAATTTATACTCAGAGACATACCTTGGCTGTTAGCTCATATATTATTGCATAATCAAAGCAGTGTAAGAATACACATTACAGTGCTTGCACAGCTAACTATAGGTGAGTATGGAACGCCAAAGAGGCATTTAATGTGATTATCGAATCGGTGATACACTTTTGCAATCGGTGATGCATATTCACGATCGGTAATGGACTTTCGCGACCGGTGATGGACTTTTACTGGTGATGTATATTCACGAGCGGTGATGGACTTACGCGATCGGTGATGGACAAGACTGGTCATCGCAGCTTTGATAACCGATTGCGAAAGTCCATCACCGATTAAATGCCGCTTTTGGCGAAAGAGGAACGCCAAAGAGGCATTTAATGTGATCACCGAAACGGTGATGGACTTTCGCGACCGTCGCATCTGTGTGTTGCGTCATAACCATTATCTATGTTCCTTGCTCTGGAGCAATTTAATTGCAAATGCGCAGAGCCTTTATTTTGCTCTTCTGTTTTTTTAATACCTTTTGCGAAAATCTGATAAATTTTACTTCCAGTTCCACGTAACCGATGTTATTTTCGAACCATGGTGTGTTTTTTTTATAAGAGTTAAATTTATATTAATCATTTTTAAGATTAGAAAATATTATCCAAAGAGCAATGATTCGATGTGTACATTTTTGTAATGCAGCCATTGGTACTCAATCTATTTCTAAGACCACTGTGGGAAATAGAGCTAGCTCTATGGTTTGTGCCAGCCATGTCTTCTTTGGCAATCAATCACCTTGTCCCTTTAGCCCTCGCAACAACACGTACTTCAGGTCTCCACTTACCAGCTACCAATTTTTTTTTGCAGTCGTGGAATTGGGGCACGATCGAGGTCAATCATTTTCACATGGGGGCTCACAAATTGGTTGTTCCACATGCAAACACGTTCCATGCACCAACTGACGTTCAGCAAAAGGAATCCTTTTCAATTTTAAGAACATACCTTTACATCATGTACATGATGTATAGGCTACAACGGTCTACAATCGAGCCGCAACTTCCGAGATCTTTTCGAGCTTGTCTTAAGTGGCCTTGTCAATTGTATAGTGCACAAACAGAACAGACATTCGCTATTTAACCCAATTGGTTACATTATTCTTTAACTAATGAATAATAAATGATTCACCGGTGTGCACAGTCTTTTTAAAATCATTTTGGGTACATAAACATCGGAGTTGTCAAAGGAAAATATTGAATAATGTATAAATAAAAACACACTAAAATTTCCCAATAGGAGTACAACCGCAACAGTTACCTATGTACCGACAACCTAAACAAAGCTTAATTAGTCTGCCCATGACGCCGGCAGCCTCCGTCGCCCAGAAATCACAGCATATTTCAGTTGAAGAAAGTGGGGTTTTTTGGGGGGGGGGGGGAGTGGGGTTTAATGTAAAAAAAACCACACATTTCGGCCAGCGTAGTCTCAGTTCATATGCTGGAAAAATCCAGGTATATCGGGGGAAAATGTTTTGCCCCTCTGCAAAAAAATTCTGGCGACGCACAAATCATTGTGTTTTATAGCCACATTACCAATGATAGGGAAAACCGGTCAAATTATAAATTATTATGGTTATATTAATAACGGCAACACCAAACCCTAGTTGGCAACAGCAGAGACTCAAAGCCACGACATACACAATATGCTTGACAATAAATGAAATACATGAACATGAGATATGTGACAATAATAACAAATGAAAATTATACTTGAATTACAAAAATAATAACTTCCCACATCATAGCCTCGTGACACTTGAGAGCGCTACGCCAAGTATCAAATTAGCCTAACAAAATAGAAAAACAAGGGATTGAAAGGTTTCATTTGCCCCATAAATATGAGGAGCAGGCTGTCTGTATCCTAAAAATTGCGAACATTTTAATCCTTGTAATTTATATAGTCTCTTGAAACCTTGGAGCACTATAACTGGCGGATGTAAGGGGTGGTGGTGGAAAAACATTTGTAAGGAAAGTTCCTCTGTGTACTGTCCATCATGTGCTCGCTTAAGTGTGCTTAAGTGACAAGAGGCCCCCACATATCTATACTAAGATTGGCTATTAGATGGATTGATGATGATGATGATGATGATGATGATGTGATTGCATTCCTGTGCCCCCTGTTTTACCATTTATTGGATAAAAACAAATTATTGTGTTGATGCCACATCCACAGAGGCGTGTTTTTATTCCAGATACCATCGATTGGGCATTTACCGGTTGCAATATGGGCAGCACCAAAGCCCAAAGCCACAGCGGCATACACTAACAACAAGGCAGTGGATATTTTGCCGGAGACGGCAAACCTTTAGTAAACGTTAGTTTACCGGATATGCACTGAACATGCGCAGTTACTGTTTTTTTGTACTTAAACATTTTCCGCTGACAAATTTTAGTCTGGCTCCATGCCAATATTATCGTTGTAACCTCGTATTCACAAGATGGGATTCATAACATTTTATAATTTCAAACATTTCGGGTAAACACCGTCCATTTATTTTAACACAATCTCCTACTATTTTAATATTTTTCGGCATTTCGGAAAACAATGTTATCAAGTACTTTATTTTTGTGAACTTCAAATTTTCCTTTTGAAACAAACACAAATTGGAACTTATGAGCAACACAAGTATGCTAACTTCAACTTAAATTTTAGTGTTGCCACAATATTTACGTTCTCATTTATCTTTTGAAATAGACTTTTCCCATTTCCCCAAAACTATCAGTTTTCTATTGCTATGATCATTCGGGAATTTGTTATTAGGGCATGGTATTATATTCTGATTTCATTTTATAACATAACTTGGCGAATAATTCATTTCTATTTTTCGGATTTAAAATTACATTATATGTACATAAAATATCCATATTCTTGCATAATTTCCATTTAAATAATTCTCCATTTGGGCAACAGTCATTTTATGCCACAGTAATTCCCATAATTCATTAGACATTTATTGTTTTTATGCATTTCAGATAATATCCTTGGAGCTACTTCATTAGCCCATTTCCCTTTTGACTGTCGTTTTTATACACCCAACCAAGTTTCTAATATAATTCTTGTGTAAATACCTAATAATTTGTATATATATTGTCTCTATTTGTACTGTAAATAAACCATTTCATATTTGTGAGACAACAGAAAACATTCGCTCTACCCAAATCATTTTTTAGTGGAACCCCTCGGACATAAGGAGAGTGCCACATTTTAAAAACTAACTAATTCCACTCTCCCCGGTTACACTAGTCTTCGTTACGGTGACATCATGTGAAACCTAATTTAATAAGATCTTTTGAGTTTTGAAAAGAACCCGCGTTTGACAAACATTTCCACCAGTTATTTAAATGAATTAGTTAAATCACTGGTTATTTTTAGAACCAGACAACTCAAAGGGTAACCTCTTACATGTAATCGACGCATAAAAACCCCTTAATGAGACATTGAAGGTAAGTCATTTGAAATAATATTCACTACAGCATTAACTGTACTTTATATAATTGGGATTGTGAATAAACACAACCCTACTAAATGGCACTGGTCTATAACACAATGTCCTCTCTGTCCTTCGCAATCTTTTTCAAAGAAATTCTTTTAAACAAATGCAAATAAAATAAAGGCAATTCATGCATGTACATGTACTGCATACATGTACACGCATTGCAAAACTACAGGGTGTATCAAAAAAAAGTAGACTCTCCAAAAAGTACCCGCCAAATTTACAATTGAACATTTTCATGAAATGTCTTCGTTTGCGTATGTTGGTATGGCCGTCCTGCTTCGGTCCACACCAAAATTAATTGCATAATTTCATGTATGACTGAACACAGGCCCGTTTTCCGGTGGGCAATTAAATGTCCTTCCTCCAAAAAATTTAAGGGTTAAAATTGGATAAAAAGTCTTAAACTGTAATGCAAAATGTGAATTTTTGTTTTTCTCCGTTTGTTTATTTTAGCCCACAAGTTCCCCCATATAAAAGCTGCCACATTGTCATGCCAGAGTCATTATTACCCAGCAGACCAGCAGTGAGACAACTTAACATCATATACATGTAGTCATGTATTTCCTCCTACCTGGAGAGTGTCTTCCTAGCTGTTTCTTTTGTCTGCTAGTCCAGTCATTGGTGAGTTTTCATTACTTTTCTTATTATTGTATAATTCCAGTTTTATATTTGCCTTTATGATACTCATATTATCCAGTTCAGTATCATTTTAGCTCCTTTTAAGATTGAGTTTTTTTTCCTATACATGAAATCGTTTGTGTCTCCGCTCTTTTCTTATAGAAGTTGTTTTAACTAGCCTTTTTGTTTAGAAACTTTGAAACTTTTGATTACTGTTTTAAGTTTTTATTCCAACTTGTTTATTCTTTTGGCTCATTTCTAAACATTTGAGGTGTCCATTCTTTGAAAATATTGAAGTTGTGTGATTCTAATAAGTTTTGTAATGTAAGTTTGTCCAAGTTTTAGTTGCTTGAGTCTAGGATTACCTGCATTTAAGTTTCATGTGTATAATATCCTCAGAGTTTAAGTTCCTTTTTCTTGCATTTTGAGTGGATTTTCATATTTTTCTAGATTTTTTTAGTTGCTCTTTTTGACTACATGTACATACATGTACTTGTACATAGACATAGACCTGTATTCATTTAGCCTAGACCATGCCTTAATCCTTAGTTCCCTCCTTCCTAGAAGTAATAGTTTATTGAGACAGTCCAGAGGATTTGCATATCATTATGAGGCCCATTGGACTGTGCAGGATCTTGAAGTTTATATGTGTTAATCCCTTGTGCACACAGTGGCAAACTTGCATTTGGACCCTTTTGTTGCTTAGAGCATACTTTAGTACATGGACTGTAGTTTCATAGGAGTTTTGTTTTATAAGAACTGTTTTAAATTGCAATTTGTTTGTATTTTCTTGTTAGAGGTTTTTAGTTCATTCCTGTGCTTTTAGAGTCATTTCCTTTAGTGCTGTGTGGGTTTCTCCTTTTTTTCTTCTTTGGGTTTTATTATTTTAACTTAGTTTTTTTTATCAAATTGTTAATTTTTTTATCCCTGGCAAATTCTTTTGAGTGTTTTATACGTTGTTGATCCTGATTGAGATTTTTTGCCTTGAAGTATTTCTGGAAACTAGTTTTTGCGCTTAAGGATAGAAATTGTTTTTTTTGTTTGTTGGAAGTTTTTTTTTTGAGACTAAATTAAATTTTGTGAGAAGTCTATTTTCGTTTCCTTGATTCCTTTTTCTTTCTTTTTTTTGTCCCAGTTTAAAAAGCTAAATCGCGACATAATCATTGGAACCAGGTTGTTTTCTCTAGTGATCCATTTTTCTACGTTACATTTTTGGTGCCGGAACCCGGGATGATTAATTTTCTTTAGGAATTTAGCCATTGATGTTTTTTTAGCTGGGACATTTTTTTTCTTCTTTGAAAGTTTTTTTTTTAAATCGAAACCCACACAGTGCTTTTTGGTTAATGAACTTGAGAAGTGCAGGATGACTAAAACACCATGACGGAGGTCCTGACTATCCTTCAGTTGTGTGGGTTTGACCCACTGCCCACCAGCTCTAACCACGTCGACCAAGTGCCGTTAGCTGAACCGCAGTTGAGCATCCTACAGCTGCTGCAACATCAAACACACATGCAACAAGTGATCGTACAGCAGTTTCAACAAATAAACACATTGAAATCGGTCCTCAGCCAAGTTATCTGTGAGCAGCAACAACAGAGGCACTACATTCAAAGTCTGCAGTGTGCCCTGCACCAGTCCTGGCCAGTTCCAGAAGTCCCCATCCCTCAGCCCGTTCCAGATGTACCCGTGTTCCCAGTCTCCATCAACGAACCAGAGCCCAAGATTCCAAAAGAAGCCCCTCGTGTCCCCCATCGAAGACAACCAGTAGTCCCTACCGTTGCCCCTACCAGTGGTCAGTCAAGCCAGGGTATTGGAGGCATCCGATGTAGCCACAGTCACCGTCTGCGCCAAGGACAGCAACAAGATCCTGCCATCAGGAAAGTGGTGGAACTTAAACTGTCAAATCCTATGAGGATCAGCCAGAGTACAAAGGCACGTCAACCTAAATCGGTACAACGACTACTGAATGTCTGGGATCGCCTGGATGTGGGAGGTGGCTTACTTTTGTACAGAAGAGGAGAAGGCAAGGGAAATTCTGTACTGGTACCAGTACTACCCCGCAGTTTAAGGGACAGAGTACTGTGCAGTTTGCATAATAGCATGGAGACAGGAGGATACGGCCATGTCCTGAAACAAGTGAGGGGGCGATACTTTTGGCCCAGCCAGCACAACGACACCATGCAATACATGAGGCAGCACCTGAAGAAAGTGAAGCAGCATGAGATGACAACCAAAGCTCCCCCTTCACATGAGTCCCAAGATGTACCTTCTCCAGCCGCTTTTAGAGTCATTTCCTTTAGTGCTGTGTGGGTTTCTCCTTTTTTTTCTTCTTTGGGTTTTATTATTTTAACTTAGTTTTTTTTATCAAATTGTTAATTTTTTTATCCCTGGCAAATTCTTTTGAGTGTTTTATACGTTGTTGATCCTGATTGAGATTTTTTGCCTTGAAGTATTTCTGGAAACTAGTTTTTGCGCTTAAGGATAGAAATTGTTTTTTTTGTTTGTTGGAAGTATTTTTTTGAGACTAAATTAAATTTTGTGAGAAGTCTATTTTCGTTTCCTTGATTCCTTTTTCTTTCTTTTTTTTGTCCCAGTTTAAAAAGCTAAATCGCGACATAATCATTGGAACCAGGTTTTTTTCTCTAGTGATCCATTTTTCTACGTTACAACATCATCATGACATAATAATTTGTGTTCAACAAAACCTACACTGACAATAAAAAAATGTGACATAAATGGCCCATTACTTCCATTAGTCCTCAAAAAAATGTGATAGCGGAAAGCAGAGTAACATTTAAACAGCATGGTTTCAAGACTAGCAAGACTTATTTTGGAATTTCCTACAATGAGGCATCTCAATGGATGGGTATAGTATAGGTGCAGGTACAGGGCCTACATGTAAAAGATTCATGTACATGTACGTTTATGAGTGCATGTAAAATAAATGCATTGATCTGTATACTGTAGATATACTGAGCAGCACATACGCATAGCTGCCAACTTTTCAAAATCCCAATTAGTAATCAACCCGCGCGGTCATTTTCAACTTCTCGTTTTATCAAAAGCTTTACCAACATCGAGTACAGGTACATGGTTTACATGAACACATACAAGTGCATACCCTTCTTGTTGTGAATAATAATGTACTGTAGGCCAAAAGATAATTTAAAAAAAAAATTAAAAATTAAAAAAAAAAAATTAAAAAAAAAAATTAAAAAAAGTTTTTTTTAAATTAATTTTGTTTTAATGTCTGTATTTGTTTGTTGAAGTCAAATAAATAATAACAACAATAACATGTGCGCATATTTCTTTTGAGATGCATGCTATCGATGTGTAGTTTCGAGTTCGTATCATGTTTTTACACACAATGATTTAGGGCCACCGTATTCAATAGAAATATCCCGCCAACATACCTTGCAAACGCATGCTGATTTATCTTTTCTGTCCGTTCAAACTCTATTAAACTCTAATTTAAAAAAAAAATTAAAAATTAAAAAAAAAAAATTTAAAAAAAAAAATTAAAAAAAGGTTTTTTTAAATTAATTTTGTTTTAATGTCTGTTTTTGTTTGTTGAAGTCAAATAAATAATAACAACAATAACATGTGCGCATATTTCTTTTGAGATGCATGCTATCGATGTGTAGTTTCGAGTTCGTATCATGTTTTTACACACAATGATTTAGGGCCACCGTATTCAATAGAAATATCCCGCCAACATACCTTGCAAACGCATGCTGATTTATCTTTTCTGTCCGTTCAAACTCTATTACCAATTATTCCAACCATACTCTTATTAAATTCCATGATTAAAATCTCGCACTGATGGGTCTCATTCGGGCAATAAGCGACTGAAAGTGCTCACGATCGTCACTGAAAAGTACTCACATACATGATACAGTACACACAACCACACATCCACGAGATGCACACAAATGACACACCATTGAAAAATATTTTTAGTCTGGTCCTAAAGTACTCCACTGCGCACACTGCATTGATGTCTATCAGGTGCTTGACTGCATTCTTATTAGACTTGTCACCAGTCCATCCATTATCCCGACATTTCGCCAGAAGTTTTTGGTCAAAAACGATACTTTACAAGTATTTTTTTTCGTTAGGTAGAAAATGGGAAATTCGTAATGTTTTAGAGGCAAATCGTATTTTCGTAATTTAACAAACAATTCGTAATAATTACGAAAAAATCGTACTAGTTGGCAGCTATGCATACAGACACAAATGAAAAAAATGACATCCACGTTGGACTCATTTAGAGATGAATTTACTTCATGCTCTGCAAGGAGACTTAACTGAATGTGTTAGATGGATTCACCTGAACAACATGTTGTTCAAGATTCATAACAATATGATAAACTTGAGACTCGGCGTTGTAACGAGTCACTGAGTTTTGTTACAAGCCACGTTGAGTTGTTTAAGAAAGTGAGTTGAGTGGAGTTGTTAGATCAAGAAGGTTGACTCTTAATTGAGTCACAAATATTTAAACACTATACAAAGACAATAGATCAAATCAGCGGTTTCACCTAATTCTAAGAAGCATAGGCCATCAAATTCAAACTGCACTATAGAAAATCATTTCGGATAATTCAAATGCTGCTGTGCTGTACTGTTTCAACACAAATTTTGCAGCGTAAAGGTTTGATGTTAATTTCATCTTTGCTTGGACAGAGTCTTTTGATGAGGGACTGGAGTCAAGCTGAGTTTAATAAGCCATCATGTGACTCATGTGGGACTTGAGTGGTGAAGTTATTGATCAAGTTATTACAGCAACTCTGTCCAAATTTGACATGGTCTGGTCTCAACTGATAAGTGATACTGTACGCACCAAGAAGTTGCCTTGATTCAAGGAAGGCAAAGAGTGTGTGATACACATTGGTCACCCCATTCCAAACATCGACCCAGGCTCTCTCAATCCGCTGGTTATGGCAACTTCTTCCACGGATGGCACTTCCCCTTCCAAATCCACGCATCAACTCCATGATGAGGGAGACATCTCCATTTTCCACTCCCTGATCCATCCTCACACGCGATGGCATGCCTTATTAGGTAAACAAAAAAGCACATAAAGCACAAGTTACAAATCAGTATCTTTACAAATACACAACTTGCAAGACTGGTTCACCTATTTCAGCACATTTGCATTTCTGAAAGTTTGGCAGAGATTGTTTGCAATGAATGATCTTTAGGATGGCACTAGGTGAGGATTTATGCTCCCCGTTTAGTGGTGATTGCAAGAAAGTTTGTCGAGTCTTTCATTAACTACATGTATAAATTGAAGACATGAGGCACTAATGAGCCTAGCCCAGATTGGACAGATGTCTTCATTGCATTACAACTGACGTTTAGAACGTGAATTCTCTAATCTGAGAGCTTATTTCACGCTCATATAATCTTAAAGCCCAGATTTATGCAGCCAAAAAAGTTAAGGAGTTCCATATGTCATGCTGACAGACATAACGTTACATTATATTGTTTTATGTGCACTTGTTAGCTGTTTCTAGTCAGAAGTGCATGTGCATCCGAACATACGGACATACACGCAGCATCTTCCTGGGTGACTGCATTTACACACGCAACTTCATGAACTATGGCGTGAATATGCAGTGCCCACAAACATGAGAGCCAGATGGGCAGTACAAATGAAACTTTATTACTAGTAGCATGCATGTTTAATTAGGTTCCACTTTGGTTTTACCTACTGGTGTTTTCTTTTAGGAAATCCCAGGATTGAAAACAAAAAAAGATCATCGTGCAGCACAGGAACATGCGTGCACACTAAATGTCTAGGAAGCATGGACGCGTACCCACTATCGATGACAATGGATGAAAAGAGTCTAAAGAAATGTACTAATCTAAAGTTGCGTTTGAGTTTATTTTCCTGATTAATGTCAATCAACATGAATTGAGGCATTCCTAAACCTCGGATGCATAGGTAACAACACATTACTAGGACATAAAGTGGCTTGACTGACAATTAAGGTAAAATTATCTAAAATAGTGATTGCAGTTTTTTTTCACCCTGTTCTGAGCCCTTCATATTCTGGACTCCGTCTGGTGAGTATACAGTGTGTATACAGCGGACGGAGTCCAATCTGGGCTATTTTGAGCCCATGACATAAAATAGAAAAAGTGACCTCTTACATATCTATGGAAAAAATACATATAAGGACTGGCGCAACTTTATTACAAATATCGTCTGCAGGTAAACCATACAACACTTTAAACATTACTTGGCCAACAAATGCTGCAATTTTTCATCACCTCAATTAAAAACCAAATTAGTGACATACATGTACGAGGAATAACCTACAATTGGTGCCATCAAAAAGTCCATGCTTGAGCAACAAGTTGAGTTTTCTCCAATGACAGTTTTTATCTGTTACACTTGTTTCGTGGGACACAAATTTGCACTTTAATTTGAAAAAGGGGAATTCAAATAACGCTAAAACAAACTCACCATATTCTCCTGCAGCCTTTACAAAATTCTCAAGAACAGTGGCAGCAAGGTTGTTTGAAGAGGCTTTGAGAAATACTAACAGTCTGGAGCTGCCATCAATGCATCCATGAATAATTATGCGATATCTGAAATAAAAAAAATGTCATTTTTTAAGTTTAACTTATCAGCAATAGAGTGTAAACAGGGTTTTCTGACAACAAATACCTTTAATATACAGGAATGCTGGTGTTTGCCTGTACTACTGTTTTTGTTTGTAATTTTGGGAGGAAGAGTGTAGAGTTGCTGGTTTTTTAAGAATTAAAATCATACATTTATATACATTACATTACTAGTTAAAGTAAAGAGTGGTTATTGCTAAAGATACCGTAATTTCCTGCGGATAAGACGCGTCTTATCTGACTTTCTAGACCACAAAAACATCGCTGCGCCTTATCTACAGGTGCGCCTTATCTGGTGTCGCTTGAGTTCAAAGTGACGGTCTTTGTGTGAAGAATTCTTTCAATGCCGCAATCAATAATGCGGTCAGCCAAGACTCAACTCTCCAGACATTGTGACCGTATTTTCATTCCAACAATGCCGCGATGTGTTGATCCCCCATGATCGTGCTTTCATTCCAACAATGCCGCAATGCGTTGATCCCCCTTAGTGATCGTGCTTTCGTTCCAACAATGCCGTCATACAAACGTATTTCTTTGTGGCCGTTTCTTATTCTGAAAATGCTGCAATCAGAATTACTTAAACGTTTGGAAATCGCATTCACTCAAGTTCTATTGTGTGAACGTTGAGGGTGTTTTTTGTACAGGATATCTTCAAAGTCTGCTTTAGACTTAGGATAATTTGAAGTACTAATGTTTATTTGTTGCACTTTCGTTTGTTTCATTAAACGTTCAAATCGTTTATTTATTAATTGCCTCTTTTTAGACGTTTGTTTTAAAAAGTATTATGGGAATTTGTATTATCTTATTATAATAGTAGGTCAGGATTTTTATTTTAAATATGGTAATAGGAGATTTGTTTTAAGAAATTTATATATTTAGAATAATATTATGATAAGATTTATGTTTCTGGATTTGTTGGGACTTTTCTTATGATTTGGGAAACCTTTTTTGACCCTTTGAACATTTTATTTGTTACTTTATTCAGACAGCACGATATCAATCTCTTTTTTGATGATGTGGTGGCTCTGAAAAGAGCCGGTTGGTTTTTCTTGGTTGTCTAGACGTCTGGAAAGCCGTCAAAGTCGTCATCCTCGCTGTCGCTATGAAACATAGCCAGCAACTCGTCGTCGAGGTCTGTTGCCCGACGATCGGCCGTCTCTTCCTCCGCGATGTCGTCACCTGGGATGATGTTCGCCTTCCTGAAGCCGTTGATGATAGTGGAAGGTTTAACAGCAGCCCATGCCCGCAAGACCCAACCGCAGACATCAGCGAAGGTTGCCCATCGCATTCTCCCCGTCTCAGTGTAGGAGTGGATTCCTTGGGACATCCACTCCTCCCACTCTTCCCGGATGTGGCTCTTGAAGACCTTGTTGACGCTGATGTCCAGTGGCTGCAGCTTCTTCGTCATTCCGCCGGGAATGACGGCCAAGATGGTGTCATGCTGCGTCTTCAGGATATCCCGAACACCTTCGTCTTTGTGAGCCGTCATGGAGTCTAGGACGAGAAGGGACTTCTTGTCGAAGAACGCTGCTGGTCTTGCCTTGAAGCAGCGCTCGACCCAGTGCTGCATGACATCGGTGTTCATCCACCCTGCATAAAGAAAAAAATAAAGAGAAGGAAAGAATAAATAATAACAATGATAAACTTGTCATTAATAAAAACTGATTGTTTTGGAAATCGGGAGATAAAGCACTTCGTCATCCAAAAATGAGTTTCAAGCGCCAATGTTTTGGCAATAAAACAATAATACAACGGACGATAAACTTGTCATTAATAAAAACCGATTGTTTTGGGGATCGGGAGATAAAGCATTTCGTCATCCAAAAATGAGTTTCAAGCGCCAATGTTTTGGCAATTAAACAATAATACAACGGACGATAAACTTGTCATTAATAAAAACTGATTGTTTTGGGGATCGGGAGATAAAGCATTTCGTCATCCAAAAATGAGTTTCAAGCGCCAATGTTTTGGCAATAAAACAATAATACAACGGACGTGAGTTTGAGTTTCATTTGCACTTGTGAATTATGATAAATTCGGATTAATATAAACTTACCTTTCTTGTTGCACATGATGACAACACCGGATGGCAGCTTCTCCTTTGGGAGGGTCATCCGTTTGAAGATGAGCATCGGTTTCAACTTCTTCCCGCTTGCAGTGCAGGCCAGTACCGCCGTGAAACTGGTCTTTTCGTGGCCAGTTGTTGTGATGGTGACCGTCTTGTCACCTTTGGTGGTTGCTGTCCGTGTCATCGGGGCGTCAAAAGTCATCGGCACCTCGTCCATGTTGATGATCTTGTCATCGCTGAGATTAAGTCGCTTGATATGGCGGTCGGTGAAGAGGTTGAAGCTGGTCATTTTCTCCTCCCAGTCATCTGGAGTTTTCTGCCCCACGGTAGTGCGGGTCCGGATGGACAGACCAGCCCGTTTCATGAAGCGATGGCACCAACTCGGGCCACCGACAAAGTCCACCAAACCCCGCTCCTTGGCAAAGTGCCTGGCCTGCCGTCTAATCATTACAGTGGTTACGGCCCTCCCACCGTTTCTCCGATCTTTGACAAACTGTGTCAACTGAGTCTCCAGGTCAGGGAACTTGGTTATGCCGATACGGTTGGCCCTCTTGTTCCGCGGTGTTTTTTCCAATGCCGTTCTGCTCCTTCTCCACTTTCGCACCATGGATTCGTCTACGCCGTGCTCCCGCCCAGCTGCCCGATTGCCGTGTTGTTCGGCGTACTTAACCGCTATAAGCTTGAACTCAGCCGTGTAGCTCGCTCTTCGTGAAGCCATTTCTTAACTAACTTGTACTTTACAGCAAAGATAACTTTTTGAAAAAAAGGTAGCCACCTTTTCATATCCGGCCTTTTTATTTAGAATTGGAGGATCCTGGAAGCTTGTCTTGTTGGAAAAAATGACCAACCACAACGCAATAAACACCGAGGATGCCCCTTATTGGTTAATAAACATAAACCAACCACAACGCAAGGAGCAGCGAGGATGCACCTGATTGGTTACACTGCAAACAATAGAATTGTTGGTAGAATCCTCCTTTGGATCCCTGGCGATGGTATTTAAACACATAATTTCCTGTTGCTTGATTTATAACACAGAGCGACAATGAAGACGATAATTCAAAATGTTCTTGCAGTCGGTATGCCACATTATGGCAAAGATAGCTTAGTCGTTGGAGGAAAGTACAGACTTCGTCGAGACAAGCACAATCTTCGAGACTGCTATGCAGTTTCAGTTGTAGATGGCGACGGCGTCAAGAGGGCAAGCTTGAAGAGAGATTCAGCGAAGATTTTGTCAAAAATATTCGACCACCCCAACTTGTCCGTCAGCAAGACAATCGGCATCATTTTGAAACCGAAGTCAACAAGGTTCCTCCATTCACCGCGTTTTGGTGTTGCTCAAAGGTGTGCGGTTGGTTTTTTCTGCAAGCCTGAAGATAAGGATGAAATTCGGCGTATTCTTTCCACCAGCAACCTGACATATAGCTTCATATAAACTTTGAAGAGTCCAACAAAACAAACCGTCCTTATCAGGACGACCAAACGAGAAAAGAGATGGTTCATGTGTCTGTTTCGTTTATTTTATTAGTAAGATATCAAATAAGTTTAATGATCTTGTAAACAAAACTAACACTAAGAGAAGCGATGTATTAAACAAATATCTTATGAACGTGATTAACAAATTATAGGTTTAAAATAAAGGAAAAGAACTTTAAATACAAAAAAAAATAACAACAATTTTTTAAAAATATAATAAATTTTTTTTGTTACGTCTCCCCCGGTGTGACGGGATTATTTTCGTATGGTATATACATATAGGCGACGCTAGTTTTTGTATTAGTCGCCGGTAGAGGGCGCAACATCTGGCTCGGAGGGACTGGGCAAGTCTACGAATCTGATCCAGCGTGCGTGTTGCAATATCTTCAGACAGCGCGTGGACCATCGTTTCTTGCCGCTGATTGGGCCGCACTGCATTATCAAAAGGCCAAGGAAGGCCAGGATCGAAAACCGCAAGCAAGTATGCACAGCGCGCGTTGGCTGAATGGATGAAGGTGGGTATCAATTTACATTGGTCTTTTCTTCCTGGCTCTTCATGTGACCAGCCAATGTGGTTACGGTTTAATTCATCCTCCGAATAGTGTGATCGTTCTAAGGCAACACAATGGCCCCTTTGTGGCGATATACCGACACTGGGTGACGCCTGGTGTTCTTTTGTGTGCAGTCAAACATGCGTCTTATGCGGCGGTGCGCCTTATCTGTTGGCGTTTGAATTTTTTTGGGTGATTTTAGGGACCTGCGGCTTATCCGCCGTGCGCCTTATCCGCAGGAAATTACGGTAAGTCTGCTGCATTATCAGTATTAAGACTTGCAAAACATGATTTTTAAGAAAGGATACATCAAAGTCTTCATATTAGTAGATGACATCCTGTATCAACATCCACCTCCACAAAATGTTAAGACCAGCAAATATAATATTTCTAAAAAGCAACAAAGCATGTATTTGTTTGGCTATTATGTGCATCTGTTTCTGGTAAACAAGTCAGGCACTAAAGGTTTGTTGCCAGAGGGGAACGCAGTTGTTAGAAAACAGATGACTAAATTTGGTGAAACTGAAGAAAAGGCCATTCAGTATCAAATATCACTCAAATTGATCAAATATCTATTTGAACTAATTTAAAAGGAACGGTTCTTCAACATTTCTGAGAACTGTATTACTATGCATTGACCATATTTTGAATTCCCTTATGGGCAATCCCACATTCAGGTCCACCACCAGCCGACATTAACACCAGCCAATTCACATTCAGGTCCACCACCAGCCGACATTAACACCAGCCAATTCACATTCAGGTCCACCACCAGCCGACATTAACACCAGCCAATTCACATTCAGGTCCACCACCAGCCGACATTAACACCAGCCAATTCACATTCAGGTCCACCACCAGCCGACATTAACACCAGCCAATTCACATTCAGGACCACCACCAGCCGACATTAACACCAGCCAATTCACATTCAGGTCCACCCTGTCCATTTGGGTATGTGGGTTTTTGAGCATCCCGGTTTCTTGGTTAAATTGAGTTAAAAGCAGAGTTTAGATTTGACTTCAACCAGTTTTATATTAACTGTTTAATACCACTTGATACATAATTTTGACCCCTTCAGGTCGGAACACGGCAACAGTGTTGTAGGTCTAGACGCAGGTCTTGGTATCAAGACCGGTCTCAAGACCAATTTTTAAAGGTCTAGACAATTTCAAGGTCTCAACTCAAAGCACTCGGTCTAGGTCTCGATCTCAGAGCAAAAGTCTTGAGCAAACAAGCCATAAATATATGATCAGACCTTATCTGTATAGGCTCTTGAAAGTTTCAACGGATGGCAGTATCGATTTGGAGAAGTAAAACCAAATAGTCTGTTACATACGTGTTAGCGCATTTTTAGTGATGCAAACTCTCAAAAGGTATATGGGTATAACAATGCGCGTGCATGAATACAAACATTTTTTATAGATAGCAGTATCGATTGGCATTCGAATTCTTTCATGATTCAAAAAAAAAATTACATTGTGTCGTTATTTAATGAATTTATCATTAAATATGCTAATTAGTTCAAGGTCACGGTCTTGGTCTCCCCCATAAGGTCTCGGTCTCGGTTTTGGATCCTAAAGTCTCGGTCATCAGGTCTCGGTCTTGGTCTCGAGCTTTCAGATCTCGACTACAACACTGCATGGCAAATGATGAAAAACCGCAGAATGCAGCAAACCACTAATCCCCACTGGTATGCATGGTACCGGTGTTTTTGCGGGGAATGTGCTGCATTCGCCCCACAGATGGTAGCTGACAAAGGCCACTTTGTTGCCAGTAATATACAACTCGTCCTTAACGGGTTAACTATTTATAAATACCATTTGAAGCAGAAAAAAATTGCTCCAAATTGGCAAACAATAGTATAATTTTAATCTATAATTTCGAATGATTTAAAAAAAAAAAAAAACCACCTGTGGCCTTGGAAAAGTATGACATGATGTACTGGTGTACCGCTATAAAGCAAAAGAAATGTATTTATGTCGGATTCAAGGAAGCCAAAAGTTTATGAAATGGAAAATCAGTGTAAATGACTTAAATCCACACCGACCAAGTGTTCAAATAAAAGCCCTAGAAATAGTTACCTGATAAGTTTGTGGTTCCCATCAATATGCCATAGTGAGTTTGGCCCAGCAACATTATATACACTTCTCTCAAGCCTCGGGTGAAGGGCTCGAAGTGCAACTCCAGCTGGGTCAACCCTCTCCATGGCATCTCGGACCCTCTGCCTCTGCACTTTAATCCCTCTTGACTTTAGCCTGTCTCTGGCCCCCTCGGAGCCAACATTCTTGTTATGCCCAATCACCTCTCTAAGAGTCATATCCAGGGCATCATCACTCAGGTCACAATAGCTGCCAAGTTTTATTTCAAACTCACTGAGTACATGACAAAAAAAAGAGAAAAAAACTAAAAATATTTATCATCTAACAGAAACTCATTTTTTTATACAATGGTTTATAAAGAAATCTAAGTTGTGCTCACAAGGGCTAAGTTCGCCCAAGGACTATAGTTGACCAATGGTTAACTAACGTTTGCTCAAACTCTGTCTAGTCGACGGTGGTTGACTACGCTAGTCGACTATTTGGAACCAACCTACTGGGGTTGGTTGCTTCACTGGTAACCAATAGCCGCGCGCATTCATAACGCAAGCAGAGAGCCAGGATCCAGTAGTTTTGCGACGACATTTTGACCAGCGTTTGACTATAGAGACGTTCGCACGTGGCTATCAGTGCGCAGGCGTAAGGTACGTCACAAATCAACCACTAGTCGACTAATGGTTCTTTCCCCGAACTTAGCCTTAGTTACAAACAAGCATGTATGAGACAGTGGTCCTTTTACAGATTATTCATAAATACCTCAGACAGTTAAGCTATTCCTATTGGTCGAGAGCCCGTCACGTGGCCGGTCTTAAACGGATGATAAAGACATGGCTAGCTGGTCTTAAACACTTTTCCAGTGTCACAATAAAATGTGGACTCCTAAAAATCCAGTGCCTCTTATCGTTTCATTGGTTGAACGTTCACAATCCTCACGTAGGCATGCGCAACACTACCAGGGAGTCAGAATTTTATAGTTCTAAATTCAAAACGCAACGCGCCAGGTGCGTTCTGCGCGACATCGTGCAGAACATGATACGCGCGCGTCAATCTCCATAAAAGGGTTGTTTACATCTTACTCGCCAGCTGAACACTTCATTATTTTGCAAGAGGGATGTTTCAAAAAGCATAAAGTGAATTTGTTGAACAAAATCGGGATGTTTTGAACGAATTATATGATTTTTTCTTACCAAAAAGGTATTTATGAATGGGAATAAATATGTGCTCCGTCGGTATTTATCACTCTGTTTAAGACCACTTAGAGTCTGGGTGCTGATAATTACCCTCGCCTCCGGCTCGGGTAATTATCAGCACCCAGACTCTAAGTGGTCTTAAACAGAGTGATAAAAACCTCCGAAGCACACATTTATTCCCTTAATAATGATCCAAAATTCTAAAGTCGTACAGAGCATTCATTTTGTTCATATTTAGGATGTTCTAATGTAGGATATTGCTGGCTGTGATGCTCTCTTGTACCGTGGATTTGGTTCTGAGGTGCTGATGGACATCTCACAGCTGAATTTATCATTAAAAGTATACTTTTTTATAAAAATAATCCTCAAAAGATATTTCAGGAATGAAAATCACTCAGAGTTGATGGTTTAATCATGCCCGCCCGCGTGGGGCGGGTCCGCCCCGACATCCCGCCGGGTCCCGGAACCCATGGCAATCAGACGGCCCGCGCGGGCGGACGAGAGTCGGGGAGCCCAGGCCCCCTCGCACCTCGACCGCCGGGCGGGACCACCGATCACGCCCGCCGCACTCCCGCGGCGGGCGGCAGCAGGCGGGGCGCCGAGCCGCAGCCCCGGCGGCGGAACGGGCGGCGGGCAGCAGCCCGCCGGGCGGCGGACCGAGGCGGGCCCCCTCCCCGGGGGGACCCAGCGGACCGCGGGATTGAAACGAGGGGAGTAAGAGGGCGAGGGCGCCGGGCGGGCAAGAGCGGGCCCGCCCGGGACGGCCCCGGAAGACAGAGAGAGCCGAACGGCCCGTGCGGAGGCTCGAGAGAGAATGACACCGGGGAGGCAATTTCTGACCACTTTAACCAATGTTTTTTGGGAGGAAAAGATGGTGGTGTACTCATTGCCTGCCTTTATTGCGATGTCACATAAAAAAATTTAAAAATTGGTTTCGTTTTGGGGGGGCCATGGCCCCCTTTGGCCCCCCCCCCCCCTGGATCCGCCCTTGAAAGATTATAAGGATAAAGGCACCTGTAAGTGTAATTGGGACTGATAAATGATGAGTGTCTTTTGGGTCATCTAAAACTCATAATCAGTTTTGTGGGTCTCTAGACCTGGTCTTGGTCTTGAAACTTGCATTGTCTGTCTCATCTCTAGACCTTTGTTTTATGTCTTGCTCTCTGTCTCGTTCTCATCTAGAAGAGCTGGTTTTAATCTCCAAATTGCAAGTATCAGTCTTGGTCTCAGTCTCGGCCAGCCGCAACGGCTTTGTGTTTTACCCTCGGGACCCGTCAACAACACACAACTGATGTACATGTACCGGTATTAATGTAGCCATTATTTCAAATAAAAATGACGGTGTCAAAACATGTTTGAATGCTCAACAATTACACAAACTAATGACCAGAAAAAGAACTAGACTGGTGCCTACATAATTATGTGCACTGTTTTGCCCTGTATTTTACATCCCCTGAGTGTTTGAGTGTTGAGCACTTACGGAAAGAATACACACACACACAAACAAACAAACAAACACTCCAACAAACAGACAGACAGACATCTTGACAGACAGACGTCCGGACAGACAGACAGAGACAAACAAAGGTTTTGTGTGTTCCATGACTGAGTCAAGACTGTTACTGATGAAGATGATAACCTACCTAAGTCGTCTTCTGATGGTACTTTCTGACACACCCAATGCTTCCGCCATGGTTGTTGCTGGAAGTCCAATTTGGGTTAAGAAGCTTAACTGCTCTTTGATGATGACGTACCTGTCAGCACTTTAGGTGCTGCATATGAACAGGGTGCTGTCAACAACAACAAAAGATTTTTGGAAAAAATGTCATGTAAGAAACAGTAATCCTGTAACCAGATTTTCTTGTCAAATCAGTTATAACTAATTTGGGACTTAATTTTTCATTGGTATTTTATAGTCAATTACAGTGAATAAGTGTAAGGTTTTTACTGCACTTTCAATTAAAAATAAACGGGAATAAAACTTCTTTGCAACTTCTTGGTCCTTTCAGTGAATGGCGCCTTGAAAAATAATTTCCAAATTGAATTGATAATTTTCTTCCATTGAATTTGTTTTGAGCTTTCCAATGATATTGACCCACGATTATAGTATTTCAACAATTAAATTGCAATTTTCAATTACAGGTGACACACTCCTTATTATGTCATCTTTTATTTACGTACCGTGCGCATGACGCAGTCATCATATACAACTTGCACAGGACGTCACCATTAAGATTATTCACTATGGCCGAAACGTACCACTGATAAAACTGGAAATTTTTAGTTTTGAGAGCCAAACAATCTCACAAAGAAAGTTTCCACATGGTACTACTGCAACCTACTTGGTCTTAGTATCTTTCCAATATGCAAACATTTAAATTTCTTCATGTACCTGGAGGATTGCGGAGAAGATTACGGGTTTCTTCAAGAAACTCATCAAGATGTGTGATGAATTCATCCGCTTCATTGGCAGTAATTAGGGTTGACCTGGCACGGTTGACCTGCCTTTTCAGGGATTCAGCACTGCAAAACATGACATAAGTTAAATTGTATTTGCATGTATCTACATGTAACATACTTATTATATTAGTCGTGATAGTTAGACTCCGGCAATAAAAATTTAGAAAAATGTTGTCATGTTGATAAAAAAACAAAATAAGAAATTTCTTATCTGCCTAAACCTAAATAAACCTACTAGTTATTCACTGAGATTAACGTTGTAACTTGTATCAAGAAAATAATTCCGTACACGGATGTCACTTTTTCAACAATAAATTCGAGCCCCAAAAATTTGTTTCCTGTGTGTTTGTCATTCAAAAACATTGGAAGGACACTGTACTACATGTGTGGTCATCGTACATGTACATGCACACATACATGTGCATTGCAATCCCAGTATACATTTTTGATTGTCATGAAACAGTCCTTGCTGCATTGTCTGATCTGCACACCACAAAATGCTTTTAACCGACGTCATCATCACATCGTCACACTGGTCACATTTCACGGATTTTGTCACCTTGCAATGAAATGAGCTGGAGTATCATCGTAGCACCATTATTTCATCTTGACTTTTGAGATGTAAAGAAGACAGTAGGCATGGTACTTGGTAGCTCTACTAAGTGGAGCGCTGTATTACGGTACCCATCCGTACACCGTACTGCTACAGATGATTAGTGGTATGGATAGGTACCATAGTACAGCGCACCACTAAGTAGAGCTAGGCATAGGTACTTGATTTAGCGTGATTTTTAACAACTTTTGTTGGGGACTCAGGAGAGGTGAGGCAAACTAGTGGTAACTTTTAGAAATTGGACTTTGCGGCATATATTTGTGTTGAGTCTCTTATAGTTGTACGTAGACCGTTGTCTGCCAGATTCATATCCAGGAGTCTGACTCCTTTTCTGGCCACTCTTCTGTCACTACCCACAGAACCATTGGTAACATCACTTGTAACACCACTATTGTCATATATCTCATTTCTTGCAGGGTCTGTGGAGTGCAGTATGTAGGTGAGACTAAGAATACGCTCAAGAAGCGTTTCTATGCCCACCGGTCAACGGTCAACACCAAGAAACTAGACACCCCTGTTGGTCATCACTTCAACCTGCCTAACCACTCCATTTCTGATATGATTTTGCAGGGCATTTAATCTCTTGGCCATTGCAAGGACTCAGTTCGCCTCAGCAGAGAGAAAGTGTGGATGAATCGTCTTCGAACTATTCAACCACATGGTCTCAACATCCAACTTGGAAATGATTAATCCTTTTTTTCCTCCATTGTCTTCTGTTACAGATAATCCATCTGGTCTTCCTTGTTTGTGTTTACCCATCTTCCCCCATCTTTCATCCCTTTCCACCTCCATACTGTCCCCCCCCCCCCCCCCCCCCCCCCCGCATCATCCCTTCACTCTCACACTCTTTTGTCGGTTCCCACTCCCTGTGACCTTTGATCCTTCCCCTTTCTGGTCCCTCCCCTGTTCACACCAGACCCCTTGTGGTTTGCCATCTCCCTTTGTTTCTTTGTTCTCTCATCCACCCTCCCCTGCATCTTTCTACACCTTTCCCACTTAATCCTCCTTTTGTGTTTCTTCTTTCAGCCCTGCATGTTTGTGTGCACCCCATGTTAATGTATGTACCTCTGTCATTTCTGTTTTAGCCTCTGAAGAAGAACTTGCTAAGTTCGCAACGTCAGGCCACATTAATTTTAAGATTTATATATTTCAGGTCCATCCAGTCAGTAAGCAGTTTGCAGCAGTTTTACTTTTTTACATCTTTATAGGCTAATCAGAAAGTGCTGCCTTTTTCAGATGACTAATCTTTGTGAAATTTCATGTTGAAATTTTGATACGCAAACGTAAGACCCGTGAACGTGGCTATATACATAGCCACGCTTCAGTCTATAATAAAAACACTCTATTGTTATCCGTGGTTACTAAAATTGAGTGACCATTTTAGCCGAATTTCGGCTACATTTGACAGAATATTTGCATACAAAAATGAGTTGTACAGAAAATCAGCAGAATCTTTTTTTCGGCAGAATTATGAAGATGAAGGAAAATGAAAAAGATTGGAAAGAAATATGGCACATTTGGTTTGAAAAACCTTCATTTTATAAAAGATCCTTAAAACAAACCCTTGCAGTTGCACAATGGAACAGCAATATGGGTGATTTGGCAGACTTTCGAAGTGGATTTAGCAGAATTTTGCATGGTATTACGGTCATCCTGCCTTGTAAGATGGTTAGTCGGGTACCCACTGGTGATACTTCTTCCGTTTTGCGCATGCGAAACTCGGGGTACCAGAGTGTCATGCCTGTCTTTGATTTTCTGATCATTTTGAAAAAAATTGTTGTACAAAATTGTGCCGTACTTTACATCAAATTTCTTGGCAATGCCAGATCCAACACTCATGGTTATATGTAGCGGATTAAAAGATAGAATGCTGTCGCTTGTATTTACCCGACGGAAGCGCGTGGCGTTGTATACTATACAACGCCACGTTCATGACGTTCACGGGTCTACGCAAACGTCATGAACGTGTGAAAATGAATCTGGAAATTTCAAGAAAAATAGCATTTGAAAAAGGCAGCACTTTCTGATTAGCCTAGAGGGTGAGTATGCTACTAAAGCAAAAAAAACTTACAAACTAAGCCTAAATGTAAAAAACAAAATTTGTCAAAGTGCGACACGTTTTTGTACATGTGGATGTGTGGCCTATGATTCGGAGGCAGTCAATAGGCCACATTTATGGGGCTATACTTATAGCGTAGAGTGGGGCTGTTGTGCCCATTCTTGAAAATCACGCAATCTTAAGAATGTGCGCGCATTCTTAAGAATGAGCGCCCATTCTTAAGAACGAGCACGCGTTCTTAAGAATGAGCGCTCATTCTTAAGATTGGGTGGGAATATCACGTGCACAATTATGAATTTTGCCCAATCTTAACAAACATTGCACGACATAATTATGTTAAATGAAATGTATAGCGGTTAAAAGGGAAACAATTTATATAAAGAGGAAAGAAAATGTTCTATGCTTCTGTACTCGTAGGGCCTATAACTACGATACTTTGAATCAAATTAAACCTGTTATCATTGCTTTTTTCTGCCCACTATGGGAAGTTTTGTAATAACCGAGGACTGGGAACTAGTCTGGGAAGTGCATTGTTTAGGCTAGACAAGTTACAAGTCCCTGTATGTATCATATGCATGCCACGAAAAAAAAACGATGTCCAGAAGCTGCCAAAATTGCTCTTTTGACTAGATAGAATCCAGCTCTGCGACGTAATGGTGGGGTGTGAACAATAAATTGGTGGCTATTTAAATGGGAAATAGCATTAGCACTATGGGATGTCGCAGTATTCATTCTCATTCTTCACATTCTTCATTCTTATGTTCCCCCCCCCCCCCGCTTTTATTATCCCAAAAATCAGAATTCTACTATTATTAATATTATGTCTCTTATTTTTTCACGGTCCCCCCCCCCCAATATCAATACGCCTATAGATACTTATCATATCCACTCTACTTTTCAGCGCCTTGCGTTGCAACAGTATAATTATTGAGAATCAGTGAACGAGGATGCAGCTACTGAGCTAGACTTGCCAAGCGCAGCCGGTGCTCGGCATCGACAAGACCGTTATCTTGTCGCGCATTCTTAAGAATGTGCGCTCAATCTGGAAGAGTTATTTTTTGCGAAGATTGCGCAAGGATCCAGTTGCACATTCTTAAGAATGTGCATGCACATTCTTAAGAATGCGTGATTTTCAAGAATGGGCACAACAGGGCTAAGTCTAGTCCGAAAATTTGGGACTCTCAATACTGTGTATGAGAGTCCCAAAACTTAAGGTATTGAAAACATACAAAACAAGAAAATAGACTGGCACCTAAAACAACCAGTCCAACACAGCTTCAGTACTGCATCAATCAACCATGCCAAAAGAATTTAAGAAACATATGGCATGAAGCGGGAACTAGTCTCAATTTACTACACATTTCTCCATAGTCAAGCCACCAGACTATTGACACTGAATGAAGAGGTCAGTATTTTCAAATAGTTGGACCATGGTTGGACATGTACCAGTCTAGTCATGCTAGTATTTAGCCCCATTTTGAAATCACTTGACTTCCCTCTCATGTGCACAATACTGAAGAAAAGTCTTCTTTTAAAATTGAATTGAGGCTGCAAACTTGGTTGGTGAAATACTGAGGACATTTTCTTTGCCCCAGTGGAATTTTTGGAGAAATTTGCTGGCTAAACTGTGAGTAAAGTGTGCCTGATTTAGTTTTGCACGTTTCAGAGCACTCCAGAGCCCTGTCTGGGCTAAGTCGAGCCTAGCCCACAATGAAAATTAAACATGTGTGCTGCAAAAATGGATCCTCTTCTTTGCCAACCTTTGTACTGCTTGAGCCACCCATGTCTGACTAACGTCTCCTGTTGTTACGATCCGACAGATATTTCGAAATCTTGTCTTTAAATAATCGAGAAAATGAGAAAGATCATGTTGTACCCCGCGAACAGTGGCCATTTTTTCCCGGGTAGCGCTAACACACATGACACAGCGCGCCCTCAATAGGTACTCCAGTTTAACTTACGCGCAACTGCTATTCTTGAATCATGATTGGTTGTTTGGTTGCGCGCAACCACTTTTATTGACGATGGACGAGTAAAGAGGGTGCTTCAATGACATGGATGGCCCCTCATACGTTTGTGCCGAGCCTGTGCGCGCACTGGCTGGTCAACGTGGTCGTACCGTGCACAGTGACATCGTTTTTGCCGGGCCCGTGCGCGCACTTGCCGGTCCACGTGGTCGTCCGTGCACGGTGACATTGTTTTTGCCGGGCCTGTGCGCGCACACTCATCGGCCAACGTGGTAGTACCGTGCACGGTGACATCGTTTTTGCCGGGCCTGTGCGCGCACACTCATCGGCCAACGTGGTAGTACCGTGCACGGTGACATCGTTTTTGCCGGGCCTGTGTGCGCCACTCATCGGTCAACGTGGACGTACCGTGCAAGGTGACATCGTTTTTGCCGGGCCTGTGCGCGCACTCATCGGCCCAAGTATGCATGCTTTTATCAATTTATTTTATTTTTATATTACAGATGATCCTGTGGTTTTCCGATGAACCATTTTCTGCTGCTCAAACCGATCGATCGGATGGTCTGTCACACAGTTCATGATGAATCGAATCGGATGTCAAGTTTCGAGGACGAAACCCGATTAGCTCAGTTTTGTTTAAGATAATAAAACTTTCTCTTGCACTTGAATTTCAATTTGCTAATGTCAAACAATCTTTCACACCCAAGGATCAACTAACAAATTGGTCCGGTCCTACTAAAGCGCGTCAACAAGCGTCAACAAGTTTTAGTAGTCGTTACGTGCGCGTCAACAAATTTTGTATAGGCCTTTGAACAATAAAAACAGCTTTATATGGTAGAAAAAGCAATAATGAACATCTTCTGCATATCAATTAAAGTTAAAATTACTTAAAAAGTGGTTTTCCAGCGCGAAATCTACGACGGGTTTTTCGGTTTAGTATTGGCCGCCATCTGGTTTGAGATCTACATACTACGCATGCGTGGAGTGTACCATTCATGCATAGGGGTTTCTTTATACGATACGCTTAGCGATACCTTGTTTGGTTTTTGCATTGTATGAAGCCCGGGAAGGGACAGGGTGGAATTTTTTTTTGGAGTTTGCTAATTCGTTCGCACGAATTAGTAATTCGTTCGCACGAATTAGTTATTCGTTCGCACGAATAAGTAATTCGTTCGCACGAATTAGTAATTCGTGGGAACGAATTAGTAATTCGTTCGCACGAATTAGTAATTCGTGGGAACGAATTACTAATTCGTTCCCACGAATTAATAATTCGTGCGGACGAATTACTAATTCGTGGGAACGAATTACTAATTCGTGCGAACGAATTAGCAAACTCCAAAAACAAATTCCACCCTGTCCCTTCCTGGGCTTCATACAATGCAAAAACCAAACGAGGTATCGCTAAGCGTATCGTACAAAGAAACCCCTATGCATGAATGGTACACTCCACGCATGCGTAGTACGTAGATCTCAAACAAGATGGCGGCCAATACTAAACCGAAAAACCCGTCGTAGATTTCGCGCTGGAAAACCACTTTTTAAGTAATTTTAACTTTAATTGATATGCAGAAGATGTTCATTATTGCTTTTTCTACCATATAAAGCTGTTTTTATTGTTCAAAGGCCTATACAAAATTTGTTGACGCGCACGTAACGACTACTAAAACTTGTTGACGCTTGTTGACGCTTGTTGACGCGCTTTAGTAGGACCCAATTGGTCCTCGAAACTTATACAAAGAGCATCTCTGAATGAAACGAGCCACCATTTTCCTTTATCGTGTTAGCCCCACTAGTGTGGCCGTCGGTATGCTGCGCTGAACCTTTGGCCACACACCGTGGTACCGCGCGCTACTGAGGACGAAGTTTTCATAAAAATTCAGGGCAGTTTCTTACATTCTCAGTTTCTTACTTTCTTATGGTTGTATTCTATGATGTCTCACCTGTCACTTCTGGGATGCTTACGTCTAATGATGTTCCATTTTCCGAGATATTCTTCAATCTTTCTGGAGCCCATATGCACTCGTGAAACGTCTGGTGGTGGCAGCCATTTTGAATGTGACAAGAGATGACCTCAAGCTGTGACGTCGCGTTTATGCAAATTGCTTGTCGAGCGCGCGAGGGCGCGAGTTGCAAATGCGACGGCTGTTTCCTGTACCACGCATTTATCGTCAGGGGGCCACGTGCACCGATCTCTATTCAGGATCTACGGCACAGGAAACAGCCGTCGCATTTGCAACTCGTGCCCTCGCGCGCTCGACAAGCAATTTGCATAAACGCGACGTCACAGCTTGAGGTCATCTCTTGTCACATTCAAAATGGCTGCCACCACCAGACGTTTCACGAGTGCATATGTATGGGCTCCAGAAAGATTGAAGAATATCTCGGAAAATGGAACATCATTGGACCTAAGCATCCCAGAAGTGACAGGTGAGACATCATAGAATACAACCATAAGAAAGTAAGAAACTGAGAATGTAAGAAACTGCCCTGAATTTTTATGAAAACTTCGTCCTCAGTAGCGCGCGGTACCACGGTGTGTGGCCAAAGGTTCAGCGCAGCATACCGACGGCCACACTAGTGGGGCTATTATCGTGTTTACTTCCTTGATGCCTCAAATGTAAACAAATAATTAAAAATCCTACATTTCTGTTACCAAAATAATATTCTAGTTGAACTTGTAACCAGGTCGGGTTTCAGTACTTACTTTTCCCCGACTGGTTCCTTACTCCAGCATTATTTTATAACTTTTGTAACTTCGTGTTTGTGTCGTTTCACATGTGAGCAGCCATTGCGATCATGCTTTTTGCCTAGCGCCCTCTCGCGGCCAACTAAACTTTTTTTTACAGCGCGCGCCGCCTAGAATTTTGCTCAACTATGCGATGGGCGTAGCGAGCATGCGAATTTTGCATTCCACCGCGCTTTGTTTAAGAGGAATAGTTGACATTCCGGGCGTTTCGGTATAGTTTTCTTGTAGGGCCTGCTGCGGAATATTGTTGATTTCGATCCAACACATCGTTGCATTCAGACCATCTTTTACGAGCGCTTACACTCTTCACTTGTATTACAATTTTGAGAGAGGCTCCCTATACAGCAGTAAAATATTTACATCTACATTGTATTTTCACTGCTGATCGTCGATTTTCACATCGGACACGGAGTAGGCATGAACGTAGATCCTCCCAAGTGGTGAGTAAATCCTTTGTCTGATATTTAACATTTTTATGCCTAAAACATTTTTATGCCTAAAACATTTTTATGCCTGAATCTTTTTATGCCATCATGTATGAAACATTCTGGTCTTTTGTATGTTTGTTTATTGCCAGGAATTAAGGCCGTCAAAACGGACACGGCCGGAAATTTGTCTTGTAATCACGACTGATTATTAACTTTTGAAACAAATCTGTCGTCGTGATTTGCAAGTATTTTTGAGAATGATTTTAATGAGTCTCTATTTAATTCTTGCATGAGATGGCAAAAAGGATTTTCTGTTGACTTTATTTTATACTTTAAACATTTCGGGTAAACACCGTCCATTTATTTAAACACAATCTCCTACTATTTTAATATTTTTCGGCATTTCGGAAAACAATGTTATCAAGTACTTTATTTTTGTGAACTTCAATTTTTCCTTTTGAAACAAACACAAATTTGAACTTCTGAGCAACACATGTACGCTAACTTCAACTTAAATTTTAGTGTTGCCATAATATTTACGTTCTCATTTATCTTTTGAAATAGACTTTTCCCATTTCCCCAAAACTATCAGTTTTCTATTGCTATGATCATTCGGGAATTTGTTATTAGGGCATGGTATTATATTCTTATTTCATTTTATAACATAACTTGGTGAATAATTCATTTCTATTTTTGGATTTAAAATTACACTACATGTATATAAAATATTCATATTCTTGCATAATTGCCATTTAAATAACTCTCCATTTGGGCAACAGTCATTTTATGCCACAGTAATTCCCATAATTCATTAGACATTTATTGTTTTTATGCATTTCAGATAATATCCTTGGAGCTACTTCATTAGCCTATTTCCCTATTTGACTGTCGTTTTTATAGACCCAACAAAGTTCTGTTTTTATATACTTAACAAAGAGTCGGTTGATATACCCAAAGTTCATATAATCCCTATAATTCTTTTTGTAAATACTGTACCTGATCATTTGTATATATATTGTCTCTATTTGTACTGTAAATAAACCATTTCATATTTGTGAGACAACAGAAAACATTCGCTCTACCCAAATCATTTTTTAGTGGTACCCCTCGGTTAAAAGGAGAGTGCCACATTTTTAACCAACTAATTCCACTCTCCCCGGTTACAAACTTATCGCAGAAACTTTATTTAAGCTGCACAAGTTTTTTTTACGACATTTACCGAACTAATTGCACAAAAAATGACCAACATATTAAAGAATCATTATAAATTAAATAACGATGTCCGTGTGACTCTTTTAAGTTTCCTGTAATATATTTTCTCTTCAGATTTGTACTTTCAGAGCCCCCAATCTTCCCAAAGAGATTTGTGCCATGTGCAGTTTTTATTCAATAAATGATGCCAAAAAAGGAGTTAGTGAACGTTGAAAAATATTACTTTTACATTACAATTTTTTTTTTTAATAGCAGCTTTCTTTAAAAAAAAAAAAGGTCTTAAATACTAAATTGATACCACCGCCTTCAACTAATCCTTGAACTTTATTTGTATTTCTGGCGGCGTAACTACTATTTCTCAGTCGCCGTTTTTTGAGGGTAAAATCGGAAGTTTTGTTAACCATCCATCCGCACTTCCAAACTAAAAAAGGAGGGGAGTACGAGTTGACCTGGGTGCGAGTTGACCCGGGTACGAGTTGACTCGGGTACGAGTTAACCTGGGTACGAGTTGACCCAAAATCAAAATGACAACCCTTGTTTACAAGTCAGTCGGACTCCCTATTATCGCGGCATGGGAAATTTCTCTTTTTGCCTTGCCAAAACTCCTTCAAGTGGCAATTTTTTCCAGTTCAGCAGTCATTCAAGGACTTTTTGCCAAGTTGTATAAAAAGGACGATTAAAAAATGCTGTCTTTCGGGACTTTTAACGATTTTTAATAAATAATAACGTTTGCCAAAACTTGCAAATTTTCCCTCACCGTGTCTGCTTAAAGGTATCGTCTTTATTTTAACTTAAATCTTTAATGGTGCTCTGTCCATGAAAGTTCCATTGTCTGGTTCCCATTCTTCAGCTGCAAATGTAAAATGAAGTCGAAGGACGATATTTGCACCGCGAAATCGTAAAAACTTTTACGGGATCAAAATAAGCACAGCGCGTTAACAAAAATAAAACGGCACACCGTGTAAAGTTAATGGCGCCCCCAATCGCCAAACAGTAGACTTGCCTCAGTGAGTTGTGTTCTCCTTTCGGGAGAAGGGCAGGGTCTTAGAATCATCCTGCAGATAGTCTTTAATCAACTTGAACTTACAGGGAAAATATCAGACTTTATTCAGGGGGTGTTTTGGTCAAACATTAACTATGAATAATAAAGTTGAGATCATTATAAAAACCACTTCCCGCATACCGCGATAATACTGGGAGTCCACCTCCGTTCGCACACTCCGAGCATGTCTATTTTCACAGGCATCGTACACGGAATAAACCACACCACCGTCGGAATTTTTTATATCAATTTGAAAAGGAAGAGTTATACTACACACAAGACAGGACAATTCGGGAAGGTTAGTGGGGAATCTCTATTCCGAACGAGAAACGTGATAAGTACCGCGATAATATGGCAACCCATCCTACATTGCACGTGCACGTACAGACGCGCGCACACAACACGAGCCCACCTAATGAGAATTATAACACCTCACCCACAGATTCTATGTCTTGATTGGCTGAGAGCGAGTCACATGTTACTTTCTAATTTTGCTATCTTTCTGTGCACGGCCAAAAGTACTATGCGCATAGCAACCAAAGTACTATACCATTAGCAACCAAAGTACTATTTCCACGACGCGGTATTTGTGTGCAAATGCATGCTGGTGTGCGCGTTGCGCGTTGTGCGTAGCGCGTATTATTCCAAAGAGAGCGCGCCGCAGACTTGGGTTCAAACATTTCGTGAAGGGTTAGTTTTTAAGAGAGAAATACATTTTCCACCAATTTTGTGTTGAAATTCAAGTTTATTTCAACTGTGTTCAGATTTAAATAATGTAAAATATTAAAATCAAGCAGAATCTGTGGGTGAAGTGTTATAAAACAAATATTGAATGCTTTATCTCGTGGTGAAGTAAAACTAGCCTCCCTCGGTGATCCATGGACCATTCTATTTTCCCTCGGCTTCGCCTCGGGAAAATAGAATGGGCCATGGATCACCTCGGGAGGCTAGTTTTACTACACCACTCGAAGCATTCAATATTTGTATAATGTACACGGTACGCACTGATGATAGTCACAAATAGATCGCATGGCCATGGCCGGCTGGCACGAGTGCAGAATTACAGCTGTTTTCTGAACTAACCCCTGAGCTTTACCCACACCTATGATATCAGTTCAATATGATGCTATCCTTCAAACACAAGGAGTGTCGGAAAACCATTATAAGCAGAAATTCAATAAAATTGTCTCTCACCGTGAGCCCTTTTCCTCACGCCATTCTAGGGACGCTGAAAGAGGCCGTATTACATGTATTACTTAACTTATGTATCCATGGGCCATTTCCATGCGAGTAAATCGGCATTATCTCTTGATTTCAACTAAGTCTTATTACAAAATTGTTGTCTTAACTCAATTCACATAGGGTTATCACCAAAAAAATGAATTTTACATAAAATAAGGGTCACAAACATTATAGGATGATCCAGAACTAGTTCTTGTTTGGCGGAAGGCGACTACCGCACCCGAGGTGATGTGCGCGCTTTCAACGATTCGCCTTAAAGCAGCAGTTTAGAACTCCGTTTAAAGGTACTACATATATACATAATCTATTTCCCCACAGTGATACTGCAGGTTTTATGTTAGATAAATGTTCATTTGTTTTCACTATAGGTTGGTATTCTGCACCTTTAAAGAGTGAACCTGCTTCAAAATTTGTCCTTGTGAATACAATAATAGAAACACACAAAACATGCAAGACAAAGCAACCGTTATCAATGCCATTTTATTGTCACCATTTAGTATTACAGGATCTCTTTTGAAATAAATGATAACCTTATATAATACTTTGTAAATTTTGTGTAAATATTTCTGATTCTCTGTCCTGCTCATTGAAAGTACATTGGTTTTGTTACCTATCATGCTAACTTCATCATTTTTTATTATTAATGTTCTGGTAATCAATGGCAATTACCACTTTAACTGCAGGAATTCAGACAATCTAACATCAAAATAAACTACATGCACATGTACTTCCAATAAAGTTTTAATTAATGTTGCAATTATATCACCACGTTGAGGTTTAAATAAGTGTACAAGAAAACAAAAAAATATAAGAAATACAGGAGATGGTATGCACCTTGTTAAGTGTAAGATTCTATTCTTGAAACGATAAATTTCGTGTAAACATTTGTTATTTTCATCTTAAAATTCTTTGGGGGTTCAATTTTACTCCTGAGCTGTTAATTCAAGCATTTTTTTTAAATTATAGATAATACCACAAAAATGTTTTTCTGAGGCACTTTCATGGGCACGTGCAACGGCCTATATGTGCTGAAAACATTGTATTCCCAGGCAAAACAAAAACAAGTAGACCTGTTGGTACATGTAACTTCATTCCGCATACAAAGCTGCATGGGCATTTGTTTTAAACCTAAGATTTTTTTTCTTTTTAAAAATAAGAATTTGTATTGGCAATGGTTAAAGTTGTAATGACATACATGATATTACACTTCAGAGGTGAAACAAAAGGATTTACTTAATTAAAAAATTAGGGAAATTTCTTTATTTCCTCTATTTTGCTTACTTATTTCAAGGCTAGCCCAGTATGGGGTAAAATAGTCTGGAGCCGACAAATAGTTACATATAATTTGTGCCCAAGGAGTCGGGGCACCATACAATATTTTCAAAATGACACTTTGAGGGCCATGTACAGGAGGGTTACCTGTCTCAAATGATTTTTAAAGTATTTTTTCCCTTGATTCCCATGGATCACTACATATTTTGAGGGAAGCAGCTAAAAAAAAAAAGTATGGGCTAATACCCACCTCTACCTTCATAGCAGTGAAAGGTGTAATACAGGGTGAATAAAAAAAATGTCAATTTGGATTCGTTCTTGTCTCCCACGAGAACGGGAAAGGTTACCATTTTTTCTCTCTTCGGCCAACATTCGGTCTGGGTATTGACCACAGTCTGTAAAAATTACTCTGATATTCAGCAATGCATGAAAAGAATAAAGGTCTTTCTTTATGGCAAGCCAAAACACTACCAACACAATGTTCATAATGGAACTTTTGCTACCAACACAATGGCAACAATGGCCTCTGGAAAATGAAATAAATAAAAGGAACAACAGAACAGGACATCAAGTAAATTAAATTATATTTATTGAACTTGAAACTGTATTTATAGATAAGGTTGACATTGACATTGTCACTACGACTACGGTTCAGGTTCTTGCTTGTTTCATTTTGTCCGTATTTTACAACCTTTTTGCGCACTGTTCGAGCGCTTTAGGCTGTCGTAGCTCGGGAAGGTGCTCTCCAAACTGAGCTATCATGTCTTGTACGCCACCTGTTTCATGAAACATTCTGACCAGAATCTTTTACAGACGGTGGTCAAAACCCAGACCGAACATGGGCGTCGCGAGGGGGGGGGAAGGGGGCGCTTGGACTCCCCCCGGAAAAGAAAAGAAAAAGAAAAAGAGAGGCGAAGTCATAGTGGTGTAAATTTAATGGGTTTTTTTTTGGGGGGGGGACAAAATGTCCTTGCCCCCCTCCCCCCCCCCAAAAAAAAAACCTGATAAATCGAGAATTTGTTGAGAAATACACACACAAAATGGGGAAAATATGTTTTACCCCTCTCTAGAAAAAAATCCTGGCGACGCCAATGAGACCGAATGTTGGCCGAAGAGGAAAAAAAGGTAACCTTTCCCGTTTTTGTGGGAGACTAGAACGTATCCAAGGGGCATTTACTCACAGTATACAAGGAGCTTGTCGCCCAAGGATTGCAGCAAAACAAAGTAACGCATTCATGGAACTGTTCACCGGAGCAAACACGGCGGGGCAAGGTCTTCGTTAACGCTTAATCCTCGTATAGCCCAGCTTGACTTTAACAAAATAATTGATTAGTGCTTTAAAAAAAAATTGAACCTGTTAAATTTGTTCGTTAAATATGGCCCAAAAAGTCTCCGGTTTCTGGTATGGAGCTTGCCCAAAAAGTGGTGCGGCGACGTGGCTTTTTTTTTACCTGGTTTTTTTTTTTTTTTTTGCTTCAAATGTAGGCTGATGACTGCAAATGGTGCCCGACTAAACTTAGTGCAAAATATGGGAGTCCAGAGAGGCCACATAAAGCTTATTCTCGATCATAACCCCATCTAAAAGCAGGTTAAAATTGTGCGTCAGCAAGATTCCAGTCAAACCAGTGAGTTTGGCGGTTTTGAGACATCATCTTTTATTGGAAAAAAATATTCATTTGCCGACGCGCATGGCTACGGCGACGGGCGCGCATACCAGAAACGGGAGACATGTTTGGGCCTAAGGCCCGTTACTTCTGTGATATATTATTTTTCCCACATTACGGCTTTGCTTCTTACTGTTCAAACTGTTTTGACTACAGTAACAATAATTCAGGAGATAGTGCCCAAAATGTAAGAGATTTCCACTTCCACAAAGGACAGTAATAACCTCAACAGATGTTGACTGCTATGATGCGGGATGTGACGTTTTAATTACCTTGGAGCGCATACTATACGCCCCTCTGGTGTTAAAATGTCATATGGCACATCACAGCAATTAATATCTTTATCTTTATCTAAAAATTAATATCTTTATATATGTTTCTGAATGTGCCTCATTATTACACACAGCAAAATTGAGTCGGCGCACAAACTGCATTTAAAATGGTGGCTTCGTCTACCCGTCTTTCAAAATAACTTGACATTCCATGCCCGTTGTATTGTCCATCTGTTGTATTTTCATCGTTTACCTTTTTTTCTTCAAAGTTCGTATCATTTAGCTTATGTCGACCATAATGAAGGGACTTATTAGTGACTTTTTGACAAGCACATGCAAAACGGTATAACACTGTTAAGGCAATGTTATTTCCAAATACAAATACCGTCTGCTTGGCAAATACTGACCTCCAATCGGGAACAGTTTTACTGGAGTGTAGGCAGTTGGTATGTTGACCTGCAAACACAGGACCCCATTTAATTTGTCATTTGTATAGTGTGAAATCAAAGAATAGCTATATACATCTTGATTAACCCATAGGTGAAGACTTTGTACACTTAACTTGTTGAGTTAACCAATAGTGGGACAATGGACTTGAAGTTTAAACTGTAATCGTTACAAAAAAGGATGTCTAGCCGTTTTACTATCGGATTGTACTTGGTCCCTCTTGGTCCAAATTTTGATCCACTGCCTGTGTCCTAGGCGTAGCATCAACGGTGATACCGACATCTCCGACTCGATTTCGCTTTAAAAAGATCCTCTTTAGTTCTACCTGGAACCGTTCATACTTGAAAGTGTATATGATAGGATTCACGCACATATTACCAAGAACCAAGGCGGTAAAAATCCCATGTAAGGTGCTCTCGAAGTCATAATGTCCTCCCAGATTGTACATGATGTACGCGATCTCAGTAGGGGTCCAGCATACAGTGTAGGACAGGAACACCACGCACAGTGTAAGCGTTACGTTGCGCTTGGCTCGTTGGAACGAATTGACCGCTTGTGTGTTGTCGCGTTTACTCTTCTTGCGCAGCATGATGACAATATTAGCGTAACTGAAACACATTATGGAAAGTGGAATCAGGTATTCGCAGCAGAAGAAAAAAACACCACCGATTTTCTGTACCGTTGGACTGGGCCAGACCGGGTAGCACTCCCCTTTGCTGAACGTGTGTAGCACAGCCCAGTAGGATTGGTAGAGGAATCCACCAATCCAGACGATAACGCGGCCAATGTTAGCGCGGCGAGGAGTGAACAGTTTACGGTGTTTGACGGCGTGGCAGATCGCAAAGTATCTCTCTAAAGACACGAAGAGAAGATTAACCGTCGATGCAACAAACAGAGACCAGATGATGTACTCCGAGAACCATATCCTACAGGCCAGCTCGCCCCATATGCCGTCCCACTGATCAGACAATTGAGGTCCAAACCGGAGCACCAAGTACAAGATGGAGTCTACTAGGTCTATCATGGATTGGTTCAAGATTAGAAGGTTGGTGGAAGATCCAAAGACATTTTGTCGCATAAGGAAGACTGTGCAGACCAAGGTGTTTCCTAAGATACCGAGGCAGCCTATGGTTCCATAGACAGCGCCTAGAACATAAACAGTGGAGGAGGAGTCTACGCTCGAGGGCTTGCTGGAAGTTGGTCGCGCGGTAGTTTCCATTCCAGACGACATTTCAGCTGTGATTGTATTTCAAACGGATGATTATAGAGTTGATGTTTTCGAGGAGCTCTTCGTTGGCAGCTTCTCTAATACCGGCGGCTGCCGGCTGTTTTCTTTGTTTATCTAAACATACAAATGAAGGAAACGATTAATGTACAGAACACACAGTTCTACTTTCTCAGTCAGGTTATTTCCAATTCGCAATTGTTACATTATTATACGTTGCGGACTCATAGAGCACATACAATAGACCCGAGACGTAATGACGTAATGGCGTTGTATTATGCGCTTTCCTATGGGAGCGAAGTCGGGACGCCAGATAAAGTTGGGACCGTCTACTACATAGGAAAGCGCACATGTAAACAAAGCGTGACGTAATTACGCCTTAGGCCTATTGTTGAGCAGTCAAGCTAAATATTCAGCAATTATCCTAAGCGGTTGACTTTTCAAGCAGATTGCGCGAATTAATGCTTTTAAACAGCCACAGAAATGTGACTGTAATGTCATATTGCAATACCGTTTGGTGTCCATAGTCCAAAGATATTCCCCGAACAGCATTCCATTCTTCCGCTCTTGAATAAGATGATTAAGCTCTTATGATTGACAATTAACGTTTATTACATTTAAGTCACTTTCAAAGCTTCAATGGAATAACATCCTTTGACAATAATGTGGCCCCGTAGAACGGCTATGGGAATTAATAGCAGCATACTATGGTATCTGACGTCGTACAAACTATTTGCTGACGAAATGTCGGTTTTGCGTCTCTAACTGTGGGTTCGAAGGGTATTCTCCGGCCCACAGAAGAATCTTCAAATTTCATAAATTACGGTTGTTGTTTTATTGTTACAGTACTTGCTATAGTATAGTAGTAAAACACAACAATTGAATAAACCATATCCGTGGATTAGTGTTCCAAGAAAAGCAAACGCATTCTGAGTTTCTTGTGTTTTAATTGGTTCTTGTCGCATACTAAACACGCGTTCCGATAAAGATTGTCTTTGGAGGCGAAGTTCCTATATATGTGTGCATCTAAAAAGACACTTGGTTCATTATGACACGGCAATGCACTACGTTGCGAGAAGGTTTTTGTTATACATGTACTTCCGTGGATTTGGCTCCATCTTGCGGAAGAATTTCTTAGTTCATGAGGAAAGGAACTAAAACAGCAACTTGGTGAGAAACTACAAGTAAATTGAGCCTATAATAATGTACGATGATCGTTACTACACCGCAGTCGTGATGGGAAATAATTGACAATGATTAAGATATAGTGCTTAACGTGTTTGAGCCGAGATGCAAAACTCCATCACTGTTTAGTCACCATTGTATTTTCAACAACGTACATGCGCAGAAACGTTGAGCATTATCGAAACGTCAGTAGCGGATAGCAGCTCAGTGGTGACTAAAATGTATACGTAATTGGTGTACATGCATCTCATTACTAGAATGTACTTGATGCAGAACGGATTATCAATTATTAACGTATAGTTCATACTGCCAGTGGTATGGCTGTATCTGTGAACAAAAAGAAAGGATATTCTCGGCTTTTAGTACTTTACATTATAATGTTTTGTGCAAATAAACAGGCCAAAACCCAGAGATCACATCAGAAAGTCCAGCAAGCCAAGAATAATTTTAGCAAGAACGAATTGGTTCCAGGCCAAAAATTGGGCCTAAGGTGAAACGCTCAAAAGTTAAATTCTAGAAACCAGTGCATTCCGTTCCTGTTCTACATGTACATGTACCGACCCACAGTGAATATCGCTAAATTGAGGGGGATATTAGTGAATAAACAAATTTGTTTAACGCAATCAGTAAACAAAACAAGGGAAAATAGGGGAGAGAAATCAGCAAGTTGTTGATGCAACCCCCTTATCAACGGAGAGGATTATTTAGTTTGGATAGTATCCATGGATCTTGCACGTTCACCGTTCAAGGATGAAGTGCATTGAAATTACATCGCACTAGTGGGATACAAGGCAAGCTTTGAAACTCTGCATTCTAATATTTTCATTTCAAGGGAAAAGTTCACAACAAAAATAAAAGAAAAGTAAAAGTCTGAGATCAAGACTACTGAAAACAAATAGGCATCATACTTCATACTGTGTCCACGAAAAATCACGTCATTTTTGGTGAGAAAATTTCAGCTACCCCATTTGGCAAGTAGCACAGCCACAAAAAATGAAAAGTTTTTTTAGGCCAAATGAAGTCTCCGGTTTCTGGTCTGCGCACGCGTCGCCGTAGCCATGCGCGTCGGCAAAATGAAAAAGGGTGTTTTTTTTTCAATGTAAGATGATGTCTCAAAACCGCCAAACTCACTGGTTTGACTGGAATCCTCCAGCTGCACAATTTTAACGTGTTTTTAGATGGGGTTACGATCGAGTTTAAGCTTTATGTGGCCTATGTGGCCTCCCGTATTTTTTGCACCAAATTTAGTCGGGTACAATTTGCAGATGGTGTTGCAATTTTGTAGTTGTGCGTCTGGAAGCCAGACTGACGGAGCGATAGTTGTGTATGTTGAACCTGCAAATGCTTTTTAATTAGGTCGATATACTTCTCAAGCCTTATGGCCTTACTGAGGTCACCTTAAGCTGCACTTTGAAGGATATTTTGAGAGCTTTAAGGGGATCGAAGCGCCATCTGCAACGGCATCAGCCGACATTCGAAAAGAAAAAAAAGGTGAGTAAAAAAAGAAAAAAAAAAGCCGCGTCGCCGCACCACTTTTTGGGGCAAGCTCCATGCCAGAGACCTTTTCTGTGGCCTTAGTGCCCTGGATAAAGAAAACAAATGCGCCTTATACTGCCCCTCAATTGATTTACTTATTAAATAGTGACGACGGATTTGACCAATATGCGTGGCTGTCTGGTCGGTTTCCGTTCCACGAGGAATGTCAGTTACAATGCTAAGGAATGGTAATGCAAAGGAATTAATTATTATCTTAGAGAGTATAGCACTGCAATTACTTTCCAGCAAAGGACATTTTATGAAAAGTTAGAGACGAAACACATTCAGGCTGGCAAGCCACAGCGGGACAAAGTACCAAACAGACTGACAAGAGAAAAAGCTTTCGGAGACATTCGGCAAGCGTATTGATTATAATTTTCTTCGAAAACAGAAATCTCCGTCTAATAAAACAGTTGCCTGTCAACCATTATCATTTGAATAAATAGTATCAAATTTGACGAACCACAGAAACACGCTCAAAGCTAATCCTAGAACCCCCGATATTTATCAAACTCAAACTCGTAAAAACAAAACTTAACTGATTTTACACAAATCTGTATTTTAAGCAATACAATGTCTGCAATAGTATTTACAACATCGTCTTGCAATGCCTTTTCCTGAATTTAGCGTTTCTTTATGAATAGGCCTATAGACCAGGTTTTAGTAGTTTCTGTGGCTGTGCTAAAAAAACCTGGTCAAGTGGAAAGCTGATACATTCCCACAAAAATGACGCGACATTTGGTGGATTACAGTTTGTCACGGTCATGTTTTGTGTGCATATGGATTTCTTTCTTTTTGCAGGACTTCTACTATTATAAATGTTAATACCAACAATGAAACAGATCTTTTATCAAGTAATAATGCATTAGAATGCAATTCGGCTTAAGTTAATGATGTAAAACAAACATGAAATACGATGCCAATTTTGAGAAGCAGTCTACTATTAACCCTTTTCCCAGAAATATATTGAAATTCCAATAATATCACCGTTCACTCACGTACGCTACCTTCAATTGCGATAGCATTGTGTCAGCTAATGTTCAGACAATCAGAATGTTGGGAATGGTCCATGAAACGCGCTCAATGCAATTTGCAGTCAAATTAGCAACGTGAACATAATGAATCTATCTAGACGTCTTTGGGCTATATGCGATATTCCAAAAGATGCATCTTTAGGAAGCAATGTGTTATTTTTCAATTTGGTCAGTGTATTTTCGCATCCGAGGATTTCCAGGTCAGGTAAAGACGCAATTGAATGCTACTGTGTGTCCACGGCTTTGACGCGTTCGTCATTACTAAGCTAAAATGTTTAATTCGTGGAAATTTTCATCTTATGAAGACAAATTTGCTTAATGCGATTTTAAGGCCATTAGGCCTACTAACTCTCCCAGATTTCCTGCTGTTTTTTTTTCTCTTCAAATTAACAATATTTGTGTGAATATGCGTCGGACGATGAACTGACATCAATCGGTAAGTAAAATGCTCCCACGTTCGACAGTTTGCCGTATCGTCAAGTCAAGGAACCCTACAAACTTAAATCACAATGTGAAATAACCAAACAACCACAGCCAAAAAAATAGCTAGTCATTCCGTTTACCTGTCTCACGCGTTTTGCTCTAAAGAATCCCTCAAAAACACAGAGGACATTATTTTTGTTTCAAGGACATAATATTTCCATATTCGCTGAAAACAAATACATGGAACCTAAGTTAAAGATATTGTATATTTGGGCCAGTTCATGTCATGTTGAGGCATCAATGAAATATTTCCACAATGCTTGCATCTTCAGTTATCATTCGCTCGTGCAATGCTATAAAAGAAAAAAACATACATTCCAAATAGGCGCTAATAAATAGAAATCGAATTCAGTAAAAAAAAAACACACACACACACAAAACACAAAAAAACGCATTGATGTTATTTCCCAAATATAAATTCACTAATCTGAAAATATAAAACTACTGATCAAAGTCATCATCTCAATACATTCATACCGAAAGAGCTGATTTCAACGTAGGTTAGCAGTGACAGCATGCAGAATCCAATATCTGGTCCTAACAACATCTCAAATGTAGCTAAAATAATGAATTGCGTATACGCCTACCCGTTGATGCTTAGGCGCTGTTCTTTGCTCAGATGACACTACAGTGTCGAGGTGGCATCAAAGCTTAGCCACCGACCATATGTCCACAGAGCATCAACTGATTTCATCTACTCACAAACTTGAGTCCAAAGTACCAACCACTAGAAATTGGAAAATATAAAATAATGTAGAGCTCGTGGCGTGTGAGGGAGTGTAACTTTGGTGAAACCGTGTGCCGTGTGTTGATTGAATTGATTCTACGCGTCCTCCCCTACGCCTTTATATGAGCAGGGTTTGGGGACTAGCTGTGCACAAGTGGTGTAGGAAACCCGTGAAACTTTCACGTGTTTGTGAGTATATACAAGCATAACTGGTTCCCAATCACCTATTGACCTTGATATACATAAGCATTTAATTGGTTCTTATTTACAACGTTGAAGACAGTTGATGCAGTTCACAAGACGAAAACAAAGAGAGAACGGATATGTTTCGTATTGTAGACCGACCTCAGTTCTATTTATTTAGGAAAATGCCTGGGTCTACCACCCGATACGGCAAAATCAGGGCCAAATGGCGGGCACAGTGGAATACAAGACGAAATCTGGCCTTGCGTAAATAATTGGAATTCATTATTAAGTGGCAATCAGTACGAGATTGCTAAATTAATACGTCCTCTGCGAGCTGTGACGACTTTTGTTTCTCATGGTAAATATACATAATGGTGTAAGTATTCATCGTAGAAAATTGCCTTCACTATTCTAATCTGACATGGTAATGTTGGACTTCTGCCTCCCTTTTTCCATATGAATACTTAACAATGTATGAATCGTGTTGTAGATTGGGAGTATAATAATGATGCAGGAATGACCAAATAGCAACAAATAGGGCTGTGTTCTTCGACGAAACGCATTCTAAACAAAACTGGAGAAGATATCAGCAAAATCTCCGTTTTGGTTATGACGTTATTGGAATTTTCAGCTTTTAGGCCCTACCCATGTTGAGTTTATGAAAAAAAATTGTTAAATCTTGATTCACGATCAAAAGCAGTCTACCGATCAATTCGGGGCAACTTTCTCAAGAAATTTCAGCATTTGTTTAATAAATTAAGCAAGGGATTATGCTTAAATTCCCGGTGAGAATTATACGGTTGGTAGAAGTTAACTGATTAGAGTGAAAGATAACATTGCTCTCTAAATTCATCCATTATGAAATGTTGCACATTAGCCTTCCAAAAACAAAATAGAAGCTACTCATATGATTAGAAAACATTCAGCGGAAGTGGTGAGCTTAAATTGAGGAGCATGCTATTTAGAACGTTTTTTTTTGTTTTGTTTTTAAAAGCACGAACAACAAGCATGTGTTCTGCTTGTATGTACTATATGAATAACTCTAAAAAATTATTTATATTTACTGTACCGGAAATAATTAAGCTTCGCTTTTAACAGTTCACTGAAAGAATAAAACGGGAAGAGCATCAGCAAACCAGGCAATGTCGTAGAATGTCACAAAATAAAACATCTATCCTCGACCAGCTTTTAGTCAATCGATGGTCCGCGTTATCACCCGAAGTGTAATTGTTCCCTGTTCATTGATAGGATGTAGTTGTGGCCACTAGAGAGCCATACTTTTGAGCAGGGCCCAAGGGCTCTCCATTTAATTAATTTTGTTGAAGTCTTTGGAGGCACCTGATCTGTTTTGCATTCAGGGAGTGTTGTACTGTCTTGATTGGCGACAGCCCGACGACGCGGCAAATACGTGATATATTCCACAGATAACTTTCACAGATAAAAACATTAAACAGATGAAAAAAAAATTGTCCGTGCTTTTCTTTTTCATGGAACTATATTTGTGACGTCACCCTATTGTTAAAAGTTTACATTAATTTTACAAATCTAAATTGAACTGCGGATTATTGCAAGAATCTACAAATAATCTCTGTGAACAACTTAATGTACGAACTAGAGTTTTGAAAGCATTAGCGCCCAAAGTAACATTCAACTATAACATTCAACTATATCAAATGAAAACAAATGAAAATTTCAGAGGTACACATTAGGAGTTTTTAATGTTTTTCCCGGATTTTTTTGAGACTGGCATGAACCTTTTGTTTACCATTTTAAAACAACCATTTACTATTTTGGTTTATTCTTTACTTTTTACCTAAAATGTTCTTTTATATTATTGTAGAATTTCTGTGTTTTATTTCAGTTTAATTTTTATTGTATTTATTATTGTTATAACTTGTTTTATGCTAACTCAATATTTTTCGTTTGCATCGGCCTTATTTTTCAATTTTAAAAACTTGCATCATTGAAATTGTCAAAAAAATTCAAACTTATAAGGTTTATGTTTCATTATCAGCCATTCAATTTCGCGTGAGTTTTGCACATGTGGTCAAATTGGGGTTTCTTTTTCGTTTTGGGTTCGTTCAATTTCTTTTGTAGGCAGCCAAGATTTTGCTTTGAATGTTCGTTTTCATTTTCGGGCATCCTATTTCGTTTTGCTGCATTCAAGACTTAACTTGTAGCAGTCTTAAATTAAGACTTTGCAACCTTTTGACGGTTGACGCATTCAAATTAGCGAACATCTGTGCGCAGTGCGCTTGTAACGTATAACCACGCTTTTCGTTTCTTATTCGTTTATGGGCAATCGCTTTCATCGTTTGGTCATTTAAATTAGTAAAAAAAAATAATCGATACATTTTCCTATTTTTCTCCGAGGTTCATTTCCCCCAAAACTTGATGACTGTAAAATTCACAATGTTACATATTAACTGATAGGCCCTATGAGGGAAACAAGATGTAACTACGAATTGATTAATTGAAGGGACTAAGATAATTTATTTTTCACTGTTTATCGGTTCTACTTGTTTAAACGTTTGAGCAAGGGTCATCTTTACGTTGACGATTTCTTGACGTGCAAGACATCGGAACACCTATGTTTGGCAATGGTTGCACCATACCATCTTGAACATTTCTCTTGAGTTATTTCTTAAATGTTTTCTTGCGCATGTCTGACCAAACACTTACCGTATTCACAGGGTCCATGCAAAGTAAGTCTGCAATGCAAACCTTGAAAATACATCTTTGTGTCACATTAAACTTATTTGCAAGTTTCAATTTCCATTTTGAAGGGTGTTTTTGGTGCCTTCTTCGTTTTATGCTAATGCAAAGTTTCATATTCATCAGATAACCTGTGATGGCATTCCGGGCATGATTAATGTTACACGGCTATTTCAGCAAAGTTGCTAGAATTTTGGATGTTTTGCTGTCATAAATTTCTTTTATTTAGTGATTATATGATGTGTCAGTACATGGCAGTAAGCCAAAGACCAACCCTTTTCCACAAATGTTTTTAATTACCAAATTTTGGATAAATAAATTTGAAAGAAAAAAACCCTAAACTGAACAGTGTCTTCCTGAAATAACATCACAGTAACAGTGCGCTCATACGTAGTCCGGAAAAGCATGGAAAATGTTTAAAGAAGTGCACTTTTGCAGTAGGATATAACCATTTTTGTCAAATGTGTAGTTTCCTTAAATTTTACAGTAGTAAAGAGTTGCATAACAAGATTTCCTGAGAAAAAGTCATTGCACATACCCTTTAATTACGAAAGAAAGGCATCTACGGATTGAAGTCATCAAATATGATTTACGCTAAGGAATACGGACACGTATAAAGTCTTTAAAAGATGTTTGACAAAATGTGAAATATGTTTGCCCATTAATGAAAACGAATGCCCGATCAACCCCTTACTAATGGTTTAGACGAAATTGAATGAACAACGCGATACTTTTAATATGAATGCATCTTTGATAAGGACGAGTGAAGCTAAAAGGCGATAGAATGCTTGGATAATGAAATTGAATGATTCTTTTTGATTGTCGAATGCCGCTCTGCGTGATCTTTCAATTTCAATTTAAATCGAATGAGCCAGGCGTTAAATTGAATGAAAGCTTGCTGAAATTGGCCGGGAAAACCTATATTACAACAAAAAAATGTCCAAAAAAAATTAGCCTCAAATATAGGTTTTCCCGGCCAAGTTCCTGAAATGTTCATTCGCTTCTAAAAATCAGTCTTTCCTTTTCGTTTGAATTTGAATGCACGTCTTTAATCCCATTTCAATTAATCCCGTTTTCATTGTCCGTGCATTTGAGAAAGAGACGACCAAATACGTTACCTGTGCATTCTTTTACGCAAGCACACCTTTTCGCGCACAGTTCTGGAATACAATTTCGTGAATGTGCAGTCAAAAGTAATTTTTTTCTCATTCAAAATAGCAGATTGTACGTACAACATAACATTTAACTAAAAGTGAAATAGAATGGCTAATATTTGAAATCGCCCTCTAAAAGCGAAAAGGATGTCAGTTTTGAACGAATTTGAATGAGCATAAATGAAAGCCGGTTCTGCTCAATGACATAATTGATTGATTTGAAATGGAATCGAATGCTCTTATAGCGAAAATGAAACGCGTGTTCAGAGCGATTCTCAAATTCGTTCAGACGAAAATGAATGACTGATTTTTCAGAAGTGAATGAACATTTTAGGAAATTGGCCGGGAAAACCTATAGTATTGCATGACATGCGTTTCCCATTACAAATTGTCCTCAATCTAGTTTCACTGATCAATAAACACAAGCTATTCAAACCTTGAACTACCGTCAAAAGAACTGAGAATTTAGAATGAAATACATGTAATGATACAAAACAGAGAAAAATTACAAATTAAAACGTCTCATAGAAAACAATTAATATAGGTTTTCCCGGACAATTTCGGAAAATGTGCGTTTGAATTTGTAAAATATAAATTCAATTTGGCGCCGAGTTTGAGAACGACGTACATCCTGGTTTCATTTTCGCAATAACTAGCATTAGATGTCATTTTGCATCAATCAAATGAACGAATGTGCATAACGTTTTATTTAAGGGATTACAAATACGTGATTAGGTTTTCGGTTTGGCGTATGCGTTGCCGATTATTACGAATGTGCAATCCAATTCGCAGAAAATCGATTGTCTATTGTGACACAGGCTGAATTGAACATTCTTTTTCATTTGTTACAATTTAAATTCGCATTTTCGGCATTCAATTTAAATAAATTATTCAGGCCTATACAATCATGATACATCTTTGATTCATTAATTAATGATTCATTAATTAATCAATGTATGCCTTATTGATCATTAATGTGTTTGTTCTTATATACACGCCTATGTGAAATGTAGGCAAATGAAATGTGAAAATGATATATAATATGACCAATATGAAATCACGGTTATCCGTTTCATTGTTGAGATTAAAGAAATTCATAAGTAGTAGGCCTAACCTGATTTCCCCAATAGGTTTGCTAAAACAGTAGTTACCGTGCACCATTCAATATGATAATTGGTGAGGCTGAATAAATCGGCCATAAACTTTTCAAAAGACGATTAAAGTCCAAGTACGCTACGAGAGGCACTCGATGTGCTCAACTGGCTATACACGCCACTCTTTAACCCCAACAAGGTTCCCTATGCTACTGTTATTTACTGGTCTGAAGTATTGGTTGATAATGTAAAGGCGAAAATATTTAAGTACAAAACAATCTGCATGTATTCCAGCTTTAATTGATAGAGAATATAACGTTAACAAGTGCTGCATTTTCATTTAATGTAAAGAAATCAAAATATATTAAGTAGTCACAATGAAAAAAAAACATAAAGTAAACGCTTTTTGTATGGACCATATAACAGAAAGTTAACAGTAGATTCTGTGGTTTTTCATTTTCTTTTGTGGATTTAGAAATATGTACCTTAAGTGTTCACTGGTCCTTCTATTTTCTTTTTTTATAACAGCAAAATAATCAAATTTTAGCACTGACAATAGACCTATACTCCACATTTTTTTAAACAATGCTTACCAAGGTTGTCATTGGCCCAAAATTTCATCCTCCAAGAATTTCAAGCCCTCAGTTATCTCTTTTTCTAGGGAACTGATTTTGTTGTTCTTGTACTAGAGGGTACGTTACATAAATGTTTGAACAGGTCTCTACACTGGGTACATTTAACTTAATGCCAGCTGACTATGTATACTGCACTCTAATATATAGTAATAAATCAATATAAACAATGTCTATTCAAGATAATGCCCTTAATTGGATCTTTTGGAACTGACGGTACTGGTCAATGTTATCATTGTAATGAAGTTGTCGTCAAGGTTATTGAACGACATAAATAAATCTCATTTCCACAACATGATTAACACAAAAGAATCTCTAACAAACTGAATACTATATAATCAGTGTCTTTGTAGCCTGACAATGGCTTGCGAGTGCAATCATATGGAGCGCGCGGAAGGGTATAGTTGTCACAATAAACACGGATGGTGAGCAATTCCATGCTTAAATTAATACGGATCTTTAAATGAATCCAGAAAGAAGCGAGGAGATTTAATAATAGCGTCTGCTCGTTTGTACAACTGAGAATAAAAATCGCCCTTTTGAAAACATAGCAAGGTAAGCGTAGTAAAGCTGGTCCCATGAATGCACAAAGTGTCATTCAATTGACTCAGGATGGCTATTCACTGGAAGTCTTTTCCTGCGTTTGGTATAAACAGTAATAGTACGGCCGGCTCTCTTCACCAGTCTAACAACCAGTCTAGGACACAAAAGACAATCACTCAGTCAATTAAGTATACAAAAAAGAGGGCAGCAGGCTGGACCTCGACCTAGCGAAGAGTTATTAAAGTGGATGGTTGTGAAATGTCCTTGTTTTCTTTTGACAAAGAAAATAATCGTTGTAGGTTTGGACACTAAACCTATATCCGAATAGCAAGTTAAAGTTGTTAATTGCCTCTTGGATACGCTTGCATTGTTTGCTTTAGTAATTTTAAATGATTTCAAATGATTCTTTCATTACTGCATTCGTTTGGTGTAATGTTGTCTTATACCGACATATCATATAGGCCCAATGACCGTCCTGCTATTACAAAACACTTGACGGTAAACATTGATGATAGGTATATAATGAAACTGTTTGATACTTCTGAATGAATAAAAGTTAAATAGCCGTATTTAACAAAGCTTCCCACAAATATTAATCTTGGAGTCCCGCTCAACACCTATTCGTTTCTTGTCTTTTTAGGGTATCCTCAAGCCTTTGAGAGTTAGGGTTTTTTTGCAAGAAATGAAATGATAGGAAAAATTGTACACGAAACGTACACAGTTATACTAGTAATGATTTGGTCCGTACTAACATATTTCAGTTATATCCGTCTCAAAATCATCGAGTTTGTTGTCATAATGGATAAATAAGATACTTGCATTTAACATTTTAATGATTAAGGCAAAATATTTATCATTATACAAACTTTCACCAAACAGCAAATATCCTAATGCCATCTCTCCAAGACCTAAAAAGTTTGCCTAAGTAAAATATTCTATAGACACAGATATTACTCATCATTATCATTTTATCATATCATTAAAATCAGCGGAATCTATTTATACCTTTAACTCGAAATGCGTGTGCGCTTCACTATTTCGCTCCTAGGTTCACAGAATGGATCAAACTGTTTCACTGGAGGCCAAAGACACTCGATTTCCATAGGCTATTATACAAACGCGCCAAGAAGTCCTGTAATCCGTGACATCCAATTAAACTAATCCACACTTCAGCTCACCTGGCCAGCTGTGTTTAGACTGCGCACCTAGCGAGTTCCATACCGAATGCATGTCTCCTTCAATTAACCAAATGAAAACTGTACCGGGGATCATCCACGATAAGTGGATGACGCCTACATGCATATCGGCTGAGGACGGCAGTTTGTTTGGGAGTGAATATTAAGCGCCTCAGGTAGGTTTTGTGTAGCTGTCTAGAGGGCAAAAATGAAATTGGATGGCTCAAGAAAAAGTCCTTTTTTAAGGGAACACTTTCGTTGTTTTTTTAAAGTGACGTCGACCACATGAGTTTCATATTTTCATGTTGTTTGAACTTCGGAAAATCTGAAGTTTAGACATGGTTATTTGTCTATGAATTTTCTTTATCATTGTTTTTTTTTATCAATGATACGAAATTTGTCTTAGCAGTCTCTGATATAATTGTCATCTTGGTCACATTACAACATTTACTAAATTTCTAAACATTCAAAGAGATGACCTTCGTAAAGTTGTATTAAGATATTTTAAAACTTATGTCTGAGGATTCAATAAAATTATTTATAATCTCGTGTGTCTAAAAAGAACCAGAAAGCACTCAGAAAGCGAAACCCCGCCATATTATCAGTACACGCAAAAGAAATACTCGCATAAATTATAAAGAATCCTGAAAACAATCCTGGAACCAGACCCAGATCCGGATTACTTTCAGAATGTAATCAATTTGTATTTGCACTAAGGACACCCCCCCATAAAAAATGTTCATGCCAATCCATCCATAACTGTTTGGGTCATCTTGTTAAAACAGACAATCAACCGACCAACCAACCAACCAACGAACGCCGATGAAAACGTAATCTTGGCGGAGGTAATTATTGATTATGTTTTTAAATCCGAAGAGAATTTTATTTTCATTTGTTGAAATCGAAGCCATGGCCCCGAAGAGTCACATGAAAAAGTTGCATTCGCTTTATGATAGTTTACTCAACGAATCGGGCATTTAGTTATCCATCATCGTTTTGTGTTCACACTTTCATATCAACGCAAACACGTTGAAAGCCAATTGCAAGGCAAATTGGTAATTATTGATCACCAGAGTTCAGTATTGCATGGACATTACAGTACTGGGTGTTGACGATTCAATAATTCACAGCTAAAGCACACAACTGATACAAACCTAGTGAATTAATCCAACAGCGGACTTATTTTTATATCAATATTAGATATCCGGAAATCTGGAGATCATCATGGGCGAAAATAGTTATCAAAAAGGGCGTCGTTCATTTTAGCTAGAAATATCTTTGCAATCTGTGAATAATTGGTACATTATTAGATACTGGGTTTAATGTAATTTTACACTTACTTAACCCTTATTTGTGGCCATATCCCATGTAAGTTTGCACTAATTATCATTTTAAAGTGGTTTAATTTTGAGTCTCCATTCTAGCCTATTCGGTTCAGTGCTACTTTATTTTCAAAGCCGACAAAGCGAAATGATTCATCGAAAAGATCTATAGGATGTCTTCTATCCAATTAATTTTGTCTTAATGCAAATAATCACACCGCATTATCACGCTGCCTATCTTCGTCTGCATGTGATCCGTATAGAGTACCGGCGGTGCTTTCCTTGTGAAAAAAGGAATCAGATTTCGCGTCGAAGTAGCTATGCCATAGGCAGGTGAAATACACACTTCTCCATTAATAAAATGCACAGAACAACGGGAGGGAGGAGGCTCTCCCTTACGTGACCAGTATTAAGAGTTTGTTTTACCTTGTTTGCTTGCAGGCAGAGACAAAACATTTCCGATATGTTCTTATTGTATATCTTTGGATAATAAGAAAGCAGATTACTAAATTCATTTCAACATTCCAGAGGGTCCAAGGAGGTGGTTGGGATGGCTAACCACGCCCTTCCCCTGACTGACCAATTTTAATTATTTATGAAATGTGAAATATCCCAAACCTCCTTAAGTTTCCTGAGTAACGTCATCGCTCAATATTGCACAATCTTCAATTAATGATTCATTGCTTGATGCCCATATGGTCATTATGATGCGTTCACTACGACACCTCTTCCACCCCTCCTGAAAATAGTTGCCTTCGAGCAACCTAGAAACCCCCTTTTGAAAATCCGGGATTCGCAAATGCATTACTGTTTGATTTGATTTACACCCTTAGTATTAATTTACTTCCATGACATCCCAATGTGTCAAACGTTTAGGGAAAAATAAAACACAAAAGATGATGAATGGAGAGCCTGAAAGAGAGCTTGTACCGGGACCTCGTCGTTATCCAGAATTATTTCTTATTCTTAACTTCCATAATCGGGAAAGTAATCAGGAAAACTCATCATTTTTTTATATTTACTTATTTATTTCATACAACATCCAACATCGTATGTGTTAGTTAGAGATGGATAAATTCATCAATTTACAATAAAAAGTATAAAAAAAAAAAACAATTGCATAAAAATCAAGACATCAAAACAGCACAATAAGATAAAACAGGCTCACTCTGGCCGCGACTTAACAATCCATGATAGTTCCACATGGATTCTATAAAAACAATTATTTTTACGTTTTACGGTTGTGCTTTGCATTATTGTATCGTATATAACTCCCGTCTGAATTACTCTGTCTAGTTTAATCTCTTTCTAAAACAATAATCAAGCTAAAAAAGACATATTATAATTTCATGCTGAATATAAAGCTGCACTTCTTGCAGTCCAGTGGTTGAAAGTGAAACATTATAGAATTATGCTGACCACCAACCAATTATCATGCGAGGGGCGTTTTGTTTATATTATTGAGTGGTCGGGCACAACCGACCACTCTTTGGATTTGTTGCGATTAATCTTTCTTTCTTTCTTTCTTTCTTTCTTTTTTTTCTGCATAGCACGTTTCCGCGGGTTTTCTCCTAAACGGTATATGATATGAACTTGTAACTTTTAACATATATTGACCCTCATTCCGAGTGGCGCATATTACACTGACGTCATTATGACGTCATCGGGTGTCAAATTACAAGCGATTTTCGTTGAAAAAATGACGATCTCCTTTGATCTATAACTCTTCAACAAAATGATCAATTATGCTCCAACCTTGTATTCAGATAGACCATGAATTCATAAACATTTTTTGTCGTGTACGTAAACTCGCTTTACCTTTACTTCCGGGTCTACCGGAAGGTCAAATTTAGGTGAATTCAAAATGAAGACATTAGCCTGAAATCGAAACAAACACAATTTCTTCCAAACGGTTTACGGTATGATCATAAAACCTAGTGTAAACATGTACCGTGTTACGAAGATGTTATAACTGTTGTTACGTTATCATGACGTCATCAGGTATCAAATTACAAGCGATTTGATTGCACGATTTGACAAAATACTTTGACCTATATCTCTTGAACTAAATAGAGTATCGTGTTCGCTTTTTCGTGAGGTTGTAGACGGTGCCTTGAGCAACATTTCTTATTCCCGGGCACAAACCTGCTTGACCTTTACTTCCGGTGTTATCGGAAGTGCAATAGAAACTGAATCTAACTCTAAAACGGAAGCATTTTACTACAGACAAATACATTATGGCAGTGTTAAGTGAGGAATGCCAATCAGAAAAACATTATTTTGACGTCATCCACGAAAGGGCGCCCTCAGCGGCACATAGAAAACAGTTTAATCTTTTAAAATGTTAAAACCCTCAATCAAATTTTTATGATATATTGCCCTTATATATCCCGTGAGCAACCACAAATGAATTTGTACGGTTTCATAATCATGACGTCATCAGACCAGAAGTAACTGTAGGGAGAATTCAACAATGACCATTTTAATTTTTAATTTAAATCCATCATTTGATCCCTATCTCATGACTTTGTTTTTTGCCCCCAAAAATGACATCTGTTACACTTAATTTTGACCTTTTGCTTCCAAATACTGTGACGTCATCAAACTGGAAGTTAGCTGTTATTATTACATACACTTAATTTCCATATTTCCATGCGTTATTTTTACTTAATGATAAACAAGTGTCCTCCCTTCCCTGTTTTGACTGATGACGCCATCAAACCGGAAATAACTTGTACGTGTACCCAACTGTTTACTGAAATTTATCATACCTTAAAAGACGCATTCTTTTTGTACAAAATAATTGGTACTGGAAATGTTGAAGTTCTTGGTCCTTTTTTCTGACATAAACATATTCATAACTTAACTGGACAATGTCTAATGAAATGGTTGTCTACCCGACCACTCTGCGTTTGTAACAACAAACGCGAACCTCTAGTCTTTTCATTGCATCTCTTGAGCTTTTGCAAATGTTAACATACCTTTATTTTTGTTTCAGACACTAAGAAACAGAAACGAATTAGTTGGATATCGAATGTTTAGGTTTCTTTATAGCTAGTATCCTAGTAAGTCAAACTATGGGCACCATTTACCTGTGAAAACAAGATCCGGATAATTACGCCTGTCCTACCTCCGGGTGCCGACCAATTACCGGGGCTAAAAATCCAACCAAATATATTTCCCCGCAGACAATATCGCGTGGCCGTCCACCGTATACCGGATCAATGCTCAGCCATCCACCGAAATGCAGCCCCCAGCTACACGGTGTACTCGCCAACTGCTGCAGGAAGAAAGGCACTTACGGTCGTTGAACGGACCGCTTTATCCCGAAGCCGCATTCAATTCTTACGAAAAAATTATGTTAAACTAATAAAAAGGAATGGCAAAGTGTAATTTTAAGGTAAGAGGAATTTCGGCCAAGGCATATTTCTTTGGGAAGGCAAGGGGGTGGGGACACAACTGTGTTCCCAGCTCCCCCGGTCCAGAGAAGACCCCGAAACCCTGTCCTGGTGTTGAGATAAAGCTACATAAGGCCAAAAAAAAATGTTCGGTCTCTGGTCAGACCAAAGTTCCGGAAATGACGCGGCCACGCGGCTTTTTTTTTTTTTTTTTTTTTTTTTGCTTTTTTTTTTTTCTTCAAGGCGCTTGGATTGTACAGACAAGGTGGGTACTATTTTGATTTTTGGTGTCCTCATGTACATTGGTGTCCTCCATAATTTGCCTTAGTGCTTTCGATCATTTGCCTTGGTGCAATTTCCCATTCCTTGGTGCTCTTTGGTAAAAAAAAAATGAGGAGGTGCGGAAATAGAGGGCACTGTGGAGCTACCGCGGAACATTTTGGAAAAAAAAAAAGATCGACGCGCATGATTAAAATCGACGCGCGCGCTGACCAGAGACCGACTTATTTTTTGTTTTGGCCTAATAATACTTTCTTGCCCTTTTCGTTCTCTTTCTCTTTCCACGTTTCAATTAACTTCGTTTTTGCTGACTGAACGTTCCGGTAAATCACGTCGAACATGGACGATGCATTGCATGAAGGCTTAGGATGTAAGATAATCCGCCCAGATCTGTGCATTCCCATTTCCCGCCTTAAGTCGCCCTGAATCCTTCGATCGTATCTCCATCCTGAATTACGATTCACTCTATTTAATCATAGAGCAAGGATGCGACCATCAGTCTGAGGTCGTCTTTTGACTTCCTACAGATTGATCTAATGCCGTCTCTTTCCGGGACACGAGATCCTCATTATCTGCAATCACGTATCATTTCATAATTCTTTTGCGCTCGAGCCAACTGTAAAGAGCTTTTCTGGTAAATTTTGGATCGACATTTTAAAGGTTAATGCGGTAGTTCTTTTGGCTGACTAATTTGGCTAAATAATTGACGGTTTCTCACGAAATTGAAGCTCCATATTACACACCATCAAGCTATAATCGCTGCAGAAATTTCAATTGAATATAACTGGTATCTCTTGAGTTATTGCATGCCCGAAACCACGAGTGGGTTTTTTTGTGTGTTAGTCATTAAGCACTCAGTTGATTCGGTCACATTATTTTTGTTTACTGACGAGTTCTCATCAAATTAAATTTTCGAATGTGACACATCATGAACAGTTACTGGACGATGTTTCAATTTGATACACGGTTGTACTCGTAGTGCTGTACTATATTACATGACATAATTATGCGTAAAACATGTTGTTGTTAATGTTGGCCAGCTGCTGCAAGGAACTGCACTGTACTCTGTCGAGTGAGGGCGCCCGCCTCACATACACTTGTGTGATGGATCGAATGCAGGGTGTCAGGTCAAGTCGCCCCCTGGCCGACTCGCCCCTTACCGACTTGCCCCTTACCGACTCGCTTCCTGACCGACTCGCCTCCTGACCGACTCGCCCCTTACAATCTTGCCCCCTGGCCGACTCGCCCACTAGGGTTGCAGACCAGTAAATCGGTCCGAAATAGCCAAGCCGACCAAATCACGATTTGCATGCCCTCAAAATCTTCAGTATTTGAGCATGCTGTGGGCCATGAACTTGAGGGTTTCTAAAAAAATATGGGTGGAAGCCGTGCACAGGACTGTGAGCTTGTATTTCCGTTCAATTTGGATGAAATTGGGGCACTTAAAGCGCTCTATTTTGCAATGGAGTGTAGGCATCGTTTTTCAACCGTATGTCGATGGGCTCTAGGACTATTTTCAGGGTGATCATCTTCGGATGGAAATTTCTTCTAAAAGTCATCAGTTAAACCCCCAAAAATTCAAAAGAAAATGAGAGATGATGAAATAAGCTTTAATTCAATGTTTGTCTCGAACACCTTGGAGAGTTGTGAATATTTTTCCCGAATTTCTGAAGTGTGAGCATTTACCATTGGCGTCTATGGAAGTTTATTTACTGGTCTGCAACCTTTAATTTCAAAATGGCGCCTTCCATCGTTTGTTGTCAAATGTGTGCGCCTGCGCTTCACATTCCACGACAGTGGTTTTTTCAGGGGGGCGGGACCTGGGAGGGGGCGCAGCGTTTCAAAAAGGGTCACCAATGGCGGTTCCGCAACAAATGCGCCCAAAATCTGAATGGGGCCGATGGACCGTCGTCCGATCACAGCAATTTCGGGCGAACAGAGGGGGGGGGGGTAATTTGGGGTTGGAAGGAGCAAAAAACTCAATTAACTCCCGTTGGGGGCGCCCTACAGCAAGGCAGCCGCAAAGAGAGGGCTTCTTTTCAGGCCAGAAATCGCAGTCAGAGATTTTTTTCTCGCAATTTTTCGATGAAATATGAGTCAACCATCCTTCCTCGTGCCGTACAAGTGGTTTGGGGAAATTTTTCAAAATTTTGCTTCTTTATAAGTTCAAAATGGCGCCTTCCATCGTTTGTTGTCCAATGTGTGCGCCTGTGCTTTACATTCCACGACAGTGGGTTTTTTGTAGCGGCGGGACCTGGGAGGGGGCGCAGCGATTCAAAAGGGGTCACAAATGGAGGTTCCGCAACAAATGCGCCCAAAATCTGAATGGGGCCGATGGACCGTCGTCCGATCACAGCAATTTCGAGCGAGCAAGGGGGGGGGGGGGTACTTTGGGGTTGGAAGGAGCAAAAACTCAATTAACTCCCGTTGGAGGCGCCCTACAGCAAGGCAGCCGCAAACAGAGGGCTTCTTTTCAGGCCAGAAATTGCAGTCAGAGATGTTTTTCTCGCAATTGTTGGCTGAAATATGAGTCATCCATCTTTCCTTGTGCCGTACAAGTGGTTTAGGGGAATTTTTCAAAACCTCGCTTCTTTATAATTTCAATATGGCGCCTTCCATCGTTTGTTGTCAAATGTGTGCGCCTGTGCTGTACATTCCACGACAGTGGGTTTTTTTTTCAGCGGCGGGACCTGGGAGGGGGCGCAGCGATTCAAAAGGGGTCACAAATGGAGGTTCCGCAACAAATGCGCCCAAAATCTGAATGGGACCGATGGACCGTCGTCTGATCACAGCAATTTCGACCAACAAGGGGGGGGGGGGGTACTTTGGGGTTGGAAGGAGCAAAAACTCAATTAACTCCCGTTGGGGGCGCCCTACAGCAAGGCAGCCGCAAACAGAGGTCTTGTTTTCAGGCCAGAATTCGCAGTCAGAGATTTGTTTTTTAGCAATTTTTTGATTAAATATGAGTCATCCATGCTTCCTCATGCCGTGCAAGTGGTTTGGGGAATTTTTCAAAACCTCGCTTCTTTATAGGTTGCAGACCAGTAAATCGGTCAGAAATTGCCTACGCCGGCCAATCACGATTTGCATGCTCTCAAAATCTTCAGGATTTGAGCATGCTGTAGGCCATGAACTTGAGGGTTTGTAAAAAAAAATATGGGTGGAAGCCGTGCACAGGACTGGGAGATTGCAGTTCTGTGTAATTTGGATGTAATTTGGACCCTAAAAGCGCTCTATTTTGCAATGGAGTGTAGGCATCGTTTTTCAAAATAGCGATGGGCTTCAGGACTATTTTCAGGGATGATCATCTTCAGATGGAAATTTCTCCTAAAAGTCATTAGTTGACCCCAAAAAATTGAAAAGAAAATGAAAGATGATGAAATAAGCTTTAATTTGATGTGTGTCTCGAATACCTTGGAGAGTTGTGAGTATTTTTCCCGAATTTCTGAAGTGTGAGCATTTATTATTGGGGTATATGGAAGTTTATTTACTGGTCTGCAACCTTTAGTCCAAAGCAGTTACCGGGAAGTGGATACGCGGATACGTAGTCTGGTTCCCAGACCAAAAGATTCTGACTATTCCTGATGAATCTTAGGGGTGCAGACCAGTAAATCGGTCCGAAATTGCCTACGCCGGCCAAATCACGATTTGCATGCCCTCAAAATCTTCGGTATTTGAGCATGCTGTGGGCCATGAACTTGAGGGTTTGTAAAAAAAAAATATGGGTGGAAGCCGTGCACAGGACTGGGAGCTTGCAGTTCTGTGTAATTTGGATGTAATTTGGACCCTAAAAGCGCTCTATTTTGCAATGGGGTGTAGGCATCGTTTTTCAAAATGGCGATGGGCTTCAGGACTATTTTCAGGGGTGATCATCTTCAGATGGAAATTTCTCCTAAAAGTCATTAGTTGACCCCCAAAAAATTGAAAAGAAAATGAAAGATGATGAAATAAGCTTTATAATTTGATGTGTGTCTCGAACACCTTGGAGAGTTGTGAGTATTTTTCCCGAATTTCTGAAGTGGGAGCATTTACCATTGGGTTCTACGGAAGTTTATTTACTGGTCTGCTACCTTAAGTCAGGCAGCCTCCGTGGCTAAAAATTAACATGACGACATTGATGGCCCTTTTTCAAAGCTTGGCTTCGTTTCCGATTTCGCTTTATCGCTTGTAGCTTTTAATATTCTGATCAAATTTTTAAATAAATCGCTTGCTTCGTAATATCATACAGTTATGATAATACAGTTTGATGTTTCTGTAAGATGACATTGACTAATGTTGATCTGGAATCTTCAAAATTAGGCACCCAAATAGCACTGTTAGCAGGCGGAGCCGAATGAAGACCGAGTTTTGGAAAATCTCAGTAACGGTCGTCCAATTCAAAATTGTACATGACGCAGCAAGTTCGCCCATACGATCCAAGTATATTTGATGCACAAAATCGTCGTTGAATTTCAAGTTTTCTAAATGAAAGCAATGAATATTAATTATCAACTCATTTAAAATAAAATTAATAAGCAATTAGCAGTTAATTAAACCTATATTATATACTCGGAAATACTCGGGCGCTATCCGATTGTCGACGAAACGACATCGGCAAACTTCGGAAATTTTCGGAAAAAGGAGGAATTCCTCCCGGTTTAGTCACGTGACGTAAATTGTAATACAATGTATTACCGGAGGCTACCCAACCTCGTACCCAGGGTGTCGAACAGTACGCGCCCATCACTACCTGCTCTCTTGGAAACGAGGTTGGAAATAAAGTAAGCACTGGGGACGAGGTTGGAGGCTACCGGACCTAAGATTCATCAGGAATAGTCAGAATCTTTTGGTCTGGGAACCAGACTAGCGGATACGGGGATACGGGGTGGACGCGAGCAAGGGAAAGATCTGAAGAGGGCGCTATTTTCCTGGTTTAAGAAAGGGGGCCAGCATGCGTGGACAACGTGAATCGAATGGGAAGAAAGGGGACAAAACTGTCCAAGTCCAAAGCAGGTACCGGGAAGTGGATACGCGGATACGGGGATACGGGGTGGACGCGAGCAAGGGAAGATTTGAAGAGGGCGCTATTTTCAAGTGATAAGTAATGGGGCCAGCATAGCACAACGTGAATTGAATGGGGAGTAGGGGAAAAACGCTCGAAGTCCAAAGTAGTTGTTGGGAAGTGGATACGCAGTTACGGGGATACGGGGTGGACTCGAGCAAGGGAAGATCTGAAGAGGGCGCTATTTCCTGTTTTAAGAAATGGGGCCAGCATGCGTGGACAATGTGAATCGAATGAGGAGAAGGGGCAAAATGTCTAAGTCCAAAGTAGGTACCGGGAAGGGCAAGTTGATACGGTGGAGGGTATGTAGAGGATATTTTTGTTTAAACGAAATTGTGGCAGGTTAAGAAATACAAAGTGGTACATTCAAGGTGTTCTGACTGTTGCCATGGGATGGTTAAAGTATTTATTTCCGTATCATGATGTAAAGAAAATAGTGAATGCGTTTGGTTGTAAGGGGTATACAGGTTAAATTAGAAGCAAGTTTGTGGTAGCCATAAGTGTAGACAAGTATGAGTTTAAATATTAAGCTGTCATATTCGTAGGTCTATAGTGGGAGCACTTTGGAAATGGCCGTAAAAGTGTATCCAATGAGCACAGTCAGAATGCAAGAACTTGATTAATGAAGCAGTAAAATGTATGTTACTGAGTGGTGCTCATATTGGAACAAAGCGATGATGAAAATGTGATAAACGTAGTAAATATATATATTTTCAAAAGTAAGGTTAGCAAGTAGTAATTGCATCTATATACAAAACGGAGCCATTGGGGAACGGGCTACGTAATACTAGAAAGCTGAAGGTATTAATTCTTAATGAGTAAATTATCTACAGTATTTACAAGTCAAACATTGTAGCTTGACAATGCAGGCTTTGTCTGAAAGTTGGCCCTAAAATTTTGTCATGTTAATATATAAAAAGTAATACATATAAGGTGTTTTGAATGAGTTATGGGATAGTGAAATTATTCAATTCCGTAGCATGATGTAAAGAAAATAGGGAATGACTGTTGTTGTGAGAGGTGTACAGGGTAAATGAGAAGCAAAGTCAATAATTGGAACTGTGGTCGACATAACTGTAGACAAACAAAAAATTGGAGTATGGGGGTCATTCCATGTCAGACCTACGCACTTTTTTACCTCATGTCTTCCGATTTTGATAAAAACTGTGCTTGTAGGTCCTGATGAGCATTGAATGCACACCAATTTTTAGCCCGATCCGACCTACCATGTGGTCAGGGCGGAAACCACAAAAAACGGACATTTTTAGAGTAAAATACCACCTGTTTGGTAGAAATATGTCAAAACCATGTCAATTTTCATCTAATATATGCGAATTTGGTATAAAAATAATAAGAATTGCATGCTCAGAGCAACTCTTTTGTCAAAATTAAATTTTGTGAAAAGGAGGTCACGTGACCTTTAATATTTTATTGTGACCTTTGACCCAATTTATGGAATAATGTATCATTCTGAAAATCAACGAAATGAAAATGACTTGATAGAGCATGTCTTCCTCTATCAGAATCTACTAAAATCAATTGGGGTCTCAAAATTTAAAACTTTATGACTATTTTTGTACAGTTGGTGGGTTACAAATGAGTAAATTTATAGACTACATTAGAAATCCACCCACACAACTTACTATTCTGTTTCTAAAGCTTTCTTGGTTTGGGAATTTCTCATGTTGAGGGCTTATGAGGTCTAACCATAGAGCTGTATTATACAGCTCTATGGGTCTAACCAGACTCATAATATAAATTATCAGCAGTGGCGCACCCAGGATTTGGCTGGGGGGGGGGGCTCATTGCTTTTTGTTGTCAAATTTCTGTAGGAGATTGAAAAAAATCAAACAAACAAATTGACAACCTTGGAGGGGGTGGGTTCAAGCCCCTCGAGCCCCCCCCCCCCCCCCCACCCCGGTGCCACTGATAATTAGTTATCCCACGAACTGGCTTGGAATATTGGAATATTGGAATATGAAACAATGCAATAATCCCGGGACATACCGTTATTTCGTTTTACCGTTTAGGATTTCCTCAAAAACAAAAACAGTAAACGCACCGTTGACCGTTTTTTCGTTTTACAGTTTTGTAAAACGGTCAAACGGTATTAGGTCACAAAAAACAATGACCTTTTTGTTGTTTTTCTTAATTGTTGAAAGCGATAAACGGTTAGTTGCTTCATTTCAGAGTGTTGTTTTACAAGAACATGACAATGAAAAACGGTCAATAGTCCTGTCGACCATTTTTTGATGAGGTTCGGCACTTAAGCAATGCACCTAGGAATGGTAATGCGTCCTCGTGGGATCGAGTCATTGCCTGGGACCCAAATTACCCTCCTCACATTTCGTTCTCACGACATAGTTTTCGAACTGGCTATTGAGGAGCCGCGCCGAACTCCAATTTCCTTCAAATATCTGCAACTTCTTCAAACATGTTACCATCCTGTATCCATTGTAAAAAGTAATGTCCTCCCTTGAAGTTTTCCAGCGCCATTTTTGCTTGCAACTGTTAAGCCCCACCAACTGAATCGCCTGAGAAGGGGGGTCAGGGTCATGCCAGGAATCACACCATGCATTATGCCGAGGTAACACTTTTTCATGTAAAGCATGGTCCCCCCCTCCATCCCCCTTGCCCAGCACCACAAAATGCACCACGGACTGTTCACTATGACACTGAAATAAAAAAACAGTCTGTATTCAATACTGACCGTTTTTGCTGTTTTTCAAAGTTATTTGTGTAAAACTGTAAAACAAAAATCATTGATCGTTATGCTATAATGAGTTTTATTAAACTTATAAAACAGAGAAACCGTATTTATCTTAATACCGTTTGACCGTTTTACAAAACTGTAAAACGACAAAACGGTCAATGGTTTGTTTACTGTTTTTGTTTTGAGGAAATGCAAAACGGTAAAAGGAATAACGGTATGTCCCGGGATTGTCTGACCCCCTGGATAGAATGTCGGGGGTCAGACAAGTCGACCGTTGAGACAACTCGACTCGGGACAAGTCGACCGTTGAGACAACTCGACCGTTGAGACAACTCGACCGTATGTGCGATAAATGGAAAGACAAGTCGACCGTTGAGACAAGTCGCCTCGCATGTTTTGGGCCTAGTTTCGGGGATAGTACCGGGGATTTTGACGGCGGCTGATCGCCATTTGGGAGTGATGACACATGAGTTTTTATTTTTGCATATAACAGAGCCGATATAGCGCAGCGTGATTGTCCGTGCACATCGTTCGTTTTTTTTTCAAGGCCACGTGCGCGCATCCCCGGTCAACGTGGCCGTACCGTGCACGGTGGCATCGTTTTTGCCGGGCCTGTGCGCCCATTTGCCGGTCAACTTGTCCGTACCGTGCACGGTGACATCGTTTTTGCCAGCCCTGTGCGCCCATTTGCCGCGCCGGTCGACGTGCCCGCGTGCCGTGCCCGGGCCGGTCCTCGCGGGCGGGCGGGGCGCACCAGCCCGACGCGACGCCCTCTGTACATCGAGTATGCCCACGCCGCACCCGTGATCGGTCTTGCCACAGATTTGTGCAACTTTTTCTGCTCCACGTGTATTCATTTCCATTAAGTCGAAAAAAAAAATGATATAGCCACAATCTCCTTTGAAGTGACCGCCCCCCCCCCCAAAAAAAAAACACCCCAAAACAACAAACCAATTGATTGCTTCCTTTCTATCAAATTCATTCAAAGGATCTTTTTTCTATCAAAATCATTCAAAAGACACAAATATTTAATATAGAGAAAGTCAGAAAAAATGCATAATTGATTGTTTTATTTAATAACAAAATTCTTCAATGAGCCTCCACGGTCGATGCGGCACCGTCGTTCGCTCGCAAACAGGACGCTGGGATACTCTGATGAGCTTCACAGAATCTTGTGAAGGAAGTGGCCTATGACCTATGTATAAAGCATCTGGCTGCAGCTGTTCAAGACCGCAGTTAGACAATGTGCGCAAATGCTATCCGAAAATTCTCATAGAACTGTTCATATTCCATACCGAATGTGATTTCTGTTTCATTGCGGACCATGTGGACAAAATTTTGAGCGTCGCATAATGCAATCCGACCGTTCGTGATTCGAAACGGAGTCCGAGCGAGTGATGGGAATTGTAAATTTACAACACATAAGTTTTACAGAATTTCCTACATTATTACGCTTTTCAACGGGAAAAAAACATCTCTAAACTGGAATAAAAGAGTAATGAATCAGTTTTAACGGCCGTTTCAAACCTTGCAGAGTCATGACCTTGATGACGCGCAGGTCACTGGTAACGCCAATCAGAGCGTGAATTCATCAGAGTATCCCAGCGTCCTGTTTGCAGGGCAGGGGGTACGAGCAGTGGCGTAGCCAGGAATTTTTCAGTGGGGAGGGGGGGGGGGCGCTGGGGGGGGGGGGGGGCTGGAACATTTCATGGGGGGCGTCAAGCAGGGGCGTCAATCGCTTCTCAAAAGTGGGGGGGGGGACCACATACCTTGATCATAACTGATGCAAGCGCGAAGCCCTTACGGCGTGGGGTTCAGGGCCCGCTTAAGGGCCCCAAAAAAAATTGGATTCTAGATGTTCTGTGGTGTGATTTGAAGCAATTTCTTACGACTTTCCTCTGTGCTTTAACTAATATTTTCTTGGCAAAAGATAAATATTTGAACATCGTTTTCGAGGTTGGAGACATTGAATCAGCTATCGGTATTCTGAGCTATTGGCGTGGGGTTCGGTGCTCTGTGGTGTGATCTGAGGCAATTTCTTACCACTTTAACCAATAATTATCTTAGCACAAAAGATAATAATTTAAACATAATTTTCGAGGTTTTCTCAGCTAAAGGCATAAGAAAATTTTGTGAACATTGTTTTCGAGGTTGGAGTCATTGAATCAGCTACCAGAATTCTGAGCTATAGGCGTGGGGTTCGGGGCCCGCTTAAGGGCCCCGAAAAATTTTGGATTCTAAATGCTCTGTGGTGCTATCTGAGGCAATTTCTGACCACTTTAACCAATATTTTCTAAGCAAAAGATACATTGTAGTACATAATAGGGTCCATGGCGTCATGTAGATCAATGATAATTTTTTTTAGAAACTCAAAATCTCAGTGGGGGGGGGGGGGCGACTGGGGGGGGGGGGGCGACAAGGTTTCATGGGGGGCGGTCCCCCCCCCCACGCCCCCGGTGGCTACGCCACTGGGTACGAGCGAAGCACCGTCGATGCTCCTTTGAAGTGACCCCCCCCCAAAAAAAAATTAAAACCAATTGATTGTTTCCTTTCTAGCAAATTCATTCAAAGGATCTTTTTCTATCAAAATAATTTAAAAAGATATAAATGTTTTATATAGGGAAAGTGTGGAAAATGCATACTTGATTGTTTTATTTAATACATGTAACAAAATCCTTCAATAGACAAAAATGTTTAAAAATAGAGCAGAACATGTTGTCGTGGACTTTCTGTACTTTATGTCCCATATAAAGATAAAGCGCCCTCTTGTGATTTTGCCTGTAAATGTTATATGATACAAAGCGTCCTCTATAGATATATTTTTTAAAAGTAAATATAAAAAAAAACACCGACCACCGGCACCCGACGCGACTTGCATATCATGTACTAGATACTGCACATTGTTCATGTACATGTACATGTACATACATGTATGTGTACGTACGCGAACGTACGTAGGTACACCCACAAGAGTGAAGATCAAGAGTGGTGGAGCACCAAGGCCAAGCGTGACTCCGCGTATCCGGATACGAGGTGGGATAGGTGAGTGGCGGGGTGCGTAATTTTTTTTCCTAGGACAAAGTAGGAGGGTTATTTTTCCTTTGAATCATTGCAAGACTTAGGTTCTCGTTCTGTTTTCCCCTTAATTTAATATTATCTCAGTGATAAATTTGGAGAAGAAAAATAGCTGATGAAATGAGCAGCGACGACGTGGATTCGAACCAGGGATCTTTGTATCCATAGCTCATCTCGCTATCCACTAGGCTACTGTGTGGTAGCTCGACGACAACCGTTCTTTTAAATTGCTTTAATGTATTGTAACTAGTTGAGTAACTAACAACAATGCTGTTGATGTCATTGTCCGTTCTCATGGATAAACACGAATTATTCATGACATTGCCCCTAACCCTCCTAGGAATAAAAATTACGCTGGCGGGGTATTCTGCAATTGTGCCCCTAGAGGAAATAACGTAACCATGGTAATTTTGTACACTCATAATTCATAGTCATAATATTGTAACGTCTCTCTGGGGTGAGAGACATTATCAAATAAAGAGTCAGATACAAGTATCTTACACACACACTAATACTTTATTCGGGATTATTTACATCTCAGGTCAATAGAGGGCGCACTATATACAATGTTTAGTTTGGGCGTACATGATTATCTGTGTACTGACATGGGTCTATGGCCAGTGAGCGGACAGCTCGATAATCTACGTGTACATGTCTAGCCTTGACCAAGGCTATCAGCTTGTTCCCATATGAGCTTGTTCCCGCTACCGCACACCGCGCGCGCAGCGACACAATGTTGTACTATACCGTTAGCCCCAACGACCCTTGCGTGTGCTTTGTGTGCATGTACATGTTGTACTTACGCCCCACACACACTTCCGCAAACAGCCATACAGTAAGTCGAGGCGGAAGATAGCCTTGACGCAACCGTGTATGCCGAATATGATAATTAGTACGCGCTATGGTAAATAGTCTTCTCTTATTGGATAACGGCTGACAAAAAAATGAATATTTATTGCATTACATAATACGACCAAAGGTTTATAAACCAGACGGCCTGTGGTAACAATAATTATTGTAAACACCCCCTTAAAATCTTAAATAATAGTAGAATAATATTTATAAAGTTACACATAGTTTGGGTCGAAAATGAAATGAAAAAGGATGAAAAATTAGACCTTCCAAAAACGGCAAACGGTACAAAACCGCACGCCGGCAAAAACGATGTCACCATGCACAGAGGCCACGTTGGTGCCGTCCACTGTAGGCACCGGCCCGGCTGGCGCCATGCAGGACACGCTGCGCTTTCATGTTCAGCGGCAAAAAAAGTGCTCACACTATTGAGTATATCTACCGCTGACTTTTTTGGGGGGGGGGGGGGTATTTCTTCTAAGCTGTCAAGGGGATATGGGAAAAAAATATCTCTCCTTCAGCAAACTTATTCTGTAAGACTGATTTTAACTTGTATGAACAACTTATAAGTTATATGTCGTATGTACGACTAATATATCGACAGGGTACGACATATTTCGACAGGGTACGACTAATATCATCGACAGGGTACGACATATATGTCGACAGAGTATGACATATCAAACATGTGACATAATGTCGACAGGTGCCGGTGCAACATATATGTCGTGCATAAGTCGAGTCGACAGGGTACGATATACTTTTGTCGCATACGACAAAGTCGTATATAAGTACGACTTAATATCTCGTGTGTACAAAATATGAATTGTAACTCGTATGTTTGACTTGTTTGTCGATTATGTCGTACATGCAACATATCTTGTGAGAACGACTTGTATCTTGTGCGATTTACATCTACGACTTACACGTCGTACGTATGTCGTAGGTACGACATATACGATTCATACGTACGCGTTAAAATACATGTGTCGTACGTATGAGATGTAATTTGCACATGGTACGTATTCAGGGAGAGTTTTGTTTTCACCATGTACCTGACAGTTTCGTATATTTCCATCCCAAAGTCAATAGCTCGTTTCTTGCAGTTAATTCATACGGGTGCTTATAGATACGAGTTAACCTGCATTCGATTAAATGGGTATGATTTGACCTGGGTCCGAGTTGACCTGTTCCCTACATTCGCTGTCAGAATAGCACGGGCAGGTAGCGGCGTGATAATGTACGCTGTTGCACCGACAAAACGTCGGCGGACTGTCTTGAACTGTCCAATTCGCAATACATTGGAAATAGTATCATTTTGAACAAATTGTTCACTCATATAGCGGCATGTTTCATTTGTTTGTAATACAACTGGAGAAATGGTTTAAAATGGGATTGAAATACCTGGACATACCATGGTTTGAGTGAACATACATGTACATGTACATGTACGTGGTGTATACCGTTATTTGTGGGTCATGAATATGTATGTCGCAGGTCAAAGTTTACGGGCTTTGATTGGATATCGTGTAATATATGCGCATCAGAAATTTTCGGCCAATTTCGGTCGAAACTATAAAGAAACACATAAGGAATTCGCCACGGTTGCGTCAAGGCTATCTTGCGCTTCGACTTATTGTACGGCTGTTTGCGGAAGTGTGTGTGGGGCGTACGTACAATACATGCACACAAAGCACACGCAAGGGTCGTTGAGGCTAACGGTATAGTACAACTAGTGATTGTGTCGCGTCGCGGCGCGCGCGGTGTGCGGTAGCGGGAACAAGCTCGTATGAGAACAAGCTGATAGCCTTGGTCAAGGCTAGTACATGTCAGGAACTCTGTCGGGGTCAGAGCCCAGATCAACAATCTAATGCATCATACGTGCGGGAGCTCTGTGTAGGTCAGAGCTCAGCTCAAGAATCTACTGGGTGAGAGCCCAGTACAACAATGACCAGAACTGCCATTTCTGCGCGCTTTATATAGACTTTTGGGTGCGCGTCTTAGCCAATGGGAGCATTGGATTCTGGTAGTAATGAATAATGCATCCGTGTACAAAGGCATGGGGAAAGTTCTCTATGGGAGATTTGTACACGACTGACTTAGACATTCTACTGGAAGAAAGTCCGAGAGCAGTGGTTAGCGGGCGAAGTAGGATCACTCGTGGGTGCCTTACGGGATACTAATCCTCAAGGGAAAGGGAATAACTTTTCGGTACATAGGTTTGTGTACAAGACTTAGTCTCTAGACTAGGTAAGAATCTACACACTAATGCTATGGAGTAAAACTATGAGATGAAGGACGTAACCTGACCTCTAGCTACCGTAGGTCTCGGCCAGTGGGTTAGCGGGACACACTCGCTGGGGTGTACGGGTTCACTAAGGGGTGAATACACGGGTAGGTTTTAGCGAGCCACATTCGCTAAATGCTCGGGGTCAATGTGGGTTGGATGCGAGGTAAGGTGTGTGAGGGGAATTCGCATCGACTCCGGGGAAAGGTGGAGGGAAAATGGCTAAGTCCTAAGTACATGTCCCATGGCGGTACATGTTCAATAGCTGTGAGTGCTACATGCATTGCGGGCTATACAATAGCGTACTGTACAATGTGCTGCACACTTCTACGTGTGTCTAAGACTTCGTGGTAAAGCTTCGCGCTGTGTGAGGGCACACAGGATCGCTGCAAGCATTACGCTGTGCATGGATTGGAATGGATTGGTTGGGAAAGAAGTAAACTACGCAATTTGCGGGAATGCAACAATATTATAAACTAGAGGTTGTAGGAACAACCACACGGTATTGGGACATGGATAGCTTGAGTTACCCAGCCCTAAATTTTATCATTGGGTTGTCCGGGGGCTGGAGGAAGCTTTTCACGCGAACCAGCACTCCCAGCAGAGTTGGCAGGTCTAAAAAAAATTCAAAAATGGGCAATTTTGTCCCTGTTACACACTAATTTCAACTGGAACTCACCCAAACCTTGCCTGGAGTAACCATTACACAGGTCCTTGAAGTGAAAAAAACGATCCGCGATGAAGATTCAGCCTACAATTGCAGTGAAAAAACGAGGCATAAACCGACAACCGTGCGTTCATGGCGAGGCCCGCAATTGGATTTGTGCACAGCGCGTTTACCAGTTCGTTCTTGCCGGCTGCGCTGGCTGATGGCGCATGACGTCACGCGGAAGCGGATTACCCGACAACTGTTTCATGCACGATAACCGGCAAACTTTGGTTGCCATCCACTATCGCAGCTATGATGCGAGTGGTAAACCTCAACAGTCGTCGGGTATTCCGCTTCCGCATTAGTGACGTCATGCGCCATCAGCCAGCGCAGCCGGCAAGAACGAACTGGTAAACGCGCTGTGCACAATTCCAATTGCGGGCCTCGCAATGACCGCACGGTTGTCGGTTTATGCCTCGTTTTTTTCACTGCAATTGTAGGCTGAATCTTCATCGTGGATCGTTTTTTATGCCCCGCGGCGAAGCCGAAGGGGCATACTGTTTCCGCCTTGTCCTTCCGTGGGTGGGTGGGTGGGTGTGTGGGTGTGTGTGTGGGTGAGCTTGTCTTACATACGCAGTGTGGACTTCCGAACAAAAGACGTCCACATGATGTAGGTAGCACCGACGTTGTGTGGACTTGCCCACGTCCACACAGTGTTTCCCCATTTCTGGAAAACAGGTTTAGAGGCATTTTTGGGTTAGGTTTATCTGTAGCAGAATGAAGAGAAACACTAAAGGGAATCATAGAAAAAAAATTGGGTTGAAAGAGTTTTCACAGTTTGAGAAAAATTAGTTTTTTCACAGGTTTTTCTTAACTACACGAAAGCAATGGAAAGTCCACACTAGTCATGTGAAACAAGTGTGTGTGGGTGGGTGTGTGGGTGTGTGTGTCCGGACAAATCTTGTCAGCGCGATAACTTGAGAAATACTTAACATATGAACTTCAAATTTGGTTTGTGGATTGTCCTTGGTAATCCTAAGAAGCCTTTTGCATTTGGGGCCGAAAGGTCAAGGGTCAAGGTCACAGTGGCTGAAACAATAGAAATTTTGTCAGCGCGATAACTTGAGAAATACTTAACATATGAACTTCAAATTTGGTTTGTGGATTGTCCTTGGTAATCCTTAGAAGCCTTTTGCATTTGGGGCAGAAAGGTCAAGGGTCAAGGTCACAGTGGCTGAAACAATAGAAATTTTGTCAGCGCGATAACTTGAGAAATACTTTACATATGAACTTCAAATTTGGTTTGTGGATTGTCCTTGGCAATTCTAAGAAGCCTTTTACATTACGGGCCAAAAGGTCAAGGGTCAAGGTCACAGTGACTAAAACAAAAGAAATTTTGTCAGCGCGATAACTTGAGAAATACTTTACATATGAACTTCAAATTTGGTTTGTGTATTGTTCTTGGTAATCCTAAGAAGCCTATTGCATTTGGGGCCGAAAGGTCAAGGGTCAAGGTCACAGTGGCTGAAACAATAGAAATTTTGTCAGCGCGATAACTTGAGATATACTTTACATATGAACTTCAAATTTGGTTTGTGGATTGTCCTTGGCAATCCTAAGAAGCCTTTTGCATTTGGGGCCAAAAGGTCAAGGGTCAAGGTCACAGTGGCAAAAACAAAAGAAATTTTGTCAGCGCGATAACTTGAGATATACTTTACATATGAACTTCAAATTTGGTTTGTGGATTGTCCTTGGCAATCCTAAGGAGCCTATCGCATTGGGGGTCGAAAGGTCAAGGGTCAAGGTCACAGTGGCTAAAACAATAGAAATCTTGTATTTATTCTGAGATCATAGGGATTAGGGATTAATCCATATAAAACCTACAGAAGACACTAATGCTGTCAATGAACGTTCCATTTGACCAAGGTACATGTAATTTGATGTTAGAGTGGTGTTATGTCATGGAAACAGTCACGGTTGTGGGGCATTTGTGTTTGTAAACACACCTGACTTGTTTACTTCAAGGACCTGTGTAATGGTTATTCCAGACAAGGTTTGGGTGAGTTCCAGTTGAAATTAGTTTGTAACAGGGACAATCAAATTTTTTTTGGGACCTGCCAACTCTGCTGGTTCGCGTGAAAAGCTTCCTCCAGCCCTAAATGACAACCCAATGATAAAATTTAGTGCTGGGTAACTCCAGCTAGGCCATGGACTACCGCAAACTTTTCAAAACACATCAACTCAAAATGCATGTTTTAATCCATGTTTTATTTAGTCAACATGCCGCTAGAGGGCGCTGTCACATTTTATGACGTCACATGTAATATTTGTGTAAAGTATAGCCTAGGCAGAAATTCACATCGTTGAAAGCAAGTGCACATCTTTTGCCAATTTCAAATTATAAGGCACTTCCGGTTTGGAAGGATCACATGATTTTGCACTTAATACCGAACATGAAGACCCTGCAATATTGTATCGATTGTAATAAAAAACAAAATCAAATCTGTAGCAGTTGATTTTATATGGATTTTTAAAGATTAATTATGGAAATCTTTATTTGCTTGTAAATGACACTTGATGACGTCATTGTGACGTCATGGCCAGAAACCTCCAGAGCTATATTAACTGTACTATATACAATGTATAGCCACATCTTGATTATATCTGTCACAGTTGATGTTTTAGCAATTGTTTAAGGTTTAAAGGCCTTTTCTTTATAACTTCCGGTATGATGACGTAATCAATTTTTTTTCGCGCACAGGTCTTTTCTGCATTAAGTTCATCATGTATATTAAGTTTGAAAGCGATAACCACAAAATTTTTGACGTTTTTTAATCTGCCGCTAGAGGGCGCTCCAACATTTTATGACGTCACCTGTAATATGTTTCTAAAGTACAGCCAAGGCAGACATTCACATCATTGAAAGCGAGTTCGTATCTTTTGCCAATTTCAAATTATAAGGCACTTCTGGTTTTGACCGGAAGGAGGGGTCACGTGATTTCACACTTAATACCGAAAATGAAGACCCTGCAATATTGTATTGATTGCCATACAGAACAAAATCAAATCTGTAGCAGTTGATTTTACATGTACATTGATTTGCAAAGATTAAATCTAGAAATCTTTGATTGCTTGTAATACGATACTTGATGACGTCATTGTGACGTCATTACCAAAAACCTCCAGAGCTATATTTACTGTGCTATATATAGCCACATCTTGATTAAATCTCTCACGGTTGATTTTTTAGCAATTGTTTAAGGTTTAAAGATTGTTTTACTGTAACTTCCGATCTGATGACGTAATCAATTTTTTTTTGCGTGGAGGTCTTGTCTGCATTATGGTCATCATGTACATTAATTTTGAAGCGATTACCGCAAACTTCGCCACAGACATCAAGTGAAAATGCGTTTTTGACGTTTTTTAACCTGCCGCTAGAGGGCGCTCCAACACTTCATGGCGTCACCCATCATTTTTTTTGAAAGGTCAATCCAGTCAGACACTTACATCGTTAAAAGCGAATTCATATCTTCTTCCACTTTCAAATTATTAGGCACTTCCGGTTTCAACAGGAAGGAAGGGTCACGTGATTATATTTCGCCAACTCCGGAGAGACTCACCCTGTAGATTGTTTCTCGTATTGCAATCTGATCCACCCTTAGAAGCTAATAGAACGTACCTCATTAGCATAACAAAAGGTCCTTCCCCGGCATGGTAGTGAAGCTGCGTTCTCCCAGGGTATCTGTGTCTTTGTTTTTTTGTGTCGCAGTCTATCCACACGCTTTTATCTTGCTCGCGTTCTAAACGACAACTTTCCGTGATAAATTACAAGGATTTACTCCATCATGCCGAAGTCTCGTCTGAGTTTTCCTTCAGCTCCATGCACGGTGTCTCGACTCCCTGACGATGAGAAACCCCCTTCGCCTGCAGAAGACATCTTAGCTGTGGCAGCTAGAGAAATTTCCCCGTCGGGGGTAAATTTGGCGGATCAAGCCAAGGCTCCTCAGTGGGCTGACGGCTTTTTGGACGGCGGGTCTCCATGCCCAAAGCCCCCTGCAAGTGCAACAGATCCGCGGCCTAGTACGTCAGCTCCGTCTGGTACTGGCCCTGGTGCGCCACGCCCACCGACTACAGCTCAACCGCACTTTACACAGTTCCCCGCTCAGTCGGGCTACTGGTACCCTCAGCCACCATCAGCTCCCTGGGGAACCCCTGGTGGCCCTGGCCCATCAACGATGCCAATCAGTGGGGCATCCCTGTCCAGTATTTTCCGCAGCCGATTTACAGTGGTCTCTTGGAGCAGCCTCCCGCTAGCACTCCAACTCTGACGGCCCCTGGCTCACATGCACAGCGCCCTCCTGCTGCTGCGGCTGATGACGGCGGCCATCTTGAAATAGTCAATGTTAGTGACGACGAGTCTGAGTCCTCCTTTTCCGCAGTTTCTACTGCCGGTAGAGAGCCCTTTCGCCTTCCTCACAAGAAAGACACAGGTATAAATGCTATCTCAGAGAAGGTGATTTCATGGTGGGAAGAACTGAGAACACACAAGTTGTCCTCCGACGATTATAAAGAGGAAATTTCACCGTACAACGTCCCGCCGGGCCAGGGAAAATTCTTTTCCGCCCCGGAACTTCTGTCTGGTTTGAAGAAGGTGTTCAAACAGGTAAATTCCTCAACCATTAACAGTGATGAGAAGTTGAGAGCTTCCCATACTCATATCCTCGAGGCAGTCAAACCCTTGCTACGCCTTTTTGACGCAGTTACAGATGACGAGTGCCCCAATGAAGTTCCTAAGGAACTTGTGTAGGATCATCTTTCGTCGGCCATTATTTTACTCGGCTCTGGCAGTCAAGGGCTCGCCTTGGCGAGACAACATGCATTTGATGACATTGTCGGCCGCAAGTTTGATGTCCTCAAGAAGAACCCTCCTTCGTTAGGTGAACTCTTCGGATCATCCTTGATGAAGGACATTGAGGAGACAGAAAAGGTCACCAAATTGGCCTCCAAAGTCACAGGCACAGGCGGAAATTCTCAGCAGTCTAACCCTTCTAAGGATAGACGTTTCACGCCTTATCAACTGGCCTCCAGGTCGTTCAGAGAGCGTTGCCCATCGCGGGGTGCCTACAATCGCTTCCCAGGTAGGAATTACCAACAGTTCAAGGATTTCCCAAGATCGCGAAATCCCAAGATGGCCTACGCCACTACAGATAAGTCTAGTTCAAAAAACTAGATGCCCAGCTGTTTATGCCCATCACTGGTGTCTCTCCAGCATTTTCTGTACCCCCTGCTGGTCGTTTGAAATATTTTTCTCACAACTGGTTGAAGTTGACTCATGACCCTTAGGTTCTTCAAGCCGTGGATGGTTACTGTATCAGTTTGACATCTACACCGGTTCAGTCTTTTGTTCCTGTAACCCGGGCTCAGTCCGAGGAACACGCTTCAATTTTTAACCTCGAGATACAGAAGATGCTCGATAAAGGTGCAGTTTCAGTAGTTCAACCCGTTCAGGGACAATTTATTTCTACTTTGTTCATGGTTCCTAAGTCTTCTGGGGATCTCCGTCCAGTGATTAATTTAAGACCTTTGAATAGGTTTATTTCGTACCATCATTTCAAGATGGAAAACATTTCTTCAGTGAAAGATCTCTTAGTGCAGGGGGATTGGATGTGTAAAATAGACCTGAAAGATGCTTATTTTTCAGTTCCTATTAATTCTGAACATAGGAAATTTCTCCGTTTTTTCTGGAACAAGGTCATTTATGAGTTTACTTGTCTTCCTTTCGGATTGTGTAGTGCGCCCCGTACCTTTACTAAGATACTTAAACCACTTGCCTTCCACCTCAGACAACGTGGTATTCGTTGTATTTTTTACCTGGATGATATCCTTATCCTCGAGTCTTCCTACGAGGGATGTGTGTCAAATACTCAAGTGACAACCAGTCTCCTTCAAGATTTGGGTTTCATTATCAACATAGAGAAATCCATTCTTGTCCCTACTCAGAATTTAACATACCTTGGTTTTCTTATCAACTCTTCATCCATGACTCTCTCTCTGAACCAGGAGAAGATCGTAAAGATAATCAGCCACTGCCAAGAGATTTTGGATGCGGAAACTGTCACAGTTCGACAACTCTCAAGCCTCATCGGCAGGTTATCGTCCACAATTCTGGCAGTTTTTCAAGCCCAGATCTTCTACCGCAGTCTTCAGGAGGACAAAATCTTCGCCCTCCGCAGGGAGAACAGTTACGAATCAGCTGTCACCCTTTCACAAGCTTCCCTGGAGGAGCTGCGAACATGGGTGCAATGTCTTCATGCATGGAACGGTCGGCATTTTCTTCATCCGACGCCAGATTTGACCCTTCAAACGGACGCTTCTATGTCGGGATGGGGAGCTTGTCTTCACTCCACGATAGGCGGCCGTTGGACAACTCTAGAACAACAACATCATATCAACTACCTCGAACTGTTAGCAGTTTGGTATGCCATCCGATCTTTCCTCGCAGAGAGGCGGGACATCCATGTTCTTCTTCAGATGGACAGTTCAACAGCCATTGCATATATCAACCACCAAGGAGGGACTCACTCGGTTCCAATGTCTCGACTAGCTGTCAAGATCTGGGTATGGTGTCTCAAGAGAAACATCACTCTAGCAGCTCCACATATACCGGGGTCTCAGAACATCACAGCAGACAGGATGTCACGAGTGTTCGACGATCGGGCGGAATGGCAACTCCTCCCAGAAGTCTTCCGCAGCATCATGGATGCCCTACATTTTGTCCCATCGGTAGACCTCTTTGCGTCTCGCCTGAATACACAACTAGAAATGTTCGTTTCATGGCAGCCAGACCCCATGGCTTGGAGGGTCAATGCTCTTCTTCTAAACTGGAAGGATGTAAACGGCTATGCCTTTCCTCCGTTTTCACTTCTTCTGAGAATCCTTCAAAAGATCCGCAGGGAGGAAGCTACAGTTATTCTTGTCGCTCCAGTATGGAAGACTCAAGCTTGGTACCCCATGCTGCTGGAACTAGCAATAGACATGCCACTGCTCCTCCCACGGAGAACAGATCTCCTTCAGCTTCCCCACAATCGGTCACAAGTTCATCCACTCATAGGCCACCTCCAACTGGCCGCATGGAAGTTATCAGGGCAAATCTCTCTTCAGAGGGACTTTCACAGACAGTGTCAGCCACAATCCTTGCTTCTTGGAGACCACAGTCCAATGCACAGTATAACTCAGCATGGAGACGGTGGGCAAGCTGGTGTTTACAGAGGAAACTTGATCCAGTTCACACCCCTGTAGCTGATTTCTTAGAGTTTCTTGAGCAGTTGTTTGATGAAGGTCTGTCCTACAGAACCATTAATGGCTATCGTTCTGCGATTTCATCAGCTCACTACTTAATTGATAATTTGCCTATGGGTCAACATCGTTTAGTGAAACGATTCTTTAAAGGTATTTTTGGACTTCGCCCTCCAAGACCGAAGTACAACAGCACATGGGACATTGGGAAGGTCCTTAGATTCATCAAGTCTCTCCCCGACAATCGCCATTTGTCCTTGAGGCAGTTAACCCTCAAGTTAGCCATGCTGCTTGCACTTGTAACTGCCAGTCGCCGAGCTTCCTTGACAGCTATTGACGTCGATAACATGACTCGATCATCTGATGGAAAATACCGTTTTCGCCTTGTCAAGCCATCAAAGTGTGTTTCTGTCAGTAAGCCCTTCCATCAAATTGAGATTTCCAAGTTCCAGCCGGTCAGAAACCTCTGCCCAGTTCGTTCTTTAGAAGAGTATCTTCAGAGAACCCGACATCACAGAGGTACTGGTTCTTCTAGGATGACCCAGCTTTTCCTCTCCCATTCAAAGCCATTCCATCCAGTGGTCCCCTCAACAATTTCTAGATGGTTTAAAGACTTAATGTCTCAGTCTGGCATTGATACATCACAGTTTCAGGCCCACTCAACAAGAAGTGCAAGTACTTCAGCCGCAGCTCGAGCTGGGGTCTCCACAAGTGAAATTTTAAAAACAGCAGACTGGTCATCAGCCTCTACCTTTGCCAATTTCTACCACAGACAACTCCCTCTGTCAGACTTTGGAGGTGCTGTGCTGTCATCGGCAACACAACAGCTTTAAAGTCTACAGGGTAAGTCTCTCCGGAGTTGGCGAAATATAATTCCCCAATGATGTAAAGTACTTACCTGCAATATAATTGGAATTATATGAGACAATGGAGGAGAGACTCAACCTCCCTACCTTTTTTCTTCATTTTCTTACTGCAGATAACCCGCCCGAGTAATTCTGGTTGGTTTCCGATGAGGTTTACCTTACTACCGTTACCTTACTACTAGCTTCAAAAAGACACAGATACCCTGGGAGAACGCAGCTTCACTACCACGCCGGGGAAGGACCTTTTGTTATGCTAATGAGGTACGTTCTATTAGCTTCTAAGGGTGGATCAGATTGCAATACGAGAAACAATCTACAGGTTGAGTCTCTCCTCCATTGTCTCATATAATTCCAATTATATTGCAGGTAAGTACTTTACATAATTGGGGAATTTTACGCGCACAAGATAAAATGAAGAGCATGTATTATCACGTCGATTCCCGTAAAATTCAAGTTCCGGTCTGTCACGGTTGATTTTATATGGAATTTCAAAGATTACATTTATTTAACTTTCAAGTGAGGTCACGTAACCCGTGATGACGTCATAATGACGTACTTACAAAAAAGCACATCTTTAGTGGATTGTGCATTCATGTATTGACAATTGAAGTTGTTGATGTTTTCATTTTGATAAACAGTTCCGGAAACAAATTTGCTGAGGAGAACTAGGTTGTAGGAACAACCACACGGTGTTTGGCCATGGATTACCGAAGACTTTGCCACACACATCAACTCAAAATATGCATGTTAAAATCCATGTTTGACTTTTTCAACATGCCGCCAGAGGGTGCTCTAATATTTGATGACGTCACCTGTAAAAAATTTGTACAGTACTGCCTAGGCAGACACTCACATCATTGAAAGCAAGTTCGCATCTCCTGCCAATTTCAAATAATAAGACACTTCCGGTTTCGACCGGAAGGAAGGGTCACGTGATTTTGCACTTAATACCAAAAATTAAAGACCCTGCAATATTGTATCGATTGCCATAAAAACAAAATCAAATCTGTAGCAGTTGATTTTATATTGATTTTCAAAGATTAAATCTAGAAATCTTTGATTGCTTGTAATACGATACTTGATGACGTCATTATGACGTCATTACCAGAAAGTTCAAGAGCTATTTTAACTGTGCTATATACAGCCAAATCTTGATTATATCTATCACGGTATATTTTCTAGCAATTTTTTAAGGTTTAAAGGTCTTTTTAACTTCCGGTCTGATGACGTAATCAATTTTTTTTCGCGCACAGGTGTTGTCTGCATTATAGTCGTCATGTACATTAATTTTGAAGCGATTACCGCAAACTTCGCCACAGACATCAAGTGAAAATGCGTTTTTGACATTTTTTAACCTGCCGCTAGAGGGCGCTCCAACACTTCATGGCATCACCCATTATTTTTTTTGAAAGGTCAATCCAGGCAGACACTTAAATCGTTAAAAGCAAGTTCATATCTTTTTCCACTTTTAAATTATTAGGAATTTCCGGTTTTGACTGGAAGGAAGGGTCACGTGATTTTAAGCGCACAAGATAAAATGAAGATCATGTATTAACATGTCGATTCCCGCAAATTTCAGGTTCCGGTCTCTCACGGTTGATTTTATATGGAATTTCAAAGATTACATTTATTAAACAATGAAGTGACGTCACATGACCCGCGATGACGTCATAACGACGTAATTACAAAAAAGCACATCTTCAGTAGATTGTGCATTCATGTATTGACAAATGAAGTTCATATATGTTTCCATTTTTTCAAACAGTTCTGGAGAAGAATTGTGTCTTGGAGAATAAAAAAAAAAAATAGTGAACTTTTACAAAAACAATAGGTTTAACACCTAAAAATAGTAAATTCTTACAATAACAATAGGTTTTGGGCTCAAGGCCCAACATCTAATAATTATTGTTAGGTGTTGGGCTTTTAGCCCAACATCTATTGTTTTTGTAAGGGTTTACTATTATTTTTTTTTATTCTAGACACATTCGTTTCCAGAACTGTTTGTCAAAATGAACACATATGAACTTCAATTGTCAATACATGAATGCACAACCCACTGAAGATGTGCTTTTTTGCAATTAACGTCATTATGACGTCATCACTGGTCACGTGACATCACTTCAAAAAAAAAAAAATTAATCTTTGAAATTCAATATAAAATCAACCGTGCGAGACCGGAACTTGAATTTTGCGGGAATCGACATGATAATACATGATCTTCGGTCGAAACCGGAAGTGCCTTATAATTTGAAAGTGGAAAAAGATATGAACTTGCTTTCAACGATGTTAGGCTGTGGTAAAATTGACCTTTTCAAAAAAATGATGAGTGACGCCATGAACAGTTCGAGCGCCCTCTAGCGGCAGGTTAAAAAACGTCCAAAACGCATTTTCAGTTGATGTCTGTGGCGAAATTTGCGGTAATCGCTTCAAAATTAATGTACGTGATGACCTTAATGCAGACAACACCTGTGCGCAAAAAAAATTGATTACGTCATCAGACCGGAAGTTACAATACAAAGACCTTTAAACCTTCAAAAATTGCAAAAAAAATCAACTGTGATATATATCAAGATTTGGCTATATATAGCACAGTTGAAATAGCTCTTAAAGGGAAAATACAACATTTGCAAACATCAAAAAATAAAACTACCAAATCATTTTGAAATACCTTGCTAGACTGTTAGTGAATGACAGTGTAAAGCATCCTGTAAAATCATGGCACCTGGTATACTGTCATTTTCAAGAAAAGTGCTATTGTTGTATCAATTTCCAACGCCGATCGGCCGATCAGCGTTGGAAAAAACTGGCTTTTTTCAAATACTGGCCCCAACTGACCATCGCACTTGTTTGCAATCAATTACACACCTATGAACGGGTACAAGCCAGCTAGACTGGTTCCCTGACCTTACAATTCCCCAATGTATGTAAACTGCCCTGTTTCTTCTTATATGGAGTCAGGGAACCAGACTACAGGAAAATGATTGTTTTTCTTGGTTTTTATAGCATTTTCGAACCCAAAACCTCAAAAAAGTCAGTGTAACTATATTTGCTATATATTTCCAACCCCCCAATTCCATCCATTTCTGAAAATTACAGCAAAAGCAAATGATGTATATTCCCTTTAAACTTTCTGGTAATAATGTCACAATGACGTCATCAAGTATCATATTACAAGCAGTCAAAGATTTCTAGATTTAATCTTTGAAAATCAATATAAAATCAACTGCTACATGGCAATCGATATTTGGCAATTTATGGCAATCAATACAATATTGCAGGGTCTTCCTTTTTGGTATTAAGTGCAAAATCACATGACCCTTCCTTCCGGTCGAAACCTGAAGTGCCTTATTATTTGAAATTGGCAGAAGATGCGAACTTTCTTTCAACGATGTGAGTGTCTGCTTAGGCAATACTGTACAAATATTTTACAGGTGACGTCATAAAATGTTAGAGCGCGCTCTGGCAGCATGTTGAAAAAGTCAAACATGGATTTAAACATGCATATTTTGAGTTGATGTGTGTGGCATGACGTGAACACTCCTCCTAAGACCAACCCGACCAACCATATGGTAGCAGACCAGTAAATAAACTTCCATAGACCCCAATGGTAAATGCTCCCACTTCAAAAAATCGGGAAAAATACTCACAACTCTCCAAGGTGTTCGAGACACACATCAAATTAAAGCTTATTTCATCATCTTTCATTTTCTTTTCAATTTTCGGGGGGTCAACTGATGACTTTTAGGAGAAATTTCCATCTGAAGATGATCACCCCTGAAAATAGTCCTGAAGCCCATCGCTTAAAATGTTATAAAATGTTAGAGCGCGCTCTGGCAGCATGTTGAAAAAGTCAAACATGGATTTAAACATGCATTTTGAGTTGATGTGTGTGGCATGACGTGAACACTCCTCCTAAGACCAACACTCCTCCTAAGACCAACCCGACACTCTATTGCAAACTAGAGCGCTTTTAGGGTCCAAATTACATCGAAATTACACAGAACTGCAAGCTCCCAGTCCTGTGCACGGCTTCCACCCATATTTCCTACAAACTCTCTAGATCATGGCTCACAGCATGCTCAAATACCGAAGATTTTGAGGGCATGCAAATCGTGATTTGGCCGGCGCAGGCAATTTCGGACCGATTTACTGGTCTGCACCCTATAAAGAAGCGAGGTTTTGACAAATTTCCTCAAACCACTTGTACGGCACGAGGAAGGATGGATGACTCATATTTCATCAAAAAATTGCGAGAAAAAAAATCTCTGACTGCAATTTCTGGCCTGAAAACAAGCCCTCCGTTTGCGGCTACCTTACTGTAGGGCGCCCACAACTCTCCAAGGTGTTCGAGACACACATCAAATTAAAGCTTATTTCATCATCTTTCATTTTCTTTTCAATTTTCGGGGGGTCAACTGATGACTTTTAGGAGAAATTTCCATCTGAAGATGATCACCCCTGAAAATAGTCCTGAAGCCTATCGCCATTTTGAAAAACGATGCCTACACTCCATTGCAAAATAGAGCGCTTTTAGGGTCCAAATTACATCGAAATTACACAGAACTGCAAGCTCCCAGTCCTGTGCACGGCTTCCACCCATATTTTCTACAAACTCTCAAGTTCATGGCCCACAGCATGCTCAAATACCGAAGATTTTGAGGGCATGCAAATCGTGATTTGGCCGGCGCAGGCAATTTCGGACCGATTTACTGGTCTGCACCCATATATGCAATTGGGGTTGGGACACACCATTTTGGGGAGCCTGCCCTAGGGGGATTAAGATATTTATAAGCACTTATCTTATAATTGCTTCCTAAAAGGAGCGAAGGTCACTTTGCCTTTGAGAGATTTCAAGCATACTATTCGGTTGCCCAAATTTAATCTGTCGGCCAACAAAAGTATTATCATAATGACGTACTTAAAATGTTAACTTGTTTTATATGTTGGGATGTGAAAATCCGTGAATAAATGGCTGAGAACGATCTGTTACTGTTATGCTAGCATAAAACCGCAATTCACCAGAAAGTATAGTTCCAGAAAGCAGTGTGGCTAACAGGTGGTATTTCATTTAATCACAAGTCATTATCTTGCTGGGACTGTGGAGCAGGGAGGGGAGTTTTGTTTACTTAAGGGCTCCCCAGGGGCTCCCAACAGAGGTCCAAAATGGTGTGTGAAACTAGCAACTTTCTTGAGTGGCCGTTTTCGTCATGCAAAGTTTGCGGTAATCCATGGCCCAACACCGTGTGGTTGTTCCTACAACCTCTAGTTTTATTTTGTATTCATAAATACCTCAGACAGTTTAGCCATTCCTATTGGCATGATTGGTCGAGAGCTCGTCACGTGGCCAGTCTAAAACGGATGATAAAGACATGGCTAGTGTCACATAAAATGTGGACTCCTAAAAATCCAGTGCCTCTTACCGTTGTATTGGTTGAACGTTCATAATCCTCACGTAGGCATGCGCAACACTACCAGTGAGTCAGTATTTTATAGTTCTAAATTCAAAACGCAACGCCCCAGGTGATTTCGCTTATTCCAATTTTAATATCAACTCGTCAGCGTTTTCACGAAGGGGCGAATTTGCCGCAATGGGTGTTACTGTTAGGGCTAGGGTTTAATAGTTAGGGTTAGGTTTGGGGAACAGGTATTGGTGAACATAATTCTCCCGTTGTCAAACTTGCGGTGTTACTATTTACCGGAATACACCGGAAGATACCGGAAAACACCAGAAAACTACCGGAAAATACCGGAAAACACCGGAAAATTACCGGAAAACTACCAGAAAATACACTTTATACCGGAAAACACGCTAAATACCGGGAAACACCAAAAAACACTAAACACCGGAAAACACCTGAAAACACACTAAATACCAGAAAACACACTAAATACCGGAAAACACCGGAAAACACACTAAATACCGGAAAACACAAACAAATCTCACTAAACACCGGAAAACACCTAATTTTAGAAGTTGTTTGGGTCGTTGGCAAATGTTGACAACATCAATTATTTTTGCGGCCATCTAGTCTTTTTATTCTATATCTGGATCGGCAGTGCGCATATCAGACGCGCGTTCCGCATGGGCGGCGCCATTTTTCAGCGCGTGGGTCAAAAGTTGCATTGCGCGCACCTTTATTTCCGTATGTTTGTATGGAAAAGTAATATTTTAGGTCCGTAAAAGTAATATTTTTGACCTGTAGTATTTATTTCCCCAACACAATTCAAAATAGGTTACCAAGCTCAAGCTGCATGTTCATTTCGAAGTTTGGACCATTTTATTCTTCGTATTTACTTTCTGTTTTAAAATGCTGGTGTGCATTGCTAAAAAAAAAATATATTGAATCTAGTCGTTTAAGTGCTATTTGCTTCAGAATAAAACAGAGTAGCCTACATATTCCCCTAGCCTCCATCAACTAACAGAATGATGATCATTTTGAATGTCTTTTTTGAATGTCCTTAAATTTAAATTCACGGCAGTTTAGGACAACACCTGGAACACGTTTTCTCCATTGTCCCTCCTAAGGCCAAGGACATACGCCGTTATCAGATAGAACAAATACATTTGTATTATTGTGCTCTCTTGCGCATCCAGCATCTCAAAATCTGCAAGAAGGCGCAAGAATCTCACAATATTGAACAACATGGGTAGGGCATATGTTTAAATAAACTTGAGCAGTTAATTAGATTTTTTTTTAATATCTATGGTTTTCCCATCTCGTTTCCCTATGAGTAGCCGTCGTGGTTTTGTTGTCCGCATTGTAAAAGATAATTTTCAACGTCCCGATTTCGCTTCTATATAAGCTTTCCCGATTTCGCTTTTAATATCTCATTGAATTTGCAATTAATGCCCCCCTCATAACCTGGTCACGAAATATGCACAACAAACACACCCATCATCTGTACCCCTCAACCCGTGATCCTCCCAAAAAGTTTGAATCTGCCAATATAATGCAGAAGGAACATTATGGGAGTGCAATTCAATTTCATTTTCAAATCGCAATATTATTGTCATTAAAGTCATACATATATATGCAATGTAATCCAAATACATTGTTTTCATCCAAACAGGAAAATAATATATTGTAACACAAATCTCTAAAATCCACCATTGAAACATTTCCCAGTGTTAATAAGCTAATAAAGCCTCAAACAAGCGGTGATAGATTCATTCTTTAGTGAGCTTGCAAGGTATAACATACCTTGACAAGATCGACATCGTTATTCAACTGCTGCCTTTTGCTTACCACCACCTATACATGTAGTCCCTATAATGTGGCGCACTTTGACGTTTACCCCAACTGTAACATTGCCAAACTTCTTTGTTGACAAACTTCAAATTCATTCAGTGAAATACTGGTACTTTTACCTAATTAATGCTTGTTGTTTAACCTCTGTGAACAATTACGGTTTTATGAAATTTAGTCCGAAGTTCAAAAACGGTGGCATCCGTTAATTGGGCACAAAAACGGCTGAGTATATCCCTAACGTGTATGGCGCACTTGAATAAATCTATAAAAAATACCAAATTAACATTTTCAAATTTCTGTAAAGTTGATAAATTCTAATAAACCATTATTATCTCTACTTACAAACCCACGTAAGTTTGCATTTTCTTATTTTGGGGACATTTTCAAAGGGTTCAATGTGCACTTTGAAATCGGGAAATCACGCTGAATAAAATTTTGCTTCTAACTTTTTAACCATGGTAACAGGTGGATAAACTCGTAATTATAAACGGGAGTGTGAAGAAATTGATGAAATGTCACCTTCTGTGAAATTTCAGTTGAACCTTTTGCTCTTGCTAGGCGCTACAGGCGAAAAATGAAAGTCCGCCACGTCAGGGGCCGCGCCACGTTAGGGTACATCAACAATATCAACGAATCAAAGTCGAGCTTTAAATTATCAACAGAAATCTGCCCCCCCCCCTTATTTAGAACACTTGCAACACTTCACAGGGTGTATGTTAAAATAAAATCTGGACAAATATCCAATAGTTTGGTGATTGGTCATCCTTTTTATAGAGTGTTTTGAATATTCAGAAATTGGTGTACTTGTAGCGTAGAAAAATGGCTCACTAAAGAAAAAATACTGGTTCAAATGATTAGTCGCGATTTAGTTATTAAGCTGGGACAAAAAAAAAGAAATCAAGGAAGCATTCTATCCTTAAGCAAATTTCTATCCTTAAGCAAAAACAACTTTTCAGAAATACTTCAAGATAAAAAATTCTCAATCTTGATCAAACAAATGAATTAAAAACACTCAAAAGAATTTGCCAAGGATAAAAAATAAACAATTGGATAAAATTTTTGGATGATTACAAAAAAAAAAAAAGTTAAAAGAATAAAAACCAAAAGAAAAAAATGGGAAAAAAAGTAAACCCACACAGCACTTGAGGAAAATGACTCTTAAAGATACAGAAATGAACTAAAAACCTGTAATAAGAAAATAAGAAAGAAACAAATGGCAATTTAAAAACAGTTCTTATAAAACAAAACTCCTATGAAACTACAGTCCATGTACAAAAGCATACTCTAAGCAACAAATGGGTCCAAATGCAAGTTTGCCACTGTGTGCACAAGGGATTACTCATGAACTACAACACCGCGTTCCCACTTGATTTGGAAAAAGGTGGATCAAGATCCGGCATTTTGGTGTGATCGTTATCTTACCGCAACGAAACCGCAAGTCGCGTTCCCACTTATGCTTGATCCACCTTTTCGTACGGAAATGTCAAGTCCGAAAGGTCACTGAGTTCGGAATTACGCGCGCTCTGCGGAGTGCCATTGTTGCATGGTTGCATGCTAGGCCAGGATGGGTCAATTTTCAAACAGCACTATCAGAATTCACAGACAAAAATTACGCGAATTCACCAACATAAATCACGGATCCGTAGAGGATCCGTGCGTGCATAAATTAACAGGTGAAATCCAACAGAGCCGCTCATTGTGTGACATCACGGCAGAAACCAATGCATCGATAAGGGATTCCCTGGTTCTGAAGCTTCTCATTGGTTAGAAACGGTCACATGATGTACTACGACATCATTTTCCAATTTTCTATAATCAATACTTCAGATTTGTCACCTCCGTACGTACCGCGTTATCGGGCACTATTCTCATCGCATACTCGTAAGCTTTTCCATGATTATGTGCCAAAGTGAAGTCTTTTGGTGAGTGCGGACTCAGAGTCATTTATGGATGGAAAAATAAGTAAAATTTCAGGAATGAAAAAGGTTTAGTATTGGACGAACACGCAACAAAAATAAGGCCTATAGTGTAGTTTTAGGATACCACGTGCGCTTTTGCATGCGCGGTGCTAGCCCGTAGTTCAGCGGTTGTTTATTGTGCATGTTGTATACGCTGGAAATGTTCACATGAGCTACACGCCTGAAAACGTGTTTCTTCGTTCATGAGACCGCAACATTTTCGCGCCACTCGTGCACCGGGCGGATGTTAACATGTCAAATTGCCGGATCAGATCCACCTTTTGCGTTCCCATCTGATCGTGATCCGGCAATTGCCGGATCTGATCCACCAATTGGGGGATCTGTATCCTGGTCCAGAGGTGGATCAGAAAAGGTGGATCTGATCCTGATCCACCTTATAACGGTTAGCGTTCCCACTACACACAATTGCCGGATCTGATCCACCAATTGGGGGATCTGATCCGGCAACTTGGCAAAAGGTGGATCAGATCCACCAATTGGTGGATCAAGTGGGAACGGGGTCCAAGATACTCCACAGTCCTATGGGCCTGATAATGGTATGCAAATCCTCTGGCCTGTCTCAATAAACTATTACTTCTAGGAAGGAGGTTACAAAGGACTAAAGGCATGGTCTAGGCTAAATGAATGGATACAGGTCTAAATGTACATGAAGTCAAAAAGAGAAAGTCATAAAAACCTGTAAAAAATATAAAAAATCAACTCACAATGCAAGAAAAATTAACTTAAACTCCGTGGATAACATACACATGAAACTTAAAGGCAGGTAATCCTATAGACTCAAGTAATTAAAACTGGACAAACTTATATTACAAAGCTTATTAGAATCGCACAACTTCAATACTTTCAGTGAAGACAACACTTCCAATCCTTCCTCCATGAGTGAGCCAAAAGAGTAATCAAGTTGGAATAAAAACTTAACAGTAATCAAAAGTTTCAAAGTTTCTAAACAAAAAGTCTAGTTCGAACGACTTCTGAGAAAAGAGTGGAGACAAAACAGTTTCATGTATAGGAAAAAACTCTATCTTAATAGGAGCTAAAATGATACTGAACTGGATAACATGACTATCATAAAGGCGAATATATATAACTAGATTATACAATAATAAGAAAAGTAATGAAACTCACCAATGACTGGACTAGCAGACAAACCCAAGCAGGGAAAACACTCTCCAGGTATAGTATAGTATATTATGTCGTATTTTTGACCTTTGCATTTTTTTTGCTAAAGAAGGAATTTTTGTCATTTTTGGATAGAGTTTACCTTCCTCAGCCAGAAATCCATTGGTAACATTTTTTTTCATCTACCATGTGGCGGCCATCTTGAATTTCATAATGGCGTCCATTTTGGACCTAATTTGTACCATAACTTCGGACCTGACTGTCACATGAAGTCCATTTTGGTGGCAAACCCCATGTTTTTGATACCAAGGAACCCACCTAAATCATTGTTGATGGGATACTCCAAATGGATGGCAGCCATCTTGGATATTTCAAAATGGCTGCCATTTAGTACCTAATTTGTATCATAACTTCGGACCTAATTGTCATATGAAGCCCATTTTTGTGGCAAACCCTATGTTTTTGATACCAAGGAATCCAAGTAAATCATTGTTGACGGGGTACTCCCAATGGATGGCAGCCATCTTGGATATTTCAAAATGGCCGCCATTTCGGACATAATTTGTATCATATCTTCGGACCTGATTGTCATATGAAGTCCATTCGTGGCAAACCCTATGTTTTTGATAGCAAGGAACCCAAGTAAATCAAATTTGATGGGGTAGTCTCAATGGATGGCAGCCATCTTGGATACTTAAAAATAACTGCCATCTTGGATTTCATTTTAATAATAACTTACGTTGCACCTCGAATATTCGTATGAAGTCCATTTTGGTGGCAAACCCCATTAATTTGATACCAAGGAATCTAAAAAATACATTATTGATGAGGTATCCCCGATGGATGGCAGCCATCTTGGATATTTCAGAATGAACGCCATTTTGCAGTTCAGTTTTTAAAGGGTCTCTATAGCACGGTGACAAGTGTTGACCATTCCTGGACTGGATTGTTAATTATTGGCTATAGTAGAGAGGCATAGTGACAGAATTGTGCACTTTGTGGTTAAACTTGGCATATCACGTCTTCATGCCTTGACAAGAATTTTTGAGAAATGGAGGCATTTCATATCTGACCCCTGGTGACCTTTGTGAAGGGTCAATGAAGGGGAAGAATGTAGAATCCACATGCCACTTCAGCGGTTGTGTACAAAGTCTATGGAGAGTCAAGAACGTTTTTAAAGTATTTTCTTAATAAAATTGGAAATGATATATTATGAAACAAATTGATGTCAAGATGCAACATCTTTTCCCAATGAACTTTGTATACCCTAATTGTCGCTATTTATATAATCTTCCAAATGCCACTTTTCATTACCTAAGTCTAAATAGTGAAAAAGAAGTGTTTTTTAACAATTATTTTCTATAGTGTGTAACGATTCAGACCCAAAGACAATTTTGTCATGACTTCTGATCTCCATTTCCCTGCTCTAAGAATATAAGAGGTACATTGGACAAGCATCACACTCTGTAAAAAGGTTAAAAATGTGGTTACTCAAGTCCATCTGGATATAACAGAGTGTAATAAGAACACAATAATGAATACTGCTTGACATTTTTATATATATTCCATTGCATTCCAATTGGGGCATGTTGAGTCTGTCATTAATTAAAAAAGAAAAGAAAATTGAGTTCAGAGGTCACCTCGAAATTGTTTGTGCATGGGGTCTGAATTCAATACATGACTATGGAATAAATATGATAAATATCGACACATGCAAAGTTCGTTGACCTCTCCAAGGTATCAGACGTCAGATATGATGCCCTCACGTCATAAAAAGGTGGCATTCATACGAGATGATCTTATAAATATCTAAAGATAGGTCATGACCTCTCAAAAGGTAACCAGAGGTTAAATATGAATTGTCTTACATGTATATGAATATTTTCTTTTCATAGCAAAAAAATTTGACTTAGATCGTGAAAAAGTTGGGGTTTAAATAGTAAACCTTACAAATGGCTATAAATAAGGTTTACGAAGGTTATTGGACTTTCAAAGGTCACTGAAGGTCAGACATGAGTTGTTCCCAAATCTGATCATTAATTGCATTGCATGAAGACCTACATGTATGACGTAAATTTGGGACATAGGAAAGTGAAGCTTTGAAGAATAATTGTTAAAGGTTATCATGGTTATTGACTCTCAAAGGTCACCAGAAGTCAAATATAAAATGCCTCTTATATTTAAAAAATGTTATTCAAGGCATGAAAAACCAGCATGCATAGTTTAATTCATAATTGTATCACAGATTGCAAAATTCTTGGTATTATTGGGGCTATGCCGCTCCACTACAAGTCCGTGTGAATGCTGTCTATAGTTAGCAATTAGTAAGTCCACTTCAGGTTGTTTGTATGCCTGGGTTTCTTTTTGTTCCTAAGTGGCTTTCTGCATCAACTGCATCACATGCCCAGACAACCCTGGTCCTGTCGTGGCTAGGCTAGATATGAAAGCAGAGTCACAACTTTTGGTGACTCGACTCGACTCAAGTCCCTAAGGGTGAATGACTGGACTCGAGTCACGGCAAGCAAATGAATCGACTCGACTCGAGTCCTCATCACAAGGCTCGAATCGACTCAAGCGAAGGATAATTAGGCTTGAGTCTCAAAAATATAAGCAAAAGTTTGCGAAAAATAATTGCAATGACGTACAAAAAGTGCAACATTTATGTTCATGCCGCTTTGCGAATACAGTTACAGCGGCCGCTTGTAACGGCCACGTGTCACAGACTCCCATAACACATCATATCATCATTATGGAACGCACAAAATACTATCCACCGAGTAGACGAATTTTAAACACATTTTCCAATTTTTTGTTTCCATCATTGGCTTTGGGCGGTTTCTTATGAAGTTCTTGGATTCAAACGCCGGCTAAATTGATGCCCTCCTTTTAAAAATTAAACAGAAACATACCGACTTTTTAAATAATCAGAAACAGTTTTGTATATTGCAATTTGATTTTGATGTCAGCGTATCAGCGAAATAAAATCAAGACCTGAAGCCAAACCAGATAGCCTTGATAAGATCAAAGTTTCACTTCTTGTTAACTGTTAGTGATACTAATGACTTTCCCTCTTGTCTTTGTTATGTGGTTTTCAAATATTCGTAACTCGAATTGACTCAAGGTAAATATTTGACTCAACCTGACTCGACTCAAATTTCTTAAACTGATGACTCGACTGGACTCAACTCACTTCTTTAAAATGACTTGACTCGACTCGACTCGACTCGAGTCACAAAAATTAGTGGCTCTTTACAACTCTGATTTACACCAATTTCAGTGCTATCAGGTGCCTGGGAAAAACGGTTGAACACAGTGGTTTAGACCAAGTCTGCATGGGTTGCTTCTGATCTGTACAGTCAGGTTATAGTCAGTCCAATCATATCCAGCAGTCATTATTATCGTGCTGTTGATCATAATGTGGTAATAACACTCCAAGTATTGTTCCAAGTGGTTTGAAACATTCTTCCCAGAGAAACCTGCCTTCCATTGGGGTAACAATGTGTAGATTCCTTGGTATCAAATTTGTGGGGTGTGCCACCACAATATCCAAGATGGCTGCCATCCATTGGGAGTACTCTGTCAACAATGATTTACTCGGGTTCCTAGGTATCAAAAATATGACGTTTGCCACCAAAATGGACTTCGTACCACATTCAGGTGCAACGTTATTATTTGAATGAAACCCTAGATGGCGGCTATTTTGAAATATCCAAGATGTTGCCTTCCATTGGGAGTACCCTGTCAACACTGATTTACTTGGGTTCCTTTGTATCAAAAACATGGGATTTGCCACCAAAATTAACTTCATATGACAATCAGGTCCGAAGTTATGATACAAATAAGGTACTAATAAATGGCGGCCAATTTGAAATATCCAAGATGGCTGCCATCCATGGGAGTACCCCATCAACAATGATTTACGTGGGTTCCTTTGCATCAAAAACATGGGGTTTGCCACCAAAATGGACTTCATATGACAATTAGGTCTGAAGTTATGATACAAATTAGGTACTAAATGGCGGCCATTTTGAAATATCCAAGATGGCTGCCATCCATTTGGAGTATCCCATCAACAATGATTTACGTGGGTTCCTTGGTATTAAAAACATAGGGTTTGCCACCAAAATGGACTTCATATGACAATCAGGTCCGAAGTTATTATACAAATTAGGTACTAAATGGCAGCCATTTTGAAATATCCAAGATGGCTGCCATCCATTGGGAGTACCTCCAACCTCGTCCCCAGGGTGTCGAGCAGTACGCGCCCACCACTACCTGCTCTCTCACCCTGGTATTGGATCATTTGCATGTGCAAGATTTTTGCACACGTATGCAAATGAGGAACAGTCTGGTGCCTGGATATGCGTTACACATTTATAGCGTTTGTTTTTGTATGCGGTGTCTGGGGTAAAAACAGAGTCAATTCGTAGCTGCGCAAGCACGGCATGAGTTACGAAAACACAAATTTTTGAAATCAAACTGTTACAATCTTATCAAGACAACATGCAGGATCATATTTCATATTAATATGAGCAAATTGGAAAGGAAATTAGTATTTTCGAGAAGGCGTGGACGAATGATCGCGAAAACACGTACTGCACGTTGTGAATATATAGCAACAAGTACACGATAAAAATCCATTACTAGCCAATTGCGGTATCCAATCAGGATACAGGAAGAAAGTTTCCTATCCAGGGTTTACTATTGGAAACGCGGTTGGAAATAAAGTAAGCACTGGGGACGAGGTTGGAGTACCTCATCAACAATGATTTACTTGGGTTCCTTTGCATCAAAAACATGGGGTTTGCCACCAAAATGGACTTCATATGACAATCAGGTCTGAAGTTATGATACAAATTAGGTACTAAATGGCGGCCATTTTGAAATATCCAAGATGGCTGCCATCCATTTGGAGTATCCCATCAACAATGATTTATGTGGGTTCCTTGGTATTAAAAACATAGGGTTTGCCACCAAAATGGACTTCATATGACAATCAGGTCCGAAGTTATGATACACATTAGGTTCGAAATGGCGGCCATTTTGAAATCCAAGATGGCCGCCACATGGTAGATGGAAAAAAATGTTACCAATGGATTTCTGGCTTAGGAAGGTAAACTCTATCCAAATAACACAAAAATTCCTTCTTTAGCAAAAAAAAATGCAAAAGTACATAACAGCCTATACTAGTGGCAGCTTTTACGTGTATAGGGGGGACTCGTGGACTAAAATAAACAAACAGAGAATGCACTACCAGGAAAAGGGGGGGAATCTTTAAGTACAACTAAAATGATTTTCTTTCCTCAGGAGAGCTACTCCTATTTAATACACAATAAAAAAAATACACAAGTAAAACTTGGCACTGCCTCATACTCAAAACAATGTTTGTACTCATTTTTTTAAGTAATCGCCACTTGATTCAGTCAACGAAAAACTACAACCCATACAAGTCAGTTCATTATCTCTTTGTTGGTTGATTGAACATTCATACAATTTCTTTTCCGCAGTACAAAACAATAATCTTCGCGATTAAAAAGCAATGTAATGTCAACCTAATAGTACTCAAACATATAATTATACAAATTGCATCTATGACTTGGAGAAGTTTATACCCAATATGAGATTTATGTGTTTATTATTAGTCATAGTCATTAGGTTTTTTTTATCACATCAGTTCGTTTTTTTCTTAGAACGTCAATAGTTATTTCACCTTGCAGTCTTACGTTTGTGGATTTAACTTTTCGTAAAGTACATTTGTACACACGATAAAGCTGTTTTTGAATATATAGTTTATGTATTTAGGCTCAAATTTTTGGAACATTTAATATTATGAAGGAAGGTGTTTTTCTCCCACTTATTTTCTGTTACTTTGACAATATGTACATGTAACAAAATGGCACTTGGGCCACTAGGCTGACTTCCATAAAAAAAACTCTGGCCAATCAGTTTTTACTGACCATGTTGTTTTCCAAAATCACCCGTATGGGCATAGCCTAATGCTTCTTCTGGAAGCATGGACTAATAAGTTTCAAGCCCGCAGGAACGGGGGTGCTGTGGGTGCTGCAGCACCCCCAACTTTTTGGATTGGGGTGCTGGAATATGCTTCAGCACCCCCTACCCCTGGCAAAAAAATGTGTTCCAGCCAGCAGTGTTCTACGACGATGAAATTGCACTGCTACGCTATACATTATGCTTGCTCTACAAATATCTCCTTCGTTTTGTTCGTTTCTAGTTTTGCCGCGGCTAAGCGCGGCGCTTCGAAAGTCTAGCACAAACACTGTAAAATATCAAGAGGAGGTATTTTCTAAATCTTCAGGCAGTGCAGAATCGATATTTCTCTCAAGGTATCCAAAATTATGACATGTCTAGGATATTTCCGCCATGATGGAAGCTTTGACCCGAAAGCAATAACCTCAGCCGTGACAATGTTGGACAAGTTGTTTATGCTTGCCAGGATTTTTTTCATTCGATCTTTTAATAGTGGCAAATGTTCAAAGCTATTCATATTTTACCCTCTGCAAGTTTTTCCTCATAAAAACTCAGTAGACCGATAAATCCTTGCCTAGCCCCAAACTTGCCATCTACTGCGATCATAAAAATAAAGATGCATTTGGTCTTTTAGTCTTTTATATATTTGCCATTCCCTGTAACAAACAAATAACACTGCAAATATATCGAGATCTACATCGTTTGGTGAGTTGGAACTAAAGTGGCCCCTGGCCCTGTGGCCCCACGCTGTAATAAAACAAAACATACACGAAGGAATTTATTAAATGTAAGAAAGCAGCCTTGCAACAATAATATTTACATGCGATGTCATGCATAATGATACATGTACAATTCTTTTTCCAGAATGAAATGGAACCAAAAATGAAGATAAAAAAATACAGGGTTCTCCACTTTTCAGTACAGTTAAACGTTTTAAGAGCAACAGTATATCCTAAACAAAATAATGAAATAAATTGTCTTTATAATCTCAAAAAACTTTTGCTAAAAAAGTCAAATGAAAGTGGCCTGCAATTGCCTCAGATTGCACCACAGAGCATCTACATGTATATTCCAAATTAAACCACGACATAAGGGCTTTGCGCTCCGCTTTTGCATTAATTTTGTCCATCCGATATTCCAGCACCCCCTGGCAAAAGTTTGTTCCAGTGGCAGTGCAAGTTTGTCACAAGTTTAATCATGCGGGGTCTGAACTGATTGCTTGATGTGTCATGCTTTACCTAGAATGGGTAATCTAGACCCATGCGTGTACAACTTTTTAAAAAAAATTTTGTACAGTATTGTATTTCACACTTTTAATGTTCATTGGCATATATCAGTACCTCAATAAATCGCATTATAGGAAGTTGTCGATAAATGCATTGAATGTGTGATTCAGTGCAAAATACAAGAGAATCTACGACAGCAGCTGAGATGAACTTTTCATGTAATTTCATTTTTAATGTTTCTTATCAATTTTGTTTTATCAATTTGTTTTAAGGAAATTGTAAACCTAACGCGACAATGATATGTTGTCAGTTGTGTACGAAGTATATGGGGTCGTTCAGACACCGTTTTAAATTCCCTTAAAACACTGGTTGAACTCGATTCAGTGTTGCTAAAACGTTGCTAAAACGATGTCTGAACGCTCTTTTATTTAGACCGAATCGAGTTCAACTAGAAATAAAACGGCAACTTAAACCCCCTCGGAGGGAGGGTTTAGCGAATAACCAGAATGAGTTTATCTCCTAGTACAGTGTCTGAACGGTTTAAGCAAAAACGCTGCCCGTTTTATCCAGCGCAGTGACCAGGAGTTACGTAACGCCTTCTCCGTGGCGCGCTTCTGTATTAAGCAAACAATGTCCTAATTCTCCTACCGTTAAAAAAATCCAGTTTCAAGTCCAATTTCCGCAAGTTTTCTGACCATAGGGTCCCAGTTTCACATCATGCTCACTCGATCGCACACGTATACACACGTACGATGCGATGACAAACATGTAGATGCCAACGCAACAACCGCTAACCGGAGCGTAATTATCATAATACACTAATATATTCAACTACCAGGAAAACCTTGGCATTGATTGGTCAATATTGCAACGTTAATATTGCATGTATTTTCACGTAACTGACATATTGTGTAGGCAAGTTGTCAAGTTGATGCAGTAAACCTTGAGTGCGTGAAATCTGTTCAATGACGTGTTTGTTTTCAATCAACTTTTTGGAACATTTTGTATGTCTTTTTGCACCACGAAAGGTACAGAAAATAGCCCCGAAATGTAATCACAAATGGTGTAAGGCCGATACGATACGCGCGCTACGTAGCATGACCGGTCAAGGCTGCGATGGCATGGCAACACGCATCACACGTTGAGGGGCTCAGACCACGTGTAGCGAACTGTAAAAAGCGCGCGATTTTTGCCGAGGCGGATGTTCTACGTGACCTTAGAAATTTAGATAAACTGCTTCAAGTTGAACTTGCTATACTTTAAACGATGTCTGGACGCTCGGTAGTTTTATCTTTACGATGGGCCTCCCGTGGCGAGCGACCGTTTTAACTTTTACCATTTTAGCTAACACAGTGTCTGAACATGGCCTATTATAATGCAGAGCTAGTATGCTGTTGAACCTTCAAGTTGAGATAAACATCTTAATAATTGCTTCACATGGGCATAATGCTAACCACCGGGGTGTAAAGGGTCTGTGTGCAGCGTTTTGTGTGTTGCGTAACTAATAATAACCACTCTTCACAGATTGACAGATGCAGTGAAGTGGTAATAATGTTGGTTAGTGCTGGGCTCCACCTAGTGTAACGGATTATCTCAGATAAGAGCACAGAGGCGCTAATTGCCCCAAAAATGCATTAGATTGGGCTCGGTTCTGTAATGGCCCCTGTTTTGTTTTGGACACCCGTTTTGCAATTTTTGAACAGATTCTTGGGGTAGAAATCACGATTTTCCTGTGCCTTGCGATTCAGCGCGCCATGCCTGCTCACGGTACATCACGCGGTGATCGCCATCTATATTTTCGGGTCGTGTGTTGTCGTCGCGATGTCATCATCATTTTACCCCAAAATTTCCCTCAAAAAATCAAAACCCTGCATTCTATCTAGGCCTGACAACCAATTTTCAGCAATGGTAAAATGGTCTTGAAACAGCTACAGTTGGCATGGTTGGATAGATCTCATTGAGTACTTTTGAAAAATGTATAACTATAGGATTTCAATTAGCCAAAATAGTGGATTTTTGTGAAAAGAAAGTAATTAATTACGACTTTTGTGACAACTTTATATTCAAAATTATAGAAATTTGAAGGTTTTAAAGTACCTTTGTACAATCTATGAAGGATGAACATGCAATTTTGAGAGTAAAACACCGACGGAAAATTCCTGTTTTTTAAAGATAACGCATCAAAATCCCACCGTTGTTCATGTTTGTACAAAAAAGTATATTAAAAACTCACTTTACAGTCATTTTTCTGAAATTATGCCATTTTTACTGGACAATAACTTAAGGAATTAATGCATTCTTTATTCTATTTTCGCAGAACTGAAAGATTCTACTGGGTTTTGTCATACATAGTTTCACAGTCACTGGTTACACATTTCGTGAGATACAGGACCACAAAATCAGCTTTTTAGGGAAAATCTGGTATTTTTGAGTCCAAATTATGCAAATTTGACCTTATTGATATGCAAAATTGCCAGAACTTGAGATGTGTATGCAGTGGCGTAGCCAGGAATTTTTCAGTGGGGGGGCGCTTGGGGGGCTGGAACATTTTATGGGGGGGGGCGTCATGTAGGGGCGTCAATCGCTTCTCAAAAGTGGGGGGGACATACCTTGATCAGAACTGATGCGAGCGCGAAGCCCTTACGGCGTTGGGGTTCGGGGCCCGCTTAAGGGCCCCAAACAAATTGGATTCTAGATGTTCTGTGGTGTGATCTGAAGCAATTTCTTACCACTTTCCTCCATGCTTTAACTAATATTTTCTTAGCAAAAGATAATTATTTGAACATCGTTTTCGAGGTTGGAGTCATTGAATCAGCTATTGGTATTCTGAGTATTCTGAATTATTGTATCCCCCACCCTTCAAAAAGTGGGGGGGGGGGGGGGGGGGGGAACCAGTCCCCCCAGGATTGACGCCTATGACGTCATGTAGATCAATGATAATTTTTTTAGAAACTCAAAATCTCAGTTGGGGGGGGGGGGGGCGACAAGGTTTCATGGGGTTGTCGCCCCCCCCCCCCCACCCCCCCCCCCTTGGCTACGCCACTGATTTCAAAGAATTTTAATTGGTCTATTATTATTATTTAGCTTATATGAATGGAGGAAAAAGTTTGTGCGTGGCCGATTCGCGTGGTATCGCTGACTGAAACTGTGTGACCCACAGACCTCCTGTCTATAATACGTGTTCCGTGGTGTGAGCGAGCAGTGCAGTGGGTGTTAATACGCATTTTAGATTATCATTATGCGCTATGTCACGCCGGTTGTCAGCTTACTGGTCCGCGGTCGCCGGTTGAAGGGTCGTTTCTCAGTGGTCATCATGTGGATCATTCGCGACTATTTAGATTTAGATCAATGATAATTTTTTAGAAACTCAAAATCTCAGTGGGGGCCGTCTGGGGGGGCAACAAGGTTTCATGGGGGGGGCGGTCCCCCCCACGCCCCCCCCGGTGGCTACGCCACTGTGTGTATGGCCTGAAATTTGGCTGGTGTGTTCCTCTGGTGATAATCAACTCCACTAATATTTATTTGAAACTGGCTTATATTGTACCAATTATGTATGTAAATGTATGCAAATGGACTTAAATGCCCTAATTAATTATTATAGGGTGGAATTTTTGCGTCGGGGTGATATAAATCAAATTAGGTTTTGCCCTTCACCGACGTTTTTAAACACTGTATACTCAGTGTGTTACCTCCTGAGTGAAGTTGGAAAAAATCACTCGGGTGGGACTCGAACCCACGACCTCCTGCTTTCTAGTGCAGATGTCTTACCACTAAGCTAACGGGATCAGTTGGCCGGTTCGAATCTGATGTACATAGCAGCGGGTACCGCATAAACTATTATAAGATGGAATTTTATAATGGAAATTCCATCTTATAATAGTTTATGCGGTACCCGCTGCTATGTACACCAAATTCGACCATATTTAATGACTTCATATCCCCATTTTGCATAATCCGTATGCGCGTTCTGGAATTATGTGACATTTCTGCTTGTTTTGGGGAAAGACATTTTTGGAACATGTAGGTTTTAAAATCTCCCCCCTTCAAAAAATGACTAACGCGTATACGTCACTGAAAAGATGAAGTTGGTACCTGAATACTCAATCTACGATGGGGTTATCCGGGTAAAAATGGCATCAGAGAACATGATGGGGACAAGTTCCGGGTTTGCATAGGCCGCGCGCTGCCGTCCCATATTCAGCTCGCCGTCACAAAGTTATTGAAGTCTTCACGAAATAAAATTTGCACACAAGACAAAAGGTATGAAAATGTTAATTGTACACAAGTTTCAGCCATTTATGACGCCTAAAACGGAAATTATAGTACTTTGAAAACAGCCCACGACCCCGAGAATCAGCGTTGTCTAGGCCATGCGTGTGGGACATTCGGAGGGCCTACTCTATCTATGACATACCTGTTTATTGAGAATGTCGCCAACTAGTTTGGTCAGTCTAATAAATTTAAAGTGGATTTTGTTCCCTTATAGGAACCGGGCCCTACACTACACGATCGCCGAAATATATAGCCCAGGTTGGACTCTGTTGTGTATGCAACGGAGTTCAGGGTATGAATGTCTGCTGCCATTGTGAAAAAAATTATAAAGCATTTTTTCCCATATTTTTACCTGATTGAGGAAGCTGAAATTTCGCTTACATATTCCTTGTGTCCAGAATTGTACATGCGCTGGGTTTAGAAAAGGCACATACATATGTATGGCGCGGGTGGCGTTTTTACCAGAAATAAACCGCAATTCCACGCTTTCGTTGAAAAAGTTTCCTGGACAAACTCCCTGTGTGAAGATTACGCGCGAGTGTGTATGCACACCTAGCACACTGCAGCCACGGCAGCAAACGGCACATGTGACGTAATGACGTCATGATGACGTCACAACAATTTTCATCTATAACTATATTTTTGTTTGTAAATAACAACTTAGCCATAGCATACATCATTGAAAGCAAGTTCACATCTTTCACCATTTTAAAATTACAAGGCACTTCCGGTTTCAACCGGAAGGAAGGGTCACGTGATTTTGCACATAATATATAAAAATTAAGACCCTGGATTATTCTATCGATTCCTGCAAACGTCAAGATCAGGTCTCCCATGGTTGAATTTATATTGATTTTCAAAGATCTATTAATCTTTAACATGACGTCACGTGACCCATGATGATGTAATCGTGACGTCACTTCAATTTTCATCTTTAACACATCCTGGTCTAGGTACATACCAACTTTCAACCCAATCGGACCTGTAGTTCAGGAGATACAGGCCTTCAAAATATGTTTATTTTATATGACGTCATATGTCACGTGATGACGTCATCATAATCAAGTTAATTTTCATCTATAAGACATCCCGATCTAGGTACATACCAACTTCAACCCAATCGGACCTGTAGTTCTGGAGATATAGCCCAATCTGTCAGATCTAGCCGAATTCTGCTAGAAAATGGTCACCACAAAAAAAATCGCATATAATGTTACGTCACGTGACTCGTGATGACGTCATAATGACGTGAATGTTCGGGGCACAACTTCAGATGCTGGTCTAATATAAGTGTGTGCCCGGTATAAAGTTAATCAGATTGATTTTAGTGCCTAAAGTGCCGGTAACAAAAAAAACGTGTACAAATGCAATGAGGAATGGCTGAAAACACAACGTGCAATGGGAAATCCCGGGACATACCGTTATTTCGTTTTACCGTTTTGCATTTCCTCAAAAACAAAAACAGTAAACGCACCGTTGACCGTTTTTTTGTTTTACAGTTTTGTAAAACGGTCAAACGGTATTAGGTCACAAAAAACAGTGACCTTTTTGTTGTTTTTCTGGATTGTTGAAAGCGATAAACGGTTAGTTGCTTCATTTCAGAGTGTTGTTTTACAAGAACATGACAATGAAAAACGGTCAATAGTCCTGTCGACCATTTTTTGATTTAGGTTCGGCAATTAAGCAATGTACCTAGGAATGGTAATGCGTCCTCATGGGATCGAGTCATTGCCTGGGACCCAAATTACCCTCCTCACATTTCGTTCTCACGACATAGTTTTCGAACTGGCTATTGAAGAGCCGCGCCGAACTCCAATTTCCTTCAAATATCCATGGGCGTCGCGAGGGGGGGGGCAAGGGGGGGCACTTGCCCCCCCCCCCTGGAAAAGCACCCCCCCCCCAAAAAAAAGGGAAGAAAAAAAAAAGAAAAGAAAAGAAAAGAAAAAGAGGTGCGAAGACAAAGTGGTGTAAATTTAATGAGTTGGGGTGGGGCAAAATGTCCCTGCCCCCCTCTAAAACTGATAAATCGAGAATGTGTTGAGAAATACAAGCATTTTTTGGCAAAAACAAAATTTTGCCCCCCTCTAGAAAAAATCCTGGCGACGCCCATGCAAATATCTGCAAATTCTTCAAATGTATTACCATCCTGTATCCATTGTAAAAAGTAATGTCCCCCCTTGAAGTTTTCCAGCGCCATTTTTGCTTGCAACTCTTACTAAAAGCCCCACCAACTGAATCGCGTGAGAAGGGGGTCAGGGTCACGCCAGGAATCACACCACACATTATGCCGAGGTAACACTTTTTCATGTAAAGCATGGTCCCCCTCCATCCCCCTTGCCCAGCACCACAAAATGCACCACGGACTGCTCACTATGACACTGAAATAAAAAAACAGTCTGTATTCAATACTGACCGTTTTTGCTGTTTTTCAAAGTTATTTATGTAAAACTGTAAAACAAAAATCATTGATCGTTATGCTGTAATGAATTTTATTAAACTTATAAAACAGAGAAACCGTATTTATCTTAATACCGTTTGACCGTTTTACAAAACTGTAAAACGACAAAACGGTCAATGGTTTGTTTACTGTTTTTGTTTTGAGGAAATGCAAAACGGTAAAACGAAATAACGGTATGTCCCGGGATTGAAAACGCAGTTATGCTAGGTTTTTCTAAACAGCTTGGTCCATACCTATAATGAACAATGGGGAAACGCAGTTATGCTAGGTTTTTCCAGACAGCTTGGTCCATACCTATAACGTACGATGGGGAAACACAGTTGTGCTAGGGTTTTCCAGCCAGCTTGGTCCGTACCTACAACGGGCAATGGGGAAATGCAGTTATGCCAGGTTTTTCCAGCCAGCTTGGTCCATACCTACAACGGGCAATGGGGAAACGCAGTTATGCCAGGTTTTTCCAGCCAGCTTGGTCCATACCTACAACGGGCAATGGGGAAATGCAGTTATGCCAGGTTTTTCCAGCCAGCTTGGTCCATACCTACAACGGGCAATGGGGAAACGCAGTTATGCCAGGTTTTTCCAGCCAGCTTGGTCCATACCTATAACGTACAAAGGGGAAACGCAGTTATGCCAGGTTTTTCCAGACAGCTTGGTCCATACCTACAACGGGCAATGGGGAAACGCAGTTATGCCAGGTTTTTCCAGCCAGCTTGGTCCATACCTACAACGGGCAATGGGGAAACGCAGTTATGCCAGGTTTTTCCAGACAGCTTGGTCCATACCTACAACGGGCAATGTGGAAACGCAGTTATGCCAGGTTTTTCCAGCCAGCTTGGTCCATACCTACAACGGGCAATGGGGAAATGCAGTTATGCCAGGTTTTTCCAGCCAGCTTGGTCCATACCTACAACGGGCAATGGGGAAATGCAGTTATGTTAGGTTTTTCCAGACAGCTTGGTCCATACCTATAACGTACAAAGGGGAAACGCAGTTATGCCAGGTTTTTCCAGCCAGCTTGGTCCATACCTACAACGGGCAATGGGGAAATGCAGTTATGCCAGGTTTTTCCAGCCAGCTTGGTCCATACCTACAACGGGCAATGGGGAAACGCAGTTATGCCAGGTTTTTCCAGCCAGCTTGGTCCATACCTATAACGTACAAAGGGGAAACGCAGTTATGCCAGGTTTTTCCAGACAGCTTGGTCCATATCTACAACGGGCAATGGGGAAACGCAGTTATGCCAGGTTTTTCCAGCCAGCTTGGTCCATACCTACAACGGGCAATGGGGAAACGCAGTTATGCCAGGTTTTTCCAGACAGCTTGGTCCATACCTACAACGGGCAATGTGGAAACGCAGTTATGCCAGGTTTTTCCAGCCAGCTTGGTCCATACCTACAACGGGCAATGGGGAAATGCAGTTATGCCAGGTTTTTCCAGCCAGCTTGGTCCATACCTACAACGGGCAATGGGGAAATGCAGTTATGTTAGGTTTTTCCAGACAGCTTGGTCCATACCTATAACGTACAAAGGGGAAACGCAGTTATGCCAGGTTTTTCCAGCCAGCTTGGTCCATACCTACAACAGGCAATGTGGAAACGCAGTTATGCCAGGTTTTTCCAGCCAGCTTGGTCCATACCTACAACGGGCAATGGGGAAATGCAGTTATGTTAGGTTTTTCCAGACAGCTTGGTCCATACCTATAACGTACAATGGGGAAACGCAGTTATGCCAGGTTTTTCTAAACAGCTTGGTCCATACCTACAACGTGCAATGGGGAAACGCAGTTTTCTGGGTTTTTCTAAACAATGTTACGTCACGTGACTCGTGATGACGTCATTGTGACGTCACTTAAATGTTCATCTGTAACACATTCCGGTTAAGGTACATACCAACTTTCAACCCAATCGGACCTGTAGTTCTGGAGATATAGCCCAATCTGTCAGATCTAGCCGAATTCTGCTAGAAAATGGTCACACAAAAAAAATCGCATATAATGTGACGTCACGTGACTCATGATGACGTCACGATGATGTCAATGTTCGGCACACAACTTCAGATGCTGGTCTTAGTGTGTGCCAAGTATAAAGTCAATCGGATTGATTTGCAATCGGATAAATGCTATGGGCAAAATGACTGAAAAGAAAAGAAAAAAAGAAAAAAAATCTTAACGAAAACAAAGGCTGTTTCGGCAAAAGTGCCGAAACAGCCCAAAACACTACAGTGTCAGTGTTGAGAGTCAAGAACATTTTCAAAGTATTTCCTAAAAAAATTGGAAATGTTTCTCAGTCCTAGATTCATGTCTTTTTAACATTTTCGACATGACTGACCTTCATTGAGATGATATAAACAGGTCGGGGACTACTTCTAGAATTAGAAAGCTTCTCTCCGTTAGAGAAAGAAGCCTTCTGATTTTTAGAATTAGTTGGGGACCAGCCCTATAAAATCTAGTGACGCCGCTAGATTGTACAAACGCCGCTAGATCAAGCCTGTGTCACTGCATACTGCAGCGTACCACCAGTGTTGACTACCGCATACCGTCCTGGGGTTACGCGAAGCACGCGGTATTAACACGCGGGAACAATTCCTGCATCCTCGGCCCTGCGTGTGCGTGTATATACGTCGATTCCAAAACAAGATTTTGACCTTACATTTTCTATTTTACCACTGAGTGTAATATTTTAACAAAAACAGTTCGAAAAAGAGAGAGAAAAGAAGAAGAAGCATTGATCAAGCATGCTTCGAACTGCATCCCTACTCTTATAATGGATGCTTCCCCAGCGATACAGCCGGGTTATCATTGGCCCTCTCTATGGACATGTAATGCATGCATTTCACTGTGCGCATAAATATGAATAACAGTCCAAATTCATATTAGTAAAGTCGTTAGAAACATCGGATGCGGGATGTAAACACGATACACAAGTACAGCGCTAGCGTCTCAGTGCCGTGCTATATATGGGGCCTCGTCGGACAAAACATGACTACTACTAGTACTAGGGAGTGGTTTTTGGCTGTGTATCTGTAACCACTGTAACCAATAAGTCAATTTCAAACAGTATTAATAAGGATCAGCATGGCTCTAAAAATAAAACAAGTGTATTGACATAAAGAGGAATATTGACTCCTATTACCCAATGATTTCATTCAGAGGGGATGTTACCGTGGGCGCCGCCACTTTGAGTTTAAGGCACATGTAAAATTATATAATCTCTTTGATAAATCGTAATTAGCTGTTTCCAATTTCAATTGGGAACAGCTCTTGTTTTCGTTAAATTTTTTTTTTTTTTTCCTTTTTTTTTTTTAGCTGTTCCCAATTTCAATTGGGAACAGCTCTTGTTTTTGTTAAAGTTTTTTTTTGTTCTCATTTTTTTTTGGGGGGGGGGCTTTTCCGCAAAGTTGCGGAAAAGCCTTTGTTTTTGTTCTGTTTTTTTTTTTTTTCTTTCTTCTTTGGCTTTTCCGCAAAATGCGGAAAAGCCTTTCTTTTTGTTCTCATTGGCTTTTCCGCAAAGTTGCGGAAAAGCCTTTGTTTTTGTTCTCATTTTTTTTTTTTTTTTTTTTTGGCTTCTTCTTTTTGTCGCCTAAATCCCATAGACTTTGTGCACGTTTTTTCTCAACGCCACTTTTGGCATTAATCTTTGTCATACATCATTCAAAGTAAGCATAGTCCCTATAGCAAAGATGTGTCCCGAAGATTGACGTCATGGTGACGTCATCGACTAATTTATTATAGATTTTTGAATATTTAATTTTTCCCATAGACTTTGTACACAGAAATTTTAAAAAAATTGTCGATTTGCAAAGGGCATTTTTGACTCTTTGCCAGTAATTCATTTACACCAATCTTTGTCTAAGCAAAGACCCTAATTTAAACAACATTGTGTAATGATGACGTCATGATGACGTCATCAGGTGTGTATTTATAGGCAATTAAATTGTGACACTTTTAATATTCAAAAATGCATAAGAAATCAACCGTAGGCGTCCGCAGCATTTTGTTGCCGGCAAGTGGTAGAATAGGTTGAGGTCTTTATTTCATTCAGTGTGCATGAAATCATGTGACCCTTGCTTCCGGTCGAAAAAGGCCCAAACCGGAAGTGGCTTATCATTTGAAAGTGGTAATAGATATAAACTTGCTTTTAACGGTGTTAGTCTCTTGGCCAATAGTATTCTTCAAATCATCTACCGATGACGTCATGCAATCTTCGAGCGCCCTCTAGCGACAGGTTGAAAATTAGCAAAAATGTATTTTGAATAGATGTCTGTGGCGAAGTTTGTCGTAATCGGCTAAATATTGGTGTATATGATGACGTTGACCCACTTAAGACGTGTGCGAAGTTTTAGGCAAATGACGTCATCAGACCGGAAGTTATAATAAAAAGACCCTTTTTCATTTGAAAATTCCTGAAAAATCAACCATGGCAGTTTTTATATTTGTTTTTACTTTAATTGTCGATTGAAGGGTAGGTCTAAAACATTTCAAAGTTTCGAGGCGATAAGCAAACTCGAACATACCCTGCGCACGCTTAAAACTTCACGTTGACAATACCTCTGCTACAAAACATGCACAGGACAGGACGTCCACAATGTACATGTACATGTACATGCACGTACGTTGTACATAGGCACGTACATCGTATGTCAGTCAGCCTGCAGCGCACGTGTTGCTGAGGTCAAATCCTGTCCACAGTGACCGTTTTAGCCGATTTTCGGCTAACTTTGACAGATTTTATGTTCATGCAAGGGCATAGACAGGGACGTATTATAGCACTCTTGGCATTAATCTTTTTCAGATATCATTGAAAGTTGCCATAAGCATAGTCCCCATAGCCAAGACGTGTCCCGAAGAGTGACATCATGGTGACGTCATCAAGTGATTTATTATGGATTTATGAATAATTATTTTTTCTCATAGACTTTGTACACAGCTTTCTCCACAAGTCTTTCCCTATACAACACTGATATATCTTACTGAGTAGTTCTGAACTTCGGCCGAGAATTACTATGAGAAGGAAAAAGAAATTGTATTTTTTTACGCCTTTCATTTGATTGAAAATATTCCCAAGAGTTAGAATAGCAAGTAATATTTTATAAAAATGTTTAAGTTTAAAGGAAAATCACGCATTTAAAGGTGCAGTTTTTCTGCTGTGGGATTTTTAACCTATTGACTTTGTACACGTTTTCAAGCCACCATTTTCGTATTTTGGCGATCTGGAATCGTCATCAAAGTTACAGCCAAGGAAGACCCTCACACAAAAATTATGCCAAGACTATGACATCATGATGACGTCATCATCAAGTGATTTATTATGGATTCATGAATAATTAATTTTTCTCATAGACTTTGTACACAGCTTTTTCCACAAGTCTTTTCCTATACAACACTGATATATCTTACTGAGTAGTTCTGAACTTCGGCCGAGAATTACTATGAGAAGGAAAAAGAAATCGTATTTTTTTACGTTTGCCATTGGATTGAAAATATTCCCAAGAGTCAGAATATCAAGTAATATTTATAAAAATGTTTCAGTTTAAAGGCAAATCACGTATTTAAAGGTACAGTTTTTCTGCTGTGGGATTTTTAACCCATTGACTTTGTAAACGTTTTCAAGCCACCATTTTTATAACTTGGTGATCTGGAATCGTCATCAAAGTTACAGCCAAGGAAGACCCTCATACAAAAATTATGCCAAGACTATGACGTCACGATGACGTCATTACCTAATTTGTTTATTGATTTTTGAAAATTTACGTACATATTGGGAAGTCTTATATCTACAGAAATGTAAGTCCGATTGGGTAAAAACTTGGTATGTGGCTATACCAGGACGTGTTATAGATTAAAAATGAGGTGACGTCATGATGACGTCATCCTGAGATTATATATGAATATTTATTTTTTTTAGACCTTTTAGCCATATCTCCCGAACGCAACATGCAAAATGCAAAAATTCTTTTTTGCATTTGGTCTGTTATGTAATAGCTATTCGCACAAAACTTGAAAAATGTGTGACATCATCATGACGTTATCAAAATGCGATTTTTCAAAACTCTTATAAGGAAAGATCCAATTGTCATGAAACTTGGTGGGTAGGTAGTTAATCATACTAGTATGCAAAGTTCGAAATGACGTCACAATGACATCATCAAAAATTTAAAAATAATTGTCGATTTTCAAAGTGCGTTTTCGACTCTTTGCCAGTAATTTATTTAGATCACTCTTTGTCCAAGCAAAGACCTTGTACACACGCACATACATCGTATTGCCGAGGTCAATTCCTGTCCACAGTGACCGTTCTAGCCGATTTTTCGGCTAACTTTGACAGATTTTATGTTCATGCATATTCAGGGCATATTATTGATTAAAAAAAATCATAATGTGGAAAAGCCCTATGTTCTGTTGCAAACAGACATAGACCTCTATTTTTAGCTGTTTCGGTGTACACACCGAAACAGCTCTTGTTTCTGTTATTTTTTTTTAGCTGTTTCGGTGTACACACCGAAACAGCTCTTGTTTTTGTTATTTTTTTTTTTCTCTTTTTTTAGCTGTTTCGGTGTACACACCGAAACAGCTCTTGTTTTTGTTATTTTTTTTTTTCTTTTTTTTTTTTTCTTCCACTTTTTTTCCCATAGGATAACACGTGTTTTCGTTCTACAAGGCACTTTTGGACTTTTTTCAAATCCGATCGACTTCAAACCTGGCACACACTTAGACCACCATCTGAAGATGTATGCCGAATCATGACGTCATCATGACGTCATCACGTGTCACGTGACGTCATCCTAAAAGAGCATACTGTAAGGCCATATATCTACAGAACCGGAAGTCCGATTTGGTTCAAACTCGGTATGCAAGTATTCCGGGACGTGTTATAGACGAAAATTGCAGTGACGTCATGATGACCTCATCGTGTGATTTTATATAAATTATTCAATTTTTGGACCCTTTACTCATATCTCATAAACGGAATGTGGTAAATTCGAAATTCTTTTTGTAACAGGTTTGTTAGGTCTTAGATAGATGCACTAAATTTCATAAAATGTGTGACGTCATCATGACGTCATAAAAAACGTGATTTTTTTAGTCACATATAAGGGTATGTCCGATCGTTATGAAACTTGGTGGGTAGGTGGGTATAGCTAACAGCATTCTAAATCTGAAGTGACGTCATCATGACGTCATCATCTGATTTTTTATGAATTTTTCAAATTTTAATATTTTCTTCAAATTTTGCACAAATTATATAAAATACTGTCCGATCGACTTCAAACCTGGCACACACTTATACAACCATCTGAAGATGTATGCCGAATCATGACGTCATCATGACGTTATCACGTGTCACATGACGTCATCCTAAAAGTGCATACTTTAAGGCCCTATATCTACAGAACCGGAAGTCCAATTGGGTTCAAACTTGGTATGCAAGTATTCCGGGACGTGTTATAGACAAAAATTGCAGTGACGTCATGATGACGTCATCATGTGATTTTATATAAATTATGCAATTTTTGGACCTTTTACTCAAATCTCATGAATGGAGCATGGTAAATTCAAATTCTTTTTTTGCAAAAGGTTTGTTAGGTCGTAGATAGAAACAGATAATTTCAAAAAATGTGTGCCGTCATCATGACGTCATGAAAAAGTTTTTTTTTTAACATAGGATGGACACTTTTTGTATAGAAAATGCATGTACATGTTCATTCGACCTGGATAAAACTCCTTTACGGCAGTCATTAATAAAACGGTCGAAACAGCTCAGTGTTTGTCCACAAACACATTTCTAGTTTTTTTTTCTTCCACTTTTTTTCCCATAGGATAACACATGTTTTCGTTCTACAGGGCACTTTTGGACTTTTTTCAAATCCGATTGACTTTAAACCTGGCACACACTTAGAACACCACCTGAAGATGTATGCCGAATCATGACGTCATCATGACGTCATCACGTGTCACATGACGTCATCCAAAAAGTGCATACTTTAAGGTCCTATATCTACAGAACCGGAAGTCCGATTTGGTTCAAACTTGGTATGCAAGTATTCCGGGACGTGTTATAGACGAAAATTGCAGTGACGTCATGATGACGTCATCGTGTGATTTTATATAAATTATTCAATTTTTGGACCTTTTACTCATATCTCATGAACGGAATGTAGTAAATTCGAAATTCTTTTTGTAACATGTTTGTTAGGTCATAGATAGATGCACAAAATTTCGTAAAATGTGTGACGTCATCATGACGTCATCAAAAACGTGATTTTGTGATTCACATATAAGGGTATGTCCGATCGTTATGAAACTTGGTGGGTAGGTAGGTATAGATAACAGCATTCAAAATCTGAAGTGACGTCATCATGACGTCATCATCTGATTTTTATGAATTTTTCAAATTTTAATATTTTCTTCAAATTTTGCAAAAATTATATAAAATACGGTCCGATCGACTTCAAACTGGCACACACTTAAACAACCATCTGAATATGTATGCCGAATCATGACGTCATCATGACGTCATCACGTGTCACATGACGTCATTCTAAAAGTGCATTCTTTAAGGCCCTATATCTACAGAACCGGAGGTCCAATTGGGTTCAAACTTGGTATGCAAGTATTTCGGGACGTATTATAGACAAAAATTGCAGTTACTCATGATGACGTCATCATGTGATTTTATATAAATTATGCAATTTTTGGACCTTTTACTCATATCTCATCAATGGAACATGGTAAATTCAAAATTCTTTTTGTAACATGTTTGTTAGGTCGTAGAAATATACAAAAAAAATTTAAAATGTGTGCCGTCATCATGACGTCATGAAAAATGTTTTTTTTTACATAGGATGGACACTTTTTGTATAGAATACGCATGTACATGTTCATTCGACCTGGATGAAACTCCTTTACGGCAGTCATTAATAAAACGGTCGAAACAGCTCAGTGTTTGTCCACAAACACATTTCTAGTTTTCTCTTTTATTTTTCAGACTTTTTTCTCATAGGATAACACGTGTTTTCGTTCTACAAGTCACTTTTGGTTTTTTTTCAAATCCGATCGACTTCAAACCTGGCACACACTTAGACCACCATCTGAAGATGTGTCCCGAAACTTTTCGTCATGCTGACGTCATCACGTGATTTATTATAGAATTTTGAATATTTAATTTTTCCCATAGACTTTGTACACAGAAATTTAAAAAAAAATGTCAATTTTCAGAGGGCATTTTCGACTCTTTGCCAGTAATTCATTAACACCAATCTTTGTCCAAGCAAAGACTCTAATTCAAACAACATTGTGTAATGATGACGTCATGATGACGTCATCCGGTGTTTATTTATAGGCAATTAAATTGTGACAATTTTAATATTTAAGAATGCATAAGAAATCAACCGTACGCGTCCGCAGCATTCTGTTGCCAGCAAGTGGTAGAGTAGGTTGAGGTCTTTATTTCATTCAGTGTGCGTAAAATCACGTGACCCTTGCTTCCGGTCGAAAAAGGCCAAAACCGGAAGTGGCTTATTATTTAAAAGTGGTAATAGATATGAACTTGCTTTTAACTGTGTTAGTCTCTTGGCTAATAGTATTCTTCAAATCATCTACCGATGACGTCATGCAATCTTCGAGCGCCCTCTAGCGACAGGTTGAAAATTTTCAAAAATGTATTTTGAATAGATGTCTGTGGCGAAGTTTGTCGGAATCGCCTAAATATTGGTGTATATGATGACCTTGACCCATTTAAGATGTGTGCGAAGTTTAAGGTGTATGACGTCATCAGACCGGAAGTTATAATGAAAAAACCCTTTTTCCTTAAAAAATTCCTGAAAAATCAACCATGGCAGTTTTTATATTAGTTTTTACTATAATTGTCTATTTAAGGGTAGGTCTAAAATATTTCAAAGCTTCGAGGCAATAAGCAAACTCGGACATGCCCTGCGCACGCTTAAAACTTCAGGTTGACAATAACTCTGCTTTAAAACATGCACAGTCCACAATGTACATGTACATGCACGTACGTTGTACATATCGTATGTCAGTCAGCCCGCGCGCAGCGCACGTGTTGCTGAGGTCAAATCCTGTCCACAGTGACCGTTTCAGCCGATTTCCGGCTAACTTTTTCATGCATAGTCAGGGACGTAGGATAGACACTTTTTGTATAGAATACGCATGTACATGTTCATTCGACCTGGATGAAACTCCTTTTACGGCAGTCATTAATAAAACGGTCGAAACAGCTCAGTGTTTGTCCACAAACACATTTCTAGTTTTTTATTGGCTTTTCCGCATAGTGCGGAAAAGCCTTTGTTTTTGTTCTCATTTTTTTTTTTTTTCCTTCTTCTTTTTGTCGCCAAAACCCCATAGACTTTGTGCACGTTTTTTCTCAGTGCCACTTTTGGCATTAATCTTTGTCAGACATCATTCAAAGTTTGCATAAGCATAGTCCCTATAGCAAAGATGTGTCCCGAAGATTGACGTCATGGTGACGTCATTGACTAATTTATTATAGATTTTTGAATATTTAATTTTTCCCATAGACTTTGTACACAGAAATTAAAAAAAAATTATCGATTTTCAAAGGGCATTTTTGACTCTTTGCCAGTAATTTATTTACACCAATCTTTGTCCAAGCAAAGACCCTTATTCAAACAACTTTGTGTAATGATGACGTCATGATGACGTCATCCGGTGTGTATTTATAGGCAGTTAAATTGTGACACTTTTAATATTTAAAAATGCATAAGAAATCAACCGTACGCGTCCGCAGCATTCTGTTGCCGGCAAATGGTAGAGTAGGTTGAGGTCTTTATTTCATTTAGTGTCCGTGAAATCACGTGACCCTTGCTTCCGGTCGAAAAAGGCCAAAACCGGAAGTGGCTTATTATTTGAAAGTGGTAATAGATATGAACTTGCTTTTAACGGTGTTAGTGTCTTGGCTAAAAGTATTCTTTAAATCATCTACCAATGACGTCATGCAATATTCGAGCGCCCTCTAGCGACAGGTTGAAAATTTGCAAAAATGTATTTTGAATAGATGTCTGTGGCGAAGGTTGTCGGAAACGCCTAAATAATGGTGTATATAATGACCTTGACCCACTTACGACATGTGCGAAGTTTTAGGCGAATGACGTCATCAGACCGGAAGTTATAATAAAAAGAGCCTTTTTCATTTGAAAATTCCTGAAAAATCAACCGTGGCAGTTTTTGTGTTAGTTTTTACTTTAATTGTCGATTTAAGGGTAGGTCTAAAAAATTTCAAAGTTTCGAGGCGATAAGCGAACTCGATCATACCCTGCGCACGCTTAACACTTCACGTTGACAATACCTCTGCTTCAAAACATGCTCAGGACAGGACGTCCACAATGTACATGTACATGCACGTACGTTGTACATAGGCACATACATCGTATGTCAGTCAGCCTGCAGCGCACGTGTTGCCGAGGTCAAATCCTGTCCACATTGACCGTTTTAGCCGATTTTCGGCTAATTTTGACAGATTTTATGTTCATGCATGCGCATAGACAGAGACGTATTATAGCACTTTGGCATTAATCTTTGTCAGATATCATTGAAAGTTGGCATAAGCATAGTCCCTATAGCCAAGATGTGTCCCAAGGAGTGTCGTCATGGTGACGTCATCAAGTGATTTATTATGGATTTATGAATAATTAATTTTTCTCATAGACTTTGTACACAGCTTTCTCCACGAGTCTTTCCCTATACAACACTGATATATCTTATTAAGTAGTTCTGAAATTCGGCCGAGAATTACTATGAGAATGAAAAAGAAATCGTATTTTTTTACGTTTGTCATTTGATTGAAAATATTCCCAAGAGTCAGAATATCAAGTAATATTTTATAAAAAGGTTTCAGTTTAAAGGCAAATTACGTATTTAAAGGTGCAGTTTCTCTGCTGTGGGATTTTAACCCATTGACTTTGTATACGTTTTCAAGCCATCACTTGGCGATCTGGAATCGTCACCAAAGTAACAGCCAAGGAAGACCCTCATACAAAAATTATGCCAAGACCATGACGTCACGATGACGTCATCACCTATTTTTTGTATTGATTTTTGAAAATTTACGTACATATTGTGAAGTCTTATATCTACAGAAATGTAAGTCCGATTGGGTTGAAACTTGGTATGTGGCTATACCAGGATGTGTTATAGATTAAAAATGAGGCAACGTCATGATGACGTCATCCTGAGATTTTATATGAATATTTATTTTTTTGTATCTTTTAGCCATATCTCCCGAACGCAACATGCAAAATGCAAAATTCTTTTTTGCATTTGGTCTGTTATGTAATAGCTATTCGCACAAAACTTGAAAAATGTGTGACGTCATCATGACGTCATCAAAATGCAATTTTTCAAAACTCATATAAAGAAAGGTCCAATTGTCATAAAACTTGGTGGATAGGTAGTTAATCATACTGGTATGCAAAGTTCGAAGTGACGTCACGATGACGTCATCAAAAATTTAAAAATAATTGTCGATTTTCAAAGTGCGTTTCGACTCTTTGCCAGTAATTTATTTAGATCACTTTTTGTCCAAGCAAAGACCTTGTACACACGCACATACATCGTATTGCCGAGGTCGAATCCTGTCCACATTGACCGTTTTAGCCGATGTTTCGGCTAACGTTGACAGATTTTATGTTCATGCATATTCAGGGCATATTATTGATTAAAAACAATCATAATGCGGAAAAGCCCTATGTTCTGTTGCAAACAGACATAGACCTCTAGTTTTTTTTTGGCTTCTTCTTTTTGTCGCCTAAACCCCATAGACTTTGTGCACGTTTTTTCTCAATGCCACTTTTGGCATTAATCTTTGTCATACATCATTCAAAGTTAGCATAAGCATAGTCCCTATAGCAAAGATGTGTCCCGAAGATTGACGTCATGGTGACGTCATCGACTAATTTATTATAGATTTTTGAATATTTAATTTTTCCCATAGACTTTGTACACAGAAATTTAAAAATAAATTGTCGATTTTCAAAGGGCATTTTCGACTCTTTGCCAGTAATTCATTTACACCAATCTTTGTCCAAGCAAAGACCCTAATTCAAACAACATTGTGTAATGATGACGTCATGATGACGTCATCTGGTGTTTTTTATGGGCAATTAAATGTGACACTTTTAATATTTAAAAATGCATACGAAATCAACCGTACGCGTCCGCAGCATTCTGTTGCCGTCAAATGGTAGAAAAGGTTAAGGTCTTTATTTCATTCAGTGTGCGTGAAATCACGTGACCCTTGCTTCTGGTCGAAAAAGGCCAAAACCGGAAGTGGCTTATTATTTAAAAGTTGTAATAGATATGAACTTGCTTTCAACGGTGTTAGTCTCTTGGCTGATAGTATTTTTCAAATCATCTACTGATGACGTCATGCAATCTTAGAGCGCCCTCTAGCGACAGGTTGAAAATTAGCAAAAATGTATTTTGAATAGATGTCTGTGGCGAAGTTTGTCGGAATCGCCTAAATATTGGTGTATATGATGACCTTGACCCATTTAAGACGTGTGCGAAGTTTTAGGCGAATGTCGTCATCAGACCGGAAGTTATAATAAAAAGACCCTTTTTCATTTGAAAATTCCTGAAAAATCAGCCATGGCAGTTTTTATATTACTTTTTACTTTAATTGTCTATTTATGGGTAGGTCTAATACATTTCAAAGCTTCAAGGCAATAAGCAAACTCGGACATGCCCTGCGCACGCTTAAAACTTCAGGTTGACAATACCTCTGCTTTAAAACATGCACAGGACGTCCACAATATACATGTACATGCATGTACGTTGTACATATCGTATGTCAGTTAGCCCGCGCGCAGCGCACGTGTTGCTGAGGTCAAATCCTGTCCACAGTGACCGTTTTAGCCGATTTCCGGCTAACTTTGACAGATTTTATGTTCATGCATAGTCAGAGACGTATTATTGATAAAAACAAATCATAATGCAGAAAAGCCCTATCTTCTGTTGCAAAAAGACATAGATCTCTACTTATATGTCTAAGGGTCCAACAGATAATCAATATTGGGAACAGCTCTGTGGTTGTTCACAACCACAATTTCTAGTTTTCTTTTTAGCTGTTCCCAATTTCAATTGGGAACAGCTATTGTTTTCGTTTAAGGTTTTTTTTTTTCCTTTTTTTTTTTGTTTTTTTTTTGGCTTTTTCGCCATCAGCGAAAAAGCCTTTGTTTTTGTTCTGATTTTTTTTTCTTACTTCTTCTTCTTATTCTTCTATCCCAAATCCCATTGACTTTGCACATGTTTCATTCTGGACCCCACTTTTGACCCTGAACATACTTCAATCTTAATGAAACTTGGCACAGAGTCAGAACCCACAGTGAACTCGAGCATGGAAGAGTGACGTCATCATGACGTCATCATGGGCCACGTGATGTCATCTGAAATGTGCAAACTCTAGGACCCTATATCTAAAGAACTAGAAGTCGGATTGGGTTGAAACTCGGTATGTTGGTAGACCGGGATGTGTTATAGATAAAAATTGAGGCGACGTCATCATGACGTCATCGTGTGATTTTATATCGATTTTTGACGTTTTGGACCTTGAAGCCATATCTCACGAATGCAATATGCTAAATTCAAAATTCTTTTTGTATTAGGTTTGTTAAGCAATAGGTATATGCACAAAATTTTGAAAAATGTGTGACGTCATGATGACGTCATCAAAAATGCGATTTTGTAAAACACATATAAGGGAATGTCCGATCGTACTGAAACTTGGTGGGTGGGTAGATAATTGTACCAGTGCACAAAATATGAAATGACGTCACGATGACCTCATCGACAGATTTTTAACGATTTTTTAAATATTAACAATTTCATTCTGATTACGAAATTTAACACTTTTATTCATCCAAGTCGCTTCAAACTTGGTACAGGCTAAATCCACAAAAGAATAATGAGCACCGCCAAGTATTGTTATAATGACGTCATCATGGGTCACGTGACGTCATCTTAAAAGTTCATAATTCAAAGCCCAATATCTACAGCACGGTAAGTCTGATTGGATTGAAACTCGGTATGTAGGTAGACCGGGATGTGTTATAGGTACAAATTGAAATGACGTCATAATGACGTCATCATACGATTTTATATGATTTTATGAATTGTTGGACCCTTTAAGCCATATCACACGAACGCAACATGCAAAATTCAAAATTCTTTTTGTATTTGGTTTGACAGGGAATAAGTATATACACAAAATTTTGAAAAGAATGTGACGTCATCATGACGTCATCAAAAATGCGATATTTGAAAACACATTTAAACATAACATCAACATCACTGAACAATCACCATCAACTAATCAACAATAACAAATCAAAAATCAAAATCAACAGTCAAAATCAACAATGAACACCAAAATCATCAGCTATCAACAATCAACTATCAATAATCATCAACCGACATCAACATCAACAATCAACAATCAACAATCATAATCACCAATTAACAATTAACATCAACAATCATCAACAATCAACATCAATAACCAACATCAACAATCAACATCAAGAAACATCATCAACAATCGACATAAATAATCAATATCAAAAATTAACATCAACATTCAACAACAACATCATCAACATCAACAATTAACATCAATCGAAGTTTGTCGGAATTGCCTAAATATTGGTGTATATGATGACCTTGACCCACTTAAGACGTGTGCGAAGTTTTAGGTGTATGACGTCATCAGACCGGAAGTTATAATGAAAAGACCCTTTTTCCTTAGAAAATTCCTGAAAAATCAACCATGGCAGTTTTTATATTAGTTTTTACTTTAATTGTCGATTGAAGGGTAGGTCTAAAACAGTTCAAAGCTTCGAGGCAATAAGCAAACTCGGACATGCCCTGCGCACGCTTAAAACTTCAGGTTGACAATACCTCTGCTTTAAAACATGCACAGGACGTCCACAATGTACATGTACATGCACGTACGTTGTACATATCGTATGTCAGTCAGCCCGCGCGCAGCGCACGTGTTGCTGAGGTCAAATCCTGTCCACAGTGACCGTTTTAGCCGATTTCCGGCTAGCTTTGACAGATTTTATGTTCATGCATAGTCAGGGACGTATTATTGATAAAAACAAAGCATAATGCGGAAAAGCCCTATCTTCTGTTGCAAACAGACATAGATCTCTTCTTATATGACTATATCTCGTACAAACAGACCTGTTCCCAAAAATATATTTTCAATTTTATGTTTTCAGAATCCAACCAGCTTCTCTTCGAAAAATGTGTCCCGAACAAGACCATCACCGATTCATATTATAATTTCAATTTAATAGTACAATTTGTTTAGAACAAATCATTGAATCATTTTGTACTGTGCAATAGACAATCAAAAACATGTTGGGAACAGCTCTGTGGTTGTTCACTCACAACCACATAGTTCTAGTTTTTTCTTTTTCCACTTTTCCCCATAGGTTTTGTACACGTTTTTATTCTACAAGCCACTTTGGCAATTATTTTAAATCCAATCAACTTTAAACTCAGCATAGTTTAATATTAACCATCATCTAAGGATGTATGCCGAAACTTTTCGTCATGCTGACGTCATCACGTGATTTATTATAGAATTTTGAATATTTAATTTTTCCCATAGACTTTGTACACAAAAATTTATAAAAAAATGTCGATTTTCAGAGGGCATTTTCGACTCTTTGCCAGTAATTCATTTACACCATTCTTTGTCCAAGCAAAGACCCTAATTCAAACAACATTGTGTAATGATGACGTCATGATGACGTCACCCGGTGTTTATTTATAGGCAATTAAATTGTGACACTTTTAATATTTAAAAATGCATAAGAAATTAACCGTACGCGTCCGCAGCATTCTGTTGCCGGCAAGTGGTAGAGTAGGTTAAGGTCTTTATTTCATTCAGTGTGCGTGAAATCACGTGACCCTTGCTTCCGGTTGAAAAAGGCCAAAACCGGAAGTGGCTTATTATTTAAAAGTGGTAATAGATATGAACTTGCTTTTAACGGAGTAAGTCTCTTGGCTGATAGTATTCTTCAAATCATCTACCGATGACGTCATGCAATCTTCGAGCGCCCTCTAGCGACAGGTTAAAAAATTTCAAAAATGTATTTTGAATATGGATTTTAAAAGTTACCTACTCCCCAATTCCTTTCATCCCATAAAGCTTTTAAACAAAAATAGATTTTTTGACTGTGGACACTTGCATGAAGTATATTTACATTGTACATACTTGTATCTTTGATAACTTCATTTACAGCCTGTGTACCACAGTCATCTAAGAAAATCATGCCGGAGAATGAAGATAACATCGCTGAAGAATGTCAGCAAGAAGTTGGCATTGACACACACAGAGAAGGAGAATCCATTATGTACCGGAATTTAGTAAGTTATTTAATTCTAACTCCCTAGGCATTTTCGCTGGGATGCTACATCAATCCTACAAAATCCTCCAACTGCCTCCATGTGAAAATTGTAACAGCCTCATACAATCCTCCAAAATCATCCGTTATTTCTTGAATATGGTCCTTGGAGGGGTGACCACTGCCTCAATCCTGCAAAATCCTTCAGCAATCACTGTCAATATGTTGAGGCAGAGCCAGTGGCACATTCTGGAGCAGTGCGTAGGATTTTAAGTATGCACGGCTGAGACAGCACAAGGTTTGGTCTTAGACCTTGACATCCTCCAACATCAGCCATGCATTTTGGCCTTAGCCTCAATCCTCGACCTCAGTACTATGCTCAACATTAGTCAGGACTGCCGCTGGCCAGCACTGGTCATATATCGCGCACACGGCGCACTGTCAGCATGCATGACTGCCCTGTGTGGCAGGCAACAATTAAACCACGTGCTGCAGCTGCACAAAGGATATACTATAACCCAAGATTTTCTCACCAGATATGAAAAGACCAATGTCTGAACTAACCACAGCCGAAGGGAAATTATTCTTAGTGCCCTGGCAAGTGCTATTTTGGGGGGTTAAAAATGGGGTAAAAATGCAATTTTGCTAGTTGTAAAAACATGCTTTATTGTAGGGCCTAAAAATGATATAAAGGTGATTTTTACCCCTCAGCCGAGAGACTCGAGGGGTATTGTCATCGGCTAGGGCGGACGTCCGGACGTCCGTCCGGGCAGCTTAGTTTCCGGATGATAACTGAGTTAGAAATGTGATTTGGGGTTGTAACTTCGGTAGGGGGTTGCCCTTGGGAGTAGGCAAGTTGGGATTGGTTTTGGGGTCAAAAGGTCAAAGGTCAAGGTCACCGTTGTGAGTTAAACGTAAATGGTTTCCGGATGATAACTTGAGTTGGAAATGAGATTTTGCTGTCTAATTTTGGTAGGGGGTTGCCTTTGGGAGTAGGCAAGTTGGGATTGGTTTTGGCGTCGAAAGGTCAAAGGTCAAGGTCACCGTGGTGAGTTAAAGGTAAATGGTTTTCGGATGATAACTTGAGTTGGAAATGAGATTTTGCTGTCTAACTTTGGTAGGGGGTTGCCCCTGGGTACAGGCAAGTTGGGATTGGTTTTGGGGTCAAAAGGTCAAGGTCACCATGTTGAGTTAAAGGTTAATGGTTTCCGGATGATAACTTGACTCTGGCTGAGGGGTTTCAACAGCGACGCTGTTATTTTTCAGAAATGTTTCTATTTTTCTTGTAAGGGTAAGGATGATACTTTGTCGTGATATAGTTACTTTTGTGACATTACTTCGCAGTTTGGCTTGATGACCTTTAAAAATAACGCAAAAAAATGACATATCAATTCCTTTTCGCTCCTTTTCAATGCAACCGCTCGAACATCCCCCGTTGGAACGATACATGGAATCAGCGGGGTATTTTCAGTTTTAGTAGGTATATGTGGGGGATACCAGACTTTGCCATAGGTCTGGGGGTAGTACAGGGCCAATGGGGAGAAGGGAGGGTACCAGACTTTACCCCCTCCCCGTCTCTGCCCCCCTCCCATTGTACCCCTCCCTTTCCAATGATCCCCCGCCCCTAAATAGATCCCTCTCCCAATATATCTGTCTCCCTCCCCAAATATATCTCCCCCTCTAGCTCCCCAAATATATCTCTTCTCTCTCCGAGTTGTTATATTATAAGTGGGGGACAGGTACCAGACTTTACCCTTCCCCACCCCTATGATCCCCCTCCTCCGCCCCCCCCCTCCCCTCCCCCTCCCCACCACTCTCACCCCACCCCTTTTCTCTTCCCAAATATATCTCCCCCTCTCAATATCTCAGTCTCGAAATCAGACCAGGCTCTTCATATTTACACAACACAGACTCACAGCGACTGGTGCGCGAGCCTACAGTCACTTATAAATAAATAAACAAACAACGTTTTTTTATGTTTACAAATCAAAGTTTGAACTTATATTAAAAAACATGTTACTTTCACAAAACATTGTCATTCAAATTAGCTCATTTAAATAGCTTTTCATACATCCTAATATAAACAGTAAAAAGCCACTCCGAGTGGCTTTTTCGTTGTCATTCAAATTAGCTCATTTAAATAGCTTTTCATACATCCTAATATATAAAGTAAAAAGCCACTCCGAGTGGCTTTTTCGTTGTCATTCAAATTAGCTCATTTAAATAGCTTTTCATACATCTTAATATATACAGTAAAAAGCCACTCTGAGTGGCTTTTTCGTTGTCATTCAAATTAGCTCATTTAAATAGCTTTTCATACATCCTAATATATACAGTAAAAAGCCACTCTGAGTGGCTTTTTACTGTATATATTGTCGAAGGTGTCTGTGTACTATATATATTGTCGAAGGTGTCTGTGTCATTATAGAACGCAAGTAAAATTAGATAGACACATGACCGATTGTAACGGTATAGATACACATCCGTCAAAGATTGTATTTCCTTCCGCTAAGCGAAAATATGTAAATAACGAGTGGATAGTCGACGAAAACGATGTTCCAATATTAGAATTTAAAAACTACAGGTTTAAACAAAAAGCACCGTTTGTAGTTTACGCCGACTTTGAATCGATATTAGAAAAAAACTTGGACGATAAAAAGGACAACACGCAAAAGACAAACATTCACAAAGCAAGCGGTTATTCGCTAGTTGTCGTCCGATGCGACGGCACCAATGCGTATCAAGAGACTTATAGAGGTAAAGGTGCCGCATCAAAGTTTGTCAATAAAATGTTAAAAATACAAAGCGACATAAATTGCATATTTAAAAAACCCCAACCCATGAAATTTAACGAGCGAGCTAAAGAACATCATGATAAAACAAACACGTGTTGGATTTGCGAGAAACCAATTTATCCCAATTACTCGAGCAACTGTAAGTGCCAGAAACCCAAAAAAACAAAAAACAGAAAAACAAATAAAAGAACATCAGTACGAAAACAAAAATGGATTTACCGAGTCTAAATGTCTCGAATGCAAAAAGAAAATCAACAAATTTAGAAAGGTGAGATATCACTGCCACGTCACGGGTAGATATAGAGGTGCCGCGCACGCCTACTGCAATCTAAAATTACAAGTTAAACCAGGTTTTACCCCCATACCGGTCGTCTTTCACAATCTGCAAAATTACGACGCTCACTTGATCATGCAGAGTATTTCAGAGTACGATGACAAAAAGGAAATACAAGTTATCGCTAGAAATTCTGAAAAGTATATTTCGTTTTCGATCGGAAATATGCGATTTATAGACTCGTTTAATTTTATGGCGTCTTCGTTGGATAGATTATCTAAAGCTTGTCCGAGAGAGTCGTTTAAACTACTCAGAGAACATTTTAATCGTCAAAACATCGACTCGTTGTTACAAAAAGGAGTTTATCCGTAGGAATACGTGGACTCGTTTGACAGATTTCAAGAGACCAGCCTACCCCCCATCAAACAATTTTACAGCAGCCTAAAAGACGAAAATATATCGCAACAAGACTACGACAGAGCTAAACTGACGTGGAACGAGTTTAAAGTTAAAAACATGGGGGAATATCACGATTTGTACGTCACTACCGATACGTTATTACTGGCTTGCGTATTTGAAAACTTTAGGCAAACGTGTATTACAAACTACGCGTTAGATCCGGCTAATTACTACACAGCACCAGGATTGTCGTGGGATGCCTTGTTAAAACACTCGGAAGTTAAACTCGAACTATTGCAAGACGTAGACAAACATTTATTTTTTGAAAAGGCAAAACGAGGTGGTATCTCGAGCGTGGGTGGTATGAGATACCACAAAGCCAACAACAAATACCTACCCGACCATAATCCAAACGAGCCGTCGAGTTACATCACCTACCTCGATGCAAACAATCTGTACGGCTGGGCCATGAGTCAATACCTGCTGTACAAAGACTTTAAATGGGCGTCTACAAAAACGTTTACCGAGTCCAAGATATTATCTCTCAGGAAAACCTACACAACGATTACCCCCTAGTGCCAGAAAACATCGTCATACCAAAAGAATGGATGTCTGATTATCGAAACGAGTTATTGGATACCGAACCTAGTAGCAACGTGCAAAAATTAACGTGTACCCTTAATCCTAAACAAAAATATGTTTTGCACTACGTCACGTTACAGTTGTATCTCAAACTCGGCTTGAAACTTAAAAAGGTGCATAGAATGCTGCAATTTAAACAAGCGCCTTGGATGGCATCTTACATCGACAAAAACACGCAACTCCGAACAAAAGCGACCTCTGATTTTGAGAAAGACTTTTTTAAACTGATGAATAACAGCGTGTTTGGTAAGACGATGGAAAACGTCAGAAACAGGATTGACGGTTACCTACTCAGAGACAGTAACGATGACGATCGAGATAAATACCAAAAAATTATACAGAAACCGAGCTACAAAACGACGACGTCATTTTCAGAATGCAAATTGTCATTTGTCGAAAAGTACAAGACTAAAACCGTGTTAAACAAACCGATCTATTGCGGAGTGAGTATCTTGGATCTATCTAAAACGCTGATGTACGATTTTTATTACAACCATTTGAAAGACAAGTACAAAGAGAAAATCAGGTTGATGTACACAGATACAGACAGTTTGGTACTTGTAGTGCACACGGACGACGTATACAAAGATATGCAGCAAAACGGGCAACAATACGACCTTTCGAATTATCCGACGGATCATCCTTTGTACGATCCAACCAATAAGAAAGTGATCGGTAAATTTAAAGACGAGTTTGGAGGTAAAATAATCAAAGAAGTTGTTTGTATAAGACCTAAAATGTACTCCATTTTAACCGCTGACATCAACTTAAAAAAAGCCAAGGGTGTCACAAAATCGGTCACCTCTAAGAAATTAAAACACCGACACTATTACGACTGCATCTTAAACAAAAAATCTCATTACGAAACAATGACTCACATTAGATCGGAAAATCACATCCTTTACACAGTATCTCAAAATAAACTATCGTTGAGTCCGTTGGACACAAAGAGGTACATTTTACCGGACGGTATAAACACGCTGGCTTTTTGTCACTACAGCGGTAATTGCGTGTCCTCGGGTACGACTTGAAGCTCTTGTCTCACAAAACTCCTTTTTGGGCCGTTTTGAAGGTAATAAAGAGTAGGACCCGTCGTGACTTTTTTACCGTTAATCATTTTAAATTGACTCGATCTTTTTTCCACGTTGAAGATGCCTACGCTCCAAATGGGATCCGTGGCTCTTCTAGAAGTTCCACCCTCTTGCTCGCCCGGGTAATATAAATATCTAACCATGGCGTCTTGCGGCAATTGTTGCTCTTTTGTTTTAACGGGGTTAGCCGGCGATTGCCGGACCTGTTCTAGTTTAACCGCCTCTGACGGTGCTTTAGCTATTAATCTTGTCGTTTCGTCGTTTATTGCCTTGATCATGCTGGGTAATCGCTCGACCCATTGCGTGTTTCTACTCTCGGGACTTAACATTTCTTGGGCGTACTGATGACCAAACAGTCTCTCGGCTAGCGTTCGATTAAATCTTTCTACGATACCCTGCGATCGGTGGTTTCCGGGTTCGCCGACGATAATCTCGACGTTTTTTTAGGTCATCCATTTTTTAAATGCGCCCTTAAATTTGGTACCGGCGTCTACTCTCAACGTTTTAGGGTAACTCAAAGGCGATCTCGTGTAAATCTTGACGATAGCATCTTGGGTGGAATCCGCCGTTTTAGAAACCAAAGGTTCTGCTTCGTGGTATCGACTCGCAACGTCGACAACCGTCAAAGCGTATTTATAAGTCTTGCGTTTTACTTTATCCCAGGGTAGGTATAGCACATCCATTTGGTGAAAGTCGTTTGGTGTTTCAAACTCTAGCGAAGTACTCGTAGGCCTGGGTACATACGCGGGACCCGGTAGATAAATTTGCCAGATCGCTTGTTTTTTAAGCCAATCTCTGATTACCTTTTTATCGATTTTTGTTTTATCGTTTAAATGGTCGACGGCACTTTCACCTCTCCAATAACCGCTCGGGCTATAATACAGTTTAGATAATGTTTGCATATTATTTAATATAAAAGACGTTTATAATAATATGGCTAGCGTTGCTATGATGTTAGGAGGCGTGATCGTCAACGCTTTAGCTTTTACGGGTTCAAACTTTTTCTTTTCAAATCTGAAACAGAGTGATGCCGACGAGGAGCATAAGAGACACGATTTAGCGATAGAACAACTCTCAGTCGCCAAAGATAAGTGGCAACGAGAACGAACGAAATATCTAGATTTTCTCAACGAACGTATCAGAAAACAAAATGCCTCTAAAGAAACATTTTCCAACGTAGACCGAGCGTTGCGTTACTACAACGAGGTGAGTGGACAATCTACCGAACTACCCGTAGGACTGCAACGCGAACCCAAACTCGAAGATTTTTACGAGCCTAGTGACCAACAAATAGAAAGAGAACTGGCGTTTATCGCGGGAGGAATGCTTTTGGTGGGTTTCTTGGCTTACAGATATCTTTAAATTTAAAACTCGTATAAATAAAATGAGTGCGTATGGAAAAAAGCTCAATCCCAGCAGGCTATTAAAAATACCTAGATCTATCAAGGGCGAGAGAAAAGAGGTGGTCATTACCCACAATCCCAGTAGTATATCGGCGGGGCAAACGCTGAGAGTTAAGTTTCCTCAATTGGGCGTAGACGACGTGATCGTACCCGGCACTTGTAAACTAGCTTTTAGTTTAGAACTCGAAGGTGGAAGCGACGGCAATAGAACCATTTTTGGTAATTTGGCCAGAAATTTAGTCAGCGAAATCAGCGTCAGGCTTCAAGGTCACAAAATCGTGAGTTATCGTCACGCCGACGTGTATCACAACTTTAAAGACAATTGGCTCAACAGCTCGGAAAAAGAAAACGTGTCTAAAATAAGAACGGGGGCTGGAGATGCTAACTCGGGCGCCAACAACGGTAAAGATCAAGCTATCGCGGATGCCTATGGTAACAGATATTGTATTCCCCTAGACATTGACATACTGACTTCGCATCACCCTTTTTACCCCAGCGGTTTAAAACAACCTCTGACGTACGAGATAAAGTTTAACGATCACGAAAAAGTAGTCAACAGTTCAGATACGGCGGCGATGTATTCTATCTCAGACTTGTCTCTCGAATACGAAGTGGTGACCAACAGAGACCTAGCTATCACCATCAGGAATAAACACAAGGGTTTAATGCAATATCTGTTTGATAAAATCCACTCGCTAGAAGTTAGATCCGTCAACAAATCGGACACGCTTTGGAACGTCAGCGTCAATCAACCCATCAGGAGTCTCAAGGGTATTTTGTTTTTGTTTAAAGATCCCGCGGTCAAAAATCCACAGCAATTTTACAATCCAAAACTAACCAAAACATCGGTGACCGTAGAAGGTAAACCCAATCAACTCTACAGTCAAGGCATGTTTCAGTATCAACACTGGAATGAAATTAGCAAGTTCTTTGGAGACAGCGATACCGAAAGCGGGCGCGGAGTAGCTAAAGACTTAAATTTGACGGGTTTTGACCTCGGAGACTATCTAAAAGACAAGTACGGTCTGTGGCTCGATTTTAGAAGTAACTACGACAATTCCGCTCACGGATCCGGTAGGAAACTCGGAGACGGAGGAGGCATCAACATTCAATTTAACAGAGAAGCCGAAAGTCAAGGTGACCTCACGATGTACGTATTTTTAGTCATGGATGCTCAATTGAACTTGGAAGACGGAAATTTTAAATCTCTGTTAAGTTAAAATGACACAACCGCATTGCGCTTTAATCGTCGGCAAAACAAATTCGGGTAAAACCAGATGGATTTTGGATCTGTTAGAGTCAGACTATAAAAATACATTTGAAGCGATAGTCATCATTTGCCCTACCGTTTTTAAAAATAAAACGTACATCGAAAGAAAGTGGGTTCACGCAGACCCCGAGGTATATCTTTGCGATCCGGAATTGTACAAGATGACGCTCAACGAAGCGATCGATTTTTACAGGAAAGAATTCGAAGGTCTTCCCACGTTGTTTATCGTGGACGATTGCTCTTCGGATCAAGAGATTAAATATCGTAAAAAGACGTGCGCGCTAAGCAAGATGGCGTTTAGCGGAAGACACGTAAATCACAGCTGTTGGTTATTGACTCAAAAGTACAACAGCGTTTTAAAAGATTATAGAGAAAACACGGCTTGGTTGGCGTTATTTTACTGCAAAGATAAAACATCGTTTGATCAAGCGTTAGACGAAAACGACGTCGTACCGATTGAAGAACGAGATTATATAAAACGACGTTTGAGAGATGTGAAATATAGTAAATTGGTCGTATACACCGAACCTCCAGTTAGTTACGAGCTACTTGAGTAGCTAGGTGAGTAGCAATTAATAGCTAGGTGGGTAACAATTAATAACTAGGTGGGTAACAATTAATAACTAGGTGAGTAACAATTAATAGCTTGCTGAGTAGCAACCTATTCAACAAACTACACATGTATTACAATTTGTTAATCAACAAACGTCAACAAAATACATTTTGCTGTTAGTAAATGATAGCAATCTTTGAGTATTTGCAGTTTTTGGCTATTATCGTCATATCGATTAATTTATCGTTTTACACCTACGAATACCTTCGCTTTTGTAACAAAGTTGCAAAAGCTATAACAAAATTAAATTCGTTTCTAATTAAATGGAAGACCTAAAACTGACTTTAACGGACGAACAAGATCACAACGCAGAACATAAAGATCGTTTGTGCGGTGTCGTAGCAGCCGGAAACTCTAGAAAGTACTTGGGAAAGGAATACACCGTTAAACATATCGAAGCTCTTGACAGTAAAGAACTCGACAAGCTGTATCATCTGTACGAAACTAAATTTGGAAATGAAATTGTTCAAACTGTTGGTAAATACACTTTAAGTCTATTTTCGAGAGTGTTAGCTGTGGTTACACCCGTACAAGTTTTAGGATATAACGTCACTATAGATTCTGAAGAAGAACTCACCAACGACTTGAGTTCTGATCCTATTATAAGCGCGAGTATGGCTGGTATGTTGAGTGACGTTTGTTACAAGTACGGAACTTTAATATAACCCCAGTTGCTACGATTATCACAACAAAACATTTGAAATTTAATAAACCTAATATAATAAATGGAAGATCAGAAAGCAGCGACAGCAACGCCTGCAGCTCAACCAGCAGAGACAGAGACGCCCCAACCGATAAAAACAACGCCATCACCGACGGTAACGAGAGTGACCAAGACTAAAAATCCTAAACGAATTCAGCAGGGTAAAGCTTTAGCCGAGCACAATAGACTGATGAAATTAAAATTAGCAAAAATGGGATACACCATGGTAGGAACTAAACTACTCAAAATGAAAGCGCCGGATTTAAGCAAACTAAGCGTAGAAGATGCGGGTAAATTGACGGGTATTATAAGTGGAGCTCTGGCCACGCAAAATTGGTTGGTGGCCCAGGGTATACTACCGGGCAGTATAATGAAAACGGTATAATTTAAATAGGTTTATTAAATAAATGGCTGAAGGAGGATTTGACTTTGACCCCGTTGATGATTACGATTACGATGAAGATGATAACGACGATGATGTAGCAGAGACCAATCTGGACGACAACTTTGATACTCCTGCACCACCAATCCTCACTACCGACATAGATGACGTTTTAGATCAAGGAAGAAGCATGGTCACTAATGGGCGCGTTGATGAGTTTTACAATACCTATAAACATATACGAAAAACCAATATCTCAGAGATACGAAAAATTTATTCTCAAAAAAGACGGTTTATTTTATGACACTGGTAAAGGCTTACTAAGGTTAACGGATCAAAGAAAACCAGACAGATTTTTGACTCTGAGGACTATAGAGTTAAATGTAAGAAAGATGGGTTTAAACGGTAGAGATTTTATTAGAAAGGAATTAGGCTTTACGCATTACGCACGTAAGACGCTCAGTGACGATCAAAGTCAACAATTGCGATCGATACAACTCGAGAGTATCCCCATGACAGAACTACCCAGAGTCACCGATGAGGTAATCGAGATTATAGACGATTTAGAACAAGACACCGGCGCTCAAACGGAAGGATTGAATTACAGAGAACTCCAGGGTTTAGATAAAACTCTTCAGACGTTAAGAGGTAACCTAGAACTTAATTTAGCGCGTCTCACAGAACTAGACCGAGAGATTGCAGCCACGAGGCAAGAACTCGACGAATCGCACAGCGAAGAGGGTCGACAAGAGTTAAACGATAAATTGAGCGACTTGAACGTTGAAAGATCCGCCAGATTAGAAGCCGCAAAAGCCAACGAACGAGGGCTTAAAAGTCAGATCGCTCGAATCAAAGAAACGATTAATAAAATATTAGGCGGCGACACGACTCTGGCGGAAAAGATTAGAACTCTGTTTAGAGAACAAGGTGTGACCGTAGTGAGTATTTTAGCCGCTTTGAGTTTAGTCATCAGCACCATAGTGAGTAGCATCGTCGGTAGTGTGAGAGGTGCGGGTGCCCCACCCGCGCCAACACCAACAAACTCGGAGTGAGCGCGTTGGGTGCTCTGCCTGGTATCATAGGCAGCGTACTAAGTTGGATATGTAACGCGTTGAGTAAGTCCGTATCGTGGTTGGCCGAACACGTGTGGGCTTTGTTTTTGGGTGTGGGGGCCTTGGTGTTTGCGTACCTGCAAAAACGATGGTAGTAATAGTTGTAATCAAGTTTAAACAAAAAAAATAAGCCTTACCAGCACAAAGTTGGTAAGGCTTTTGTGTGTGTGTGTGTGTGTGTGTGTGTTGTGATTAGAGTGTGACTTATCGCGTTACCTCGTAAGCCAAAATACCCATACCAACGATAGCCAATATTCCTACCGTCAACGATAATTTTTCGTCTTGGTGAGTTTGTAGTTTCGTGGGCTCCTGGGTTAAAACTGTAGGTGTAGGTGTTGGTGTGGGTGTTGGTGTTGGTGCTGGTGTTGGTGTTGGTGATACAACATCGTTCGTCATAGGCTCTGGGGGTGTTGGTGGCGCGACGTCATCGGTGTCATCAAAAGAGTCGTCCGGTTGAGGTTGTGAGTTTAAATCTGGCACCAAACCAGTTTTCATAATCTGGGTAGCGATTTGAAGATTGTTGTTATAGCCGTCGTGCGTTCCAACCCTCAAGTTCATATCCGATGGAATTAAATACAACCCCGGTTTCACGACAAAATTTAGAGGCGTTCTGGCATACTGCAAAGAGTCTTGAAATTGATTGATACTCGTTTCCATGTCGTCTACTGCATTGATGATATCTTCAACGATGACATTTAAATTGTCTCTGAGCGTCTAATCCGGTGCCTGGTGATAATACGCTCGTTTTGTTTGAGCCTGCGCACCGAGTAAAGCGTACACGTAAGATCTGATCGATTCGTTGATCTTTATGATTCCCGCGTGGGGTAAACGAACTCGTGTCGGGTATAAAATCTAACCAAGCCTTTTGTACCGATTCATTTTGTTCGATAAAGGCTACGGTGTAATCGCTGTAACGCCCCGAACCCTTGGGTGGATCTTCCAAACCAAACCCCATTTTAGTTCCACCAATCATATTTTTACGATACTGACGATACTCGAGATTAAGGTCGGTTGTATCATAATCGTTTCCGGGTACGGGTACGTAAGACGTGTCCCAGTAATAAGCTATACCTAAACCGTTAGAGTTTGTGTCTCTCGTCTGTTTAAAAGACTTGTTTTGATCTATGCCAAACAACAAACAGGTATCGGTAAAAGCTCTGAGATTATAACTGTTGTCTAGAGCTTTGAATGCGTCATCTCCCGGTAAAGGAGCGGAAAAGTCGTACAGGATCTTTCTAACCGTAAAATATAAATGAAAGTTAAAGATGGCCCAAACGTAACGGTTGCTCGCGTTTAAAAGATCGAATCCAACACCGCAGCCCGTAGTAGCGCAGTAGATCGCAAAATTTAACTGATTTTGATAAAACGACATTGGGTGTGATTTCCAACGATCTACATCCTCATCCGTTGTGATGCGAGGCAATTTATAGTCTGAGGTTAAGTCGGGGAACAAGGTTAAAAACCCGTTGGTATTATTAACTATAACTTCCAGTTCACTGGGTTTAGTGCTGTTTAAAACTTTGTTTAGGATGCAACTTGATGCTTTAGCTCGGTTGCCTTGGCTACATTTTGATTTACTTGTTTCGTTACCTGATCGGCTATCGATTGTATCTGCTTTTTTAACGACTTATAATCACTCATTATTTTAGTTTCAGTTTTAATATAAAAAGACTTTAAAATAAATGCATTCGTTTCACTTGTTTCAAAATGAGCAGACGTTTAAATTAGAAGACGTTGTAGATAATCTAAACGGTCAAAGATCTGTACGCATAAAAAGGCTAATGTTTAACCCCGGATATTTTAATATTTCCAGCGCCACAGAGATTGATTGGTTTACGCAAATAGATGGGAGACCCGCGTTTACCACAGATAAACCTCCCCTCATACCCCCGGAGTTTCTTTCAGATGTACACATAAGAACGCCGGATAGAGATTTTATAGAGCGATTGTTGCCCGATATACCATACCCTTTTTTATTTAACGATGAAAATGTTTTACAAAAAACTATAAACGATCTTATAAAAGCGTACGAAGACGATAGACTAGAATCCGTTTTAGAATCAAACAAAAGAAAAAGAGCTATTATAGCTGAACGGCGAGGGTTGATTTTAGCCGCCATGTCTTCAGAAATACCAAAAACTGAATTAGAACTTAATACGCTTCAATCTTTAGGAAGAATATTATATGTTAGAGAAAGAAAAATCTTTGAAGGTGAGGAATTGGCTTTAAAGTTTATTAAAGGAGAAATTGGTGCGAGCGAGTTGAGCGAGTTGAGAGATAGTAGAGAAGCAGGGGTGATTATAAGAGGAAGTCTTATCGTGACGGGTGATGATTTAGATTTTATTCCTCCGAGAAATTTAGCACCGTTACCATTCGGAAGTATCGGTTCGGTCATCATAGCACCGGGGTGGTACGACGTTGATTGGTTCGATTTCATTTTAAATTCTATACCCGGGGTAAGTTTTCGAATATTTAGAGAATCTAAAAAGGTGACGTTGGTGATAACCGACGTAAATCTCAAATTGCGCTTGAACAGAGAAGTATCTCGATTACTCAATTTACCCAAAGGAAGACTGGTACCCAAAGTGGTGTATACGGGGTCTTACGACGTTAATCCGTTTAAATTTTTGTTTATTCGCTGCCCGCAATTAAGTACAAGTGAAAACTTTTTTAATGGTCGTCCTTCTGACATCTTAAAAATCGTACCCGTGGCTACGCGCAAACCCGATATTGATAGAGCCGAGGGATTCAAAAATCTTAAAAACGGTATAATCGACAAACTGACATTTTCTATCAGCGGTGAAAAAGGACAGGTATTCAACAATAAGGGTGAGGGTATCATTATCGAGTTGGAGATCTTTTAATTTTAAAATCTTTTTATATTAAAAACATGAGTGTAGATGGTAAGGCGTTATACCCCGATATTTCTGGAGATGTACTCCGATTAAATAGTAACGAAGAAACAAAAGTGTACAGACTTAAAAAGATTGAAGAGATTCGATCTTTAATCTTGAAAGAGAGAGACCACCGAGAGCGCACTTATAAAAAAATATAGAGAGTGATCGACACTTTTAATTACGTAGAGATAGGATTAGAAGGATTGGGGGCTATAGCGGGGGCTGTCAGTATTCCCGCTCTCTTGGGTGTTATATCAGCCCCCGTTGGATTAGTGCTAGAAGGAACGTTTATAGGCGCTTTTGGTGTAGATATTCTGCTTAGAATCGCGTCTAAGCGATTATCCGCCAAGCTGAAAAAGCACGACCAGATTAAAATACTAGCAGACTCCAAACTTAACACGATTGAAGAATACGTGTCTCAAGCCATCAACGACGGAGATATATCGCACAAAGACTTCTTATTGATTACGAAAGAGCTCGCAAAATTTAACGAGCTTAAGCAAAAAATTAGAACAAAGACCAGCACAAAGCTTCAAAAAATTAAAAACGATACAGACTTTGAAAAAGAAGTTAAAAAACAGGTAGACGAACGGCTGGCAAAAGAAAAAAAAATCTCTTATCGAAAAACTTACAAGTTCAAATTCTCGGTAAATAAACATTATGAAAGCGATCCACCGAGTTATACCTCTATTTCACCGCTGAGGGCTATACCCTCGGCCCCGCATTTATTATAGTGGTCATCGTATCTTTTTAGTGCTTTATTAAATTGATTTTGAGTCACTTTAAATAAATCTCTAACTCGTTCTTTGTCTAATCCAACTACATTATGGAAACTCGCGGCTATTAACGACCGCTTGACACATCCGTTTCCCCTCAATGTTTTGTAATTAACGAGCTCGTTATATTTATTGATTGTTTCTTTGACATCTTCTGAGTCTTGCTCTGGACACACAGAAAAAATAAGTTTCTCCACAGTTTTTCTTTTATTTCTTTTTAAAATTGACCAATTGATACGATCTTCTTGCGCATTTTCTGCCGAAAAATCAAAGTAACGTGAGACTACTTCACCGCACGTTTCACAAACTAAAAAACCATTCTCGATGATTATATGATGATCGCATTGATCTGTGTGATCAGATAGCTCGAGGCTCATTTATTAAAAATGATTTATTTTTTAAAATAAAGTTTTTAATCATAAAAACCTCTCTATCCCTTTAATAAAGAGATAGTAAGAGCCTGGTCTGGTGCCTAGACAGAGGGGGATATGGGGTTTGTCGCCGTACCTCCCACTTATAATATAACAACTCGGAGAGAGAAGAGATATATTTGGGGAGCTAGAGGAGGGAGATATATTTGGGAAAGGGGGATCTATTTTGGAGGGGGATCTATTTTGGAGGGGGCGGGGCTAAGTGGGGTGGGGAGGGTGAGAGTGGTGGGGAGGGGGAGGGGGCGGAGGAGGGGGATCATAGGGGTGGGGAAGGGGCAGGGAGGGGTAAAGTCTGGTACCTGTCCCCCACTTATAATATAACAACTCGGAGAGAGAAGAGATATATTTGGGGAGCTAGAGGGGGAGATATATTTGGGGAGGGAGACAGATATATTGGGAGAGGGATCTATTTGGGGGCGGGGGATCATTGGAAAGGGAGGGGTACAATGGGAGGGGGGCAGAGACGGGGAGGGGGTAAAGTCTGGTACCCTCCCTTCTCCCCATTGGCCCTGTACTACCCCCAGACCTATGGCAAAGTCTGGTATCCCCCACATATACCTACTGTTTTTATGTCATAACTAACAAACGTGGTATAAGTTTTCGTCCTTAATCGAGTATTATGAAGATATAATATGCTTCCAATTAATGTGATTTATATTAGAAAAGAAGCCGATTAAACTCCGTCATTTTTGAGATAAACTTCACAGCTCTCCCCAGTTTTTGGTTCAAATTTGTGTGTAAAGTCGCTTTTCCGCTCAGTTTATGCCGCACTGACCATCTTCAACTCGCCATAACTTCCGCTACCGCCCTCCTTTGACTTTCTTAATCGCACAGTAGACTTGGTGATTCATAAGCTAACTATCAATGTAAAATTCATCATGATTGGGCAATGTTAACCACCATCCAAAATAAGACGAAGAATATCCATCCAATAAAGTAGGCTCTTTGATCCATGGACAACTATACACAATGCAGTGGGCCACTTCCTCGCTCGTGTGTGGTGGTCTGCGTGACGGTGTGCTGAAATTTGAAGCCTTGTGGAGACACGCACACAATAGGGAACAAAACATTGTAAAGGTCTCCACAGGGAAATTTCTATACATGTAGATGAATAGGTCTCCACAAGGTTTTCACGAAACAGATATATGGATTTTACTCAAAAACTAGGAATTTCCAAGGTTGGTTAATCTGTCGCAAATGGAAGGGTTTTAAAACAAGGGATATTAAGTCCGAATTTCAGCCTAGGAAATTAATTCTGGTTAAAATAAAAGCATTTTGAAACTTCACTTTCAAAATCGAAAACTTTACTACACGAGAACAAAGAAATGTCTCCACAAGGATACGAATTTGAGAGTGGGTGTGTTTACACAATGCTCAAGGCCAAAGATTAAGAGATGAGAGTGCAGGCATAGCAGTTTTAAGAGGAGCGTTTTTACTATGGAAGGAATTGATATGAATTTGTGCAGCCTCAAAATTGTAAAAAAAATGGCCAAAACACATAATGGCCTGTAACCATGGCAACGGGCAAAGTAAAAGTTTAAAAAGTCTATTTTGGTTACTTGCTCCCCAAGTCGTTTCATCCCACAAAGTATTACAAAATTGGGGTTTTTTTTAGCGTGGACACTTATATGAAGTATTTACACGAAATTACTCTTAAAAGGTACAACTAAAGGGAACTTGTCTATCCCACAAACATGAAACTCCAGCACCATCAGTTCATACATCATACGCTGAGTTCATTGATGACAATTTTGTTCCGAATAAATCCCAAGGCGCTTCAACCATGCACGCTTTTACTGATGCACATTACAATGAACAAGCCAGAGACAGGTTTTGCATCACATCATGGCTAGAACAATTATACATTGCACAGCACATGAGATCTAAAGGAAAAGATGACGAAGAAAAATTGTTTCATCCATACTGATTTTTCCATTCCAGATGAAGCATGATGATGATGAATATAACCTAATCATATTGATGGGCAGAGCAACCTGATGCACTTGCTTCTGCATAAAGGAATCTGAGGTGTGCGCTTTCCTGCAGGTGTGATGCCACTGACTGCTGCAACCCAGCTGGCCAATGCAATAATATAGATACTTGAAGACATTAAGTAAAACACTTTTTTTTCCAGAACTACCATCCAAATACCAAAATGGTACAAACCGTCGGAGTGATGACTGACGTGACTGAAGTGCCAAGTGTCAATTCAAATTAATACGATGGCGTATGTTTTTATGTGTTTCATGAAAAACACACCACTTTTTTACCCCTCAGCCAAGAGGCTCGAGGGGTATTGTCATCGCCTAGGGCGTCCGTCCGTCCGTATGTCAGTGTGTCCGTCCTGACCAGACCACCCTTGTGGGGTGATGTTCCTTTCAGAACACATCACCCCACTTTTTACACAATGGAAAAACATCACCCCAGAAGGGAATCTTTAGAAAAAGGGATAATGGGAACACAATGCTATCACCCCACAATTCCGTCTGGCTGGAACGTCCGTCCGGGCAGCTTAGTTTCCGGATGATAACTTGAGTTACAAATGTTCTTTTGGATTGTAACTTCGGTAGGGGGTTGCCCTTGGGAGTAGGCAAGTTGGGATTGGTTTTGGGGTCAAAAGGTCAAAGGTCAAGGTCACTGTGGTGAGTTGAATGTAAATGGTTTCCGGATGATAACTTGAGTTAGAAATGAGATTTTGGTGTCTACCTTTGGTAGAGGGTTGCCCTTGGTAGTAGGCAAGTTGGGATTGGTTTTGGGGTCAAAAAGGTCAAAGGTCAAGGTCACCGCGGTGAGTTAAATGTAATTAGTTTCCGAATGATAACTTGAGTTAGAAATGAGATTTTGGTGTTTGACTTAGGTAGGGGGTTGCCCTTGGGTACAGGCAAGTTGGGATTGGTTTTGGGGTCAAAAGGTCAAAGGTCAAGGTCACCGTGGTGAGTTAAATGTAAATGGTTCCGAATGATAACTTGAGTTAGACATGAAATTTTGGGGTCTATCTTCAGTAGGGGGTTTCCCATTGGTACAGGCATGTTGGGACTGGTTCTGGGGTCAAAGGCCAAAGGTCAAGGTCACCATGTTGAGTTAATGGTTTCTGGACGATAACTTGACTCTGGCTGAGGGGTTTCAACAGCAACGCTGTTATATTTGCAGTATAATGTCATACATGGAGGTGAAATATTTTATAGTACATGTGTAACTTTATTACAACTCTGGAGTACACCTACAATAAAATAAAGGTATTTTCTTACAAATGCATGCAATAATTGATGTTCAAATTCTTCCAAAATCTAAAGAAATACACATTTTGACCGTATTTGACCTTTTACCTTGAAAATTACCTTTAGGGTCAAAATCAAGGGTGGAATCCACCTACATTTTCTTCCCTATGCTATCCTATGACTGATTGATCTAACATGGTTGCCTGCTATTCATGCTATTACCAAAAAATTGCGTCCAAAGTGTAAAATTCCACTTTGGCTGGTCCACTATTTCGAGTTATCCGAGTTTGAGTTACATACATGTAACGAGAGTTACCGTACATCGAATACTTCTAAAATCTGTCATATTTGAAAGTAAACATGTAAAAAGTAAAAGTTTTATTAACTCATCTTGTTTATTTACTTATTTATTGTTGAAATAGATTGGATTCTTCTTACTTGGACTGTGCACACATTTCCCCTACACCATCATGAATACTGCTGCAAATACAATTGCTGAAAGGTAGGACAGTATCTCCCACTCATGCGTCATTAATTTAATCTCAGCTCAGCTAACTACTGTACATGTTCCAAACAGACAGGCATGAGTATGATTTGTCAATTACACAGTATTTGGCTGCTTCCAAATTACTTGTACAGTGTACTTGTCTACAGCTCTGTCTATTTTGGAAATGTTCTAATCTATTCTTCCAGTCGTCAGTACACAGTTTTATGGTAGGAACACATACATGTAAGCAGGCTCTGATTTGAGTACTTTGTGGCTTGAATATACCGTAAGCATTAACATATAGACCAATCTGGGTATACTACATGTACCGTGTACATGTATCATTTCTATAACAAAGGCCTCCTTCAATAACTGAAACATTGTGTCGTGTGAATAAAAACTAGTACATGCTGGGAAGTTTAAGTAAACAATAACAGCATTTACTTTGGAGTTCAAACTTGAGGGAAAAGTAAATGCTTGAATCCGTATGACGAAAACTTTTCTCTTACTGTTCAACATTCACTAGACAACAGGTAGCAAATGCTTCCTTACTATTGGAGCAATGGTAATGGTTGTCAACAATAGGGTTGGGAAAAAGGGGTTATCGTGCACCAACGGAAACCAATTTAATCAATAAACAGTGAAAATAATTATATTTGTTGCAAAATGAAATGTTGATTAAAATGTACATTTTGACCAAAAAATGTTGTGGTGTCTTCTTTAGGTACGGTCAGTGATTTGCCCTGTATCACATTGCATTTTGCGACGCAGTATCCACAGAATGCTACGCAATTTCTTAACTAAATCGCACATTGTGAGATGCAAAATTTATGTGAAAATAATACTCAATGGTGTGTTCAATTTGTCGGGCTGCCACGTGACGGAAAGACTCCCAACAGCTGCATCGCTAAAATCTCACTAATTTTTATCCTCCAAAACACACAACACATATGATACGTACGTACACGTAGGTCTTCTCCAGTGCAATGACATGCATGAAAAGCACATGTTTACAGGCATGTGGTTGCGAAGGCCTAAACATCGCCGTTGTTTAACAAAGTTAATCCAATTACGTACTTAACAGAGCTGTAACAGAGCAGTGCAATTTATGCATCCCAAAAATATGGCTTTTGAACGTTGTGTTTCTCAGAAAATATGCTCAGTATGATTGAAAGTTAAACTAGACTTACTCAGTCATGTGGTTGCGAAGGGCGATTTCTAAAGGTTACGTAACACTTCATTTTGAATGAAACTACATGTGCACACACATGTTCACGTTAGCGGACGAAATCATTGAAAATTAATTTCTCCCGTTTGGAAGACCGAATCTTCATGCAACTCTCAGGGTTTACTTTCCTCATAATGATCCAAGTATATGCTAAAAATCGTTGTAATGTGTTCATTATTTTCGTTTAAATTGGAAAAATAGGCCTGGCTATGTGCATCATTGAAAGTTGTAACACTGACTTTTGCAATAGCAGTCAATCTTTTCAAGCCTCACCAATATTAATAAGGTTCCTATCCATTATGGTGTGCAGTAAAAATTTTGAGAAAAGCCTCCTTCACGAGTTATTAAAGGGAAAATACAACATTTGCAAATATCAAAAAATAAAACTACCAAATCATTTTGAAATACCTTGCTGGACTGTTAGTGAATGACAGTGTAAAGCATCCTGTAAAATCATGGCTCCTGGTATACTGTCATTTTCAAGAAAAGTGGTATTTTTGTATCAATTTCCAACGCTGATCGGCCGACCAGCGTTGGAAAAAAACTGGCTTTTTTTCAAATACTGGCCCCAGTTGACCATCGCACTTGTTTGCAATCGATTACACACCTATGAACGGGTACAAACCAGCTAGACTGGTTCCCTGACCTTACAATTCCCCAATGTATGTAAACTGCTCTGTTTCTTCTTAAATGGAGTCAGGGAGCCAGACTACAGGAAAATGATTGTTTTTCTTGGTTTTTATAGCTTTTTCGAACCCAAAACCTCAAAAAAGTCAGTGTAACTATATTTGCTATATATTTCCAACCCCCCAATTCCATCCATTTCTGAAAATTACAGCAAAAGCAAATGATGTATATTCCCTTTAACTGATAACTAGATTTATGTTTGTGGACAAACACAGGGCTGTTTCGGCATCTTTTTGGTGACATATGTGACATGTAAAGTAGTTCTGTTTATGTTAAATGGTGGCACATAAATGTGTGATTACATTCTCACAGGGCTTTAAATTATGACATCACATATCACGTGATGACGTCATGATGAGGTCATATCAATTTTCATCTATAAACCATTTATAACAACCTGCCGCTAGAGTGCGCTCTAACATTTTATGACGTCACCATTAATTTTCTGTATCGTTGAAAGCAAGTTCACATCTTTTACCAATTTTAAATGACAAGGCACTTCCGATCTCAATCCAATCAGACATGTAGTTCTGTAGATATTGGCCTTCAAAAATATGCAAATTTAATATGATGTCACATGTCACGTGATGACGTCATCGTAACGTCACTTCAATTTTCATGTCAACCACATCCCGGTCTAGGTACATACCAACTTTCGACCCAATCGGACCTGTAGTTCTGTAGATATAGGCCTTCACAATTATGCACTTTTAATATGACGTCACATGTCATGTGATGACGTCATCATGACGTCACTTAAATTTTCATCTTTAACACATCTCAGTCTAGGTACATACCAACTTTAGACCCAATCGGACCTGTAGTTCTGTAGATATAGGCCTTCACAATATGCACATTCAATATGACGTCACAGGTCACATGATGACGTCATCATAACGTCACTTTAATTTTCATCTGTAACCCATCCCAATCTAGGTGCATATAAACTTTCAACCCAATCGGACCTGTAGTTCTGGAGATATAGCCCAATCTGTCAGATCTAGCCGAATTCTGCTAGAAAACGGTCACAAAAGAAAAATCGCATATAATGTCACGTCACGTGACTGATGATGACGGCAATGTTCGGCACACAACTTCAGGTGCTGGTCTAATTGTGTGCCGAGTTTAAAGGCAATTGGATTGATTTTAGTGCCCAAAGTGCCGGGGACAAAAAAAACCTGCACAAATGCTATGGGCAAAATGACTAAAAAAGAAAAAAAATAATAAAGTAAAAAAAAATAAAAATCTTAACGAAAACAAAGGCTGTTTCGGCAAAAGTGCCGAAACAGCCAAAAATCACCGGATTAGCTTTGCTTAACAAGGTAAACGCTTTGCCTTAGCAACCACATGACTGTACTTATGTTTGTGGACAAACACAGGGCTGTTTTGGCAAATTTGTTGTGATATGTAAAGTTTCAAATAAGTTCTATCCAGAAAGGATGTGTAGTTCTGTGGAAAATTATTGGGAAATGGTGGCATATAATATGTGATTACATTCTCATAGGGCTTTGAATTATGACGTCATGTGTCAAAATTAAAAAAAATTGTGCAAAAAGCTATTACCTAACGAACCAAATACAAAAAGAATTTTGAATTTTGCATTTTGCATTCTTGAGATATGGCTAAAAGGTCAAAAAATTCAAATATTCATATAAAATCGCATGATAATGTCATCATGAAGTCACCTCATTTTTTTACCTATAACGCATCCCGGTCTACCCACATACCAAATTTCAACCCAATCGATCCTAGGAATATAGGACTTCAAAATATGCATGTTTGTGATGACGTCACGTGACCCATGATGACGTTATCATTATGGAGTCACTCTTTGGGACACAACTTTGTTATATTGACAATGCATATGCTTAATTTGGATGATGTATGACATAGATAAATTTCTAAAGTGGCGTGTACTCAAATCGTGTACAAAGTCTATGGGATTTTGCATGGAACAAAAAGAAGAAATAATAATAATAATAATAATAACTAGAGGTTCGCATTTGTTGTTACAAACGCAGAGTGGTCGGGCACGCAATTTTTTTAATAAAACACTGCCGAGTTAAATTATGAATATGTTGTTGTAAGAACAAAGGATCACGAAATTAAATCATTTCCATCACAATAAATTATTTTGTTAACAATGCATCTTTAACGGTGTGATAAATTTCCATAAACATTTCATGTACACATACAAGTTATTTCTAGCTTGATGACGTCATTATTAAAAAACAGGAAGTGAATAATGATTTAGTTCGGAGTGGATAAATGTTTATTGTGAAGTTAAAAAACGTATGGAAATATGGAAAATATAATTGTATGCATTTAAAACATCTAACTTCCGGTTTCATGACGTCACTAGTATTTGGAAGCAAAAGTTACATTGTTATGGATATCGTTATTTGGGCTACGAAGATATACGACATGAATCAAATGATAGAAATCAATTTAAAATATTATCGTTTTCAAATTCTCATAGCCGTAACTTCCGGTCTGATGACGTCATGAATTTGAAACCTTGCCAAGTCATCTTTGGTTAATCAAAGAATATCAAGGAGCGATTTGGTAAAATTAGAACCGATGGTCTTCAGATTAAAGAAAACAAACACTATTTTATGTGCCGATAGGGGGCGCCCTTTCGGACGATCACATCATCACACTGTTTTTTGTGACTTGCATTTCTCACTAAACACTTGCATAATATATATGTCTGTAGTAAAATGCTTCCGCTTTTGAGTTATATTCAGTTTTTATTGCACTTCCGGTAACACCGGAAGTAAAGGTCAATCGGTTTTGTGATCAGGAATAAGAAATGTTTCTCACGGCATAGTCTACAACCTCACGAAAAAAAAACCAACATGATACTCTATTTAGTTCAAAAGATATAACGCAAACTATTGTGTCAAAATTTGCCCTTAAATCGCTTGTAATTTGATACCTGATGACGTCATGATGCCGTAACAAAATTTATAACATCTTTGTAACATGGTACAAATTCACACAAGGTTTTGTGATCAAACCGTGAACCGTTCGGCAGAAATGTTGCTTTGTTTTGATGTCAGGCTAACGTCTTCATTTTGAATTCACCTAACTTTGACCTTCCGGTAGACCCGGAAGTAAAGGTCAAGCGAGTTTACGTACACGACAAAAAATGTTGAGCAAATAATGGTCTATCTCATACAGAATACAAACATCATTGATTATTTAGTTCAAGAGTTATAAGTGAAAGTATTTGGTCACTTTTCCACCTAAAATCACTTGTAATTTGACACCTGATGACGTAATCATGACGTCAGAGTAATATGCACCACTTCGGATGAGGGTCGATATATATTGAAAGTTACAAATTTATACCAAATAACGTTTAGGAGAAAACCTACAGAGAAGTATTGTCCGGAAAAAAAAAGAAAGAAAGAAAGAAAGAAAGATTAATCGTAACAGATCCAGAAAGAGTGGTCGGGTTGTGCCCGACCACTCAATAATAATTTGAAAAAAAGCCAAAAAGAAGAAAACTAGAGGTCTACATATGTCAGTTTGAAAACAGAACATAAAGCTTTTAAGCCAAAAAAAAAAAGTCTCCGGTTTCTGGTATGCGCGGGCGTCGCCGTAGCCATTGCGCGTCGGCAAAATGAAACAGTTTTTTTTTTCAATACAAGATGATGTCTCAAAACTGCCAAACTCACTGGTTTGACTGGAATCCTGCTGCTGCACAATTTTAATGTGTTTTTAGATGGGGTCATGATCGAGAATAAGCTTTATGTGGCCTCTCTGGACTCCCATATATTTGCACTAAGTTTAGTCGGGACCATTTGCAGTCATCAACCGACATTTGAAGCCAAAAAAAAAAAAAACAGGTAAAGAAAAAAAAAAAAGCCGCGTCGCCGCACCACTTTTGGGGCAAGCTCCATACCAGAAACCGGAGACCTTTTTTTTTTGGCCTTACGCTTATTGAGTGGTTGGGCACAACCCGACCACTGTCTGGAATTGTTACGATTTATTGGCTTTTTCGCAATTCTTGCGAAAAAGCCTTTCTTTTTGTTCTGATTTTTGGCTTTTTCGCAATTTTGCGAAAAAGCCTTTGTTTTTGTTCTCATTTTTGGCTTTTCCGCAAAGTTGCGGGAAAAGCCTTTCTTTTTGTTCTGGTTTTTTATGCCCCGCGGCGAAGCCGAAGGGGCATACTGTTTCCGCCTTGTCCTTCCGTGGGTGGGTGGGTGGGTGGGTGTGTGGGTGTGTGTGTGTGGGTGAGCTTGTCTTACATACGCAGTGTGGACTTCCGAACAAAAGACGTCCACATAATGTAGGTAGCAGCGACGAAGTGTGGACTTGCCCACGTCCACACAGTGTTTCCCCATTTCTGGAAAACAGGTTTAGAGGCATTTTCGGGTTAGGTTTATCTGTAGCAGAATGAAGAGAAACACTAAAGGGAATCATTGAAAAAAATTGGGTTGTAAGAGTTTTCACAGTTTGAGAAAAATGAGTTTTTCCACTGGTGTTCCTTAACTACACGAAAAGAAAGGAAAGTCCACACTAGGTATGTGAAACAAGTCTGGGTGCGTGCATGTGTGGGTGTGTGTGTCCGGACAAATCTTGTCAGCGCGATAACTTGAGAAATACTTTACATATGAACTTCAAATTTGGTTTGTGGATTGTCCTTGGTAATCCTAAGAAGCCTTTTGCATTTGGGGCCAAAAGGTCAAGGGTCAAGGTCACAGTGGCTGAAACAATAGAAATTTTGTCAGCACGATAACTTGAGAAATACTTTACATATGAACTTCAAATTTGGTTTGTGGATTGTCCTTGGCAATTCTAAGAAGCCTTTTGCATTTGGGGCCGAAAGGTCAAGGGTCAAGGTCACAGTGGCTGAAACAATATAAATTTTGTCAGCGCGATAACTTGAGGAATACTTTACATATGAACTTCAAATTTGGTTTGTGGATTGTCCTTGGTAATCCTAAGGAGCCTTTTGCATTTGGGGCCGAAAGGTCAAGGGTCAAGGTCACAGTGGCTGAAACAATAGAAATTTTGTCAGCGCGATAACTTGAGGAATACTTTACATATGAACTTCAAATTTGGTTTGTGGATTGTCCTTGGTAATCCTAAGGAGCCTTTTGCATTTGGGGCCGAAAGGTCAAGGGTCAAGGTCACAGTGGCTGAAACAATAGAAATTTTGTCAGTGCGATAACTTGAGAAATACTTTACATATGAATTTCAAATTTGGTTTGTGGATTGTCCTTGGCAATCCTAAGAAGCCTATCGCATTGGGGGTCAAAAGGTCAAGGGTCAAGGTCACAGTGGCTAAAACAATAGAAATCTTGTATTTATTCTGAGATCATAGGGATTAGGGATTAATTCATATAAAACCTACAGAAGACACTAATGCTGTCAATGAACGTTCCATTTGACCAAGGTACATGTAAGTTGATGTTAGAGTGGTGTTATGTCATGGAAACAGTCACGGTTGCGGGGCATTTGTGTTTGTAAACACACCTGACTTGTTTTTCTTACTTCTTCTTCTTTTTGTTCCACTTCAAAGTCCATTGACTTTGTGCACGTTTTTTCTCAGTGCCACATTTGGCATTAATCTTTGTCATACATCATTCAAAGTTAGCATAAGCATAGTCCCTATAGCAAAGATGTGTGTCCCTATAGCAAAGATGTGTCCCGAAGAATGACGTCATGGTGACGTCATCGATCGATTTATTATAGATTTTTGAATATTTAATTTTTCCCATAGACTTTGTACACAGAAATTTAAACAAAATTGTCGATTTTCAAAGGGCATTTTCGACTCTTTGCCAGTAATTCATTTACACCAATCTTTGTCCAAGCAATGACCCTAATTCAAACAACATTGTGTAATGATGACGTCATGATGACGTCATCCGGTGTTTATTTATAGGCAATTAAATTGTGACACTTTTAATATTTAAAAATGCATAAGAAATCAACCATACGCGTCCGCAGCATTCTGTTGCCGGCAAGTGGTAGAGTAGGTTGAGGTCTTTATTTCATTCAGTGTGCGTGAAATCACATGACCCTTGCTTCCGGTCGAAAAAGGCCAAAACCGGAAGTGGCTTATTATTTAAAAGTGGTAATAGATATGAACTTGCTTTTAACGGTGTTAGTCTCTTGGCCGATAGTATTCTTCAAATCATCTACCGATGACGTCATGCAATCTTCGAGCGCCCTCTAGCGACAGGTTGAAAATTTTCAAAAATGTATTTTGAATAGATGTCTGTGGCGAAGTTTGTCGGAATCGCCTAAATATTGGTGTATATGATGACCTTGACCCCTTTAAGACGTGTGCGAAGTTTTAGGCAGATGACGTCATCAAACCGGAAGTTATAATGAAAAGACCCTTTTTCATTTGAAAATTCCTGAAAAATCAACCATGGCAGTTTTTAAATTAGTTTTTACTTAAATTGTCGATTTAAGGGTAGGTCTAAAACATTTCAAAGCTTCGAGGCAATAAGCAAACTCGGACATGCCCTGCGCACGCTTAAAACTTCAGGTTGACAATACCTCTGCTTTAAAACATGCACAGGCATCCACAATGTGTACATGTACATGCACGTACGTTGTACATAGGCACATACATCGTATGTCAGTCAGCCTGTTGCTGAGGTTAAATCCTGTCCACAGTGACCGTTTTAGCCGATTTTCGGCTAACTTTGACAGATTTTATGTTCATGCATGCGCATAGACAGGGACGTATTATAGCACTTTTGGCATTAATCTTTGTCAGACATCACTGACAGTTGGCATAAGCATAGTCCCTATAGCCAAGATGTGTCCCGAAGAGTGACGTCATGGTGACGTCATCAAATGATTTATTATGGATTTATGAATAATTAATTTTTTTCATAGACTTTGTACACAGCTTTCTCCACAAGTCTTTCCCTATACAACACTGATATATCTTACTGAGTAGTTCTGAACTTCTGCCGAGAATTACTATGAGAAGGAAAAACAAATCGTATTTTTTTACGCCTGTCATTTGATTGAAAATATTCCCAAGAGTTAGAATAGCAAGTAACATTTTATAAATATGTTTCAGTTTAAAGGCAAATCACGTATTTAAAGGTGCAGTTTTTCTGCTGTGGGATTTTTAACTTATTGACTTTGTACACGTTTTCAAGCCACCCTTTTTATAACTTGGCGATCTGGAATCGTCATCAAAGTTACAGCCAAGGAAGACTCTCATACAAAAATTATGCCAAGACTATGACATCATGATGACGTCATCATCAAATGATTTATTATGGATTCATGAATAATTATTTTTTCTCATAGACTTTGTACACAGCTTTCTCCACAAGTCTTTCCCTATACAACACTGATATATCTTACTGAGTGTTTCTGAACTTCGGCCGAGAATTACTATATGAGAAGGAAAAAGAAATCGTATTTTTTTACGTTTGCCATTTGATTGAAAATATTCCCAAGAGTCAGAATATCAAGTAATATTTTATGAAAAATAATTCATTTTAAAGGCAAATCACGTATTTAAAGGTGCAGTTTTTCTGCTGTGGGATTTTTAACCCATTGACTTTGTACACGTTTTCAATTCACCATTTTTATAACTTGGCGATCTGGAATCGTCATCAAAGTTACAGCCAAGGAAGACCCTCATACAAAAATTATGCCAAGACTATGACGTCACGATGACGTCATCACCTAATTTTTTATTGATTTTTGAAAATTTACGTGCATATTGTGAAGTCTTATATCTACAGAAATGTAAGTCCGATTGGGTTGAAACTTGGTATGTGGCTATACCAGGATGTGTTATAGATTAAAAATGAGGTGACGTCATGATGACGTCATCCTGAGATTTTATATGAATATTTGATTTTTTGGACCTTTTAGCCATATCTCCCGAACGCAACATGCAAAATGCAAAATTCTTTTTTTGCATTTGGTCTGTTAGGTAATATGTATTCGCACAAAACTTGAAAAATGTGTGACGTCATTATGACGTCATCAAAATGCGATTTTTCAAAACTCATATAAGGAAAGGTCCAATTGTCATGAAACTTGGTGGGTAGGTAGAAAATCGTACTAGTATGCAAAGTCCGAAGTGACGTCACGATGATTTCATCAAAAATTTAAAAAAAATTGTCCATTTTCAAAGTGCATTTTCGACTCTTTGCCAGTAATTCATTTAGATCACTCTTTGTCCAAGCAAAGACCATGTACACACGCACAAACATCGTATTGCCGAGGTCAAATCCTGTCCAGGGTGACCGTTTTAGCCGATTTTCGGCTAACTTTGACAGATTTTATGTTCATACATATTCAGGGCATATTATTGATTAAACAAAATCATAATGCGGAAAAGCCCTATGTTCTGTTGCAAACAGACATAGACCTCTAGTTGTTTTTCTTTCTTCTTCTTTTTGTCGCCTAAATCCCATAGACTTTGTACACGATTTTTCTGCTCACCACTTTTGGCATAAATCTTTGTCATACATCATTCAAAGTTTGCATAAGCATAGTCCCTATAGCAAAGATGTGTCCCGAAGATTGTCGTCATGGTGACGTCATCGACTAATTTATATAGATTTTTTAATATTTAATTTTTCCCATATAGACTTTGTACACAGAAATTTAAACAAAATTGTCGCTTTTCAAAGGGCATTTTCGACTCTTTGCCAGTAATTCATTTACACCACTCTTTGTCCAAGCAAAGACCCTAATTCAAACAACATTGTGGAAAGATGACGTCGTGATGACGTCATCCTGTGTTTATTTATAGGCAATTAAATTGTGACACTTTTAATACTTAAAAATGCATAAGAAATCAATCGTACACGTCCGCAGCATTCTGTTGCCGGCAAGTGGTAGAGTAGGTTAAAGTCTTTGTTTCATTCAGTGTGCGTGAAATCACGTGACCCTTGCTTCCGATCGAAAAAGGCCAAAACCGGAAGTGGCTTATTATTTAAAAGTGGTAATAGATATGAACTTGGTTTTAACAGTGTTAGTCTCTTGGCTGATAGTATTCTTCAAATCATCTACTGATGACGTCATGTAATCTTCGAGCGCCCTCTAGCGACAGGTTGAACATTTTCAAAATTGTATTTTGAATAGATGTCTGTGGCAAAGTTTGTCGGAATCGCCTAAATATTGGTGTATATGATGACCTTGACCCACTTAAGACGTGTGCGAAGTTTAAGGTGTATGACGTCATCAGACCGGAAGTTCCGTTGAAAAGACCTTTTCTTTTTCAAAAATTGCTAACAAATCAATCCGTACAGATATAATCTTGAATTGCCCATTAAATGATAGCGTAAACATTTGCCTCAACAGTGCCAAGTCCTAGCTTGTCAAATTGTTCACACAGTTGACGCGACGTCGGCAAAAAACACCCTTACGCAAGTTGCGGTAGAGAGCTGTAAAACATGCACAGGACTTCCACAATGTGTATAGCACATGCACGTACGTTGTACAGCACATGCACGTACGTTGTACATACGCACTTACATCGTATGTCAGTCAGCCCGCAGCGCACGTGTTGCTGAGGTCAAATCATGTCCACAGTGACCGTTTTAGCCGATTTTCGGCTAACTTTGACAGATTTTATGTTCATGCATAGTCAGGGATGTATTATTGATAAAAAAAAAAATCATAATGCGGAAAAGCCCTATATTCTGTTGCAAACAGAAATAGATCTCTAGTTTTTCTTTCTTCCTCTTCCTCTTCTTCCACTTCTTTTTTGCACAAAATCCCATAGACTTTGTACACGCCACTTTTGGCCTTAAAACAATTCCGATTTCCTTCAAACCTGGCACATACTTAGAACATGACCTGCAGATGTGTGCCGAATCATTACGTCATGCTGACGTCATCACGTGATTTATTATAGAATTTTGAATATTTAATTTTTCCCATAGACTTTGTACACAGAAATTTAAAAAAAAAATTGTCGATTTTCAAAGGTCATTTTCGACTCTTTGCCAGTAATTCATTTACACCACTCTTTGTCCAAGCAAAGGCCCTAATTCAAACAACATTGTGTAATGGTGACGTCATGATGACGTCATCCGGTGTTTATTTAAAGGCAAATAAAATGGGACACTTTTAATATTTAAAAATGCATAAGAAATTCCGGTCGAAAAAGGCCCAAACCGGAAGTGGCTTATTATTTGAAAGTGGTAATAGATATGAACTTGCTTTTAACGGTGTTAGTCTCTTGGCTGATAGTATTCTTCAAATCATCTACCGATGATGTCATGCAATCTTCGAGCGCCCTCTCGCGACAGGTTAAAAATGTTCAAAAATGTATTTTGAATAGATGTCTGTGGCGAAGTTTGTCGGAATCGCCTAAATATTAGTGTGTATGATGACCTTGACCCACTTAAGACGTGTGCGCAGTTTTAGGCGTATGACGTCATCAGACCGGAAGTTACGTTAAAAACCTTTCCTTTTTCAAAAATTGCTAACAAATCAATCCGTACAGATATAATCTTGAATTGCCCATTAAATGATAGCGTAAACATTTGCCTCAACAGTGCCAAGTTCCCAGCTTGTCAAATTGTTCACACAGTTGACGCGGCGTCGGCAAAAAATACCCTTACGCAAGTTGCGTCAGAGAGAGTAAAAAAATGCAGAGTCGACTCATCCAAGCATAAACCGCAAGTGTGTGCGTGTATACATTGACCAGATTCGGCATCGCCTGCTTCCCATACACCACACACGCACGTGGTCATGAGGGCGCGGACCGTCCAAGCACCACATTGTCATACTGTTGATGTCTCTAGCGAAGTTTACGGCAATCACTTCAAAATTGTGCGGCGAAGAAATTCTGCTACATAAAAGAAAGCGAAAAAGCCCTGTGTTCTGTTTCGACAGACATACAGTTCTAGTCTTTCTTTTTTTTTTTTTTTTCCCGGACAATACTTCTCCGCAGGTTTTTTCCTAAACGGTTTATGATATGAACTTGTAACTTTCAATATATATCGACCCTCATTACAAGTGGTGCATATTACTCTGACGTCGTGATGACGTTATGAGGTGTCAAATTACAAGCAATTTTAGCTGAAAAAGTGACCAATTACTGTCACCTATAACTCTCGAACAAAATCATCAATGATGTTTGTATTCTGTATTCAGATAGACCGTTTAGTGATAAACATTTTTTGTCGTGTACGTAAACTCGCTTGACCTTTTACTTCCCGGTCAACTGGAAGGTCAAAGTTAGGTGAATTTAAAATACAGACAGCGGCCTCAAAATCAAAATGAACCAAATTTCTTCCAAACGATGTACGGGATTATGATAAAACCTGGGGTGAACTTGAACCCCCGTCAGAAGATGTTTACAAAAAATCTGACGTCATCAGGTATCAAATTACAAGCAATTTAAGGGCCAAATTTGTGAAAATAGTTCCAGCTATATCTTTAGAACGATCGTGTTCATTTTTGCGTGAGGTTGTAAGTGATGCCTCAGGCAACAATTCGTATTCCCGGGCGCAAAACCGCTTGACCTTCACTTCCGGTGTTACCGAGAGCGTTTAGAACGGACTAATGGACACAAAAAAAACATTATGATGTTATAATTTGAAAGGGCACCCTCTAGCGGTACACCAAATAGGGTTTTCTTTTTTTTTTAATTTAAAATCCATCTGTCCCAATTGAACCAAGTCACCCCTTGTTATTTTTTATCAACTACATATAACTTTGCTAGGTTTCAAAATTATGACGTCATCAGACTGGAAGTTACAGTAGGGAGAATTTAAAAATGATCATTTGTTTTAAATTCTATCATTTGATCCCTGTCTTATGACTTTGTTCGTAGCCCAAATACACATGTAATGATATCTGTTACAATGTTGACCTTTGAATCTTTAATGCTGTGACGTCATCAAAGCGGAAGTTAGGTGTTATTACTACATACTGTACACCTATATTTTCCATATTTTCATACGTTATTTTAACTTCTTAATGAACATGTGTTCTCTCCGAACTAAATCAATATTCCATTTCCCTTTTTGGACTGATGACGTCATCAAACCAGAAATAACTTGTAAGTGTACATTAAATGTATACTGAAATTTGATATATTTTTGTTTTTAATAAACAAAAGCATTAGGCCTAGTTGTACTGGAAAGGTTAATTTTCGTGATCCTATGTTCTGACATAAAATTATTCATAACTTGACTGGGTTGTGTTTAATGAAATAGTTGTCGGCCCGACCACTCTGCGTTTGTAACTCAACAAACGTCTTGACCTCTAGTTATTGTTGTATGACTTTATGCTTTTTTGCCAATGTGCAGTTATGTAAATTATATATTTTTGTTCAAAGTTCATAAAAAATTAGTTGATGGTGTCATGTTGACGTCACTTCGGATTTGGCATATGATGACGTCACATGTCCTACGATGACGTCATCTTGATAAAACTAGTAAATGCACATTTTTGCATTGTGGTTTGTACTAAGCTTGAAGTCAATCCAATGAAAGGAAGTGTTAAAGTTTGGAAGCGGAATGAAATTGTAAATATTAAAAAAAATCATAAAAAATCAACCGATGACGTCATTTCGGGTTTTGCATACCAGTACCATTATCTACCAGTAGCTATCCACCAAGTTTCATGACGATTGGACTTTCCCTTATATGTGTTTTGAAAAAATCTACCGATGACGTCATCGTGAGGTCACTTCGGGATTTGCATATTAGTAACAGTACCTATCTACCCACCAAGTTTCAAGACAATCGGATTTACCAGTACCCTTATGTGTTTTGAAAAATCACGTTTTTGATGACGTCATCGTGACGTCACAAATTTTTAAAAATTGTGTGCATATACCTATTGCCTAACAAACCTAATGCAAAAAGAATTTTGAATTTAGCATGTCGGGTTCGAGAGATATGGTGATAATATTCAAAACTTCAAAAATCTATATAAAATCACACAATGACGTCATGATGACGTCATCTCAATTTTTACCTCAGTAACACATTCCGGCCTACCTACATACCAAGTTTCAACCCAATCGGACTTACAGTTTTGTAGCTATACATAGGACTTTAAAATATGCACATTTGTGATGACGTCCGTCACGTGACCCATGGTGACGCACAACTTTGCTATAGGGACTATGCCTCCAGATGCTGACTTTGAATGATGTATGACAAAGATTAATGCCAAAAGTGGATGTCAACAAAACCATGTACAAAATCTATGGGATTTGGGATAGAACAAAAAGAGTAGGGAAGAGGGAAAGAAAAAAAAATAGAAATGTGTTTGTGGACAAACACTGAGCTGTTTCGACCGTTTTATTAATGACTGCCGTAAAGGAGTTTCATCCAGGTCGAATGAACATGTACATGCGTATTCTATACAAAAAGTGTCCATCCTATGTAAAAAAAAAAAAACATTTTTCATGACGTCATGATGACGGCACACATTTTTTGAAATTTTCTGTATCTATCTACGACCTAACAAACCTTTTGCAAAAAACAATTTCGAATTAACCACGTTCCATTGATGAGATATGAGTAAAAGGCCAAAAAATTGAATAATTCATATAAAATCACATGATGACGTCATCGTGACTTCACTGCAATGTTTGTCTATAAACTCTTCCTGGAATATCTGCATACCGACATTGAACCCAATCGGACATCAGGTTCTCGGATGTCGATCGGACCGTATTTTATATAATTTTTGCAAAATTTGAAGAAAATATTAAAATTTGAAAAATTCATGAAAAATCAGACGATGACGTCATGATGACGTCACTTCAGATTTTGAATGCTTTTATCTATACTTACCTACCCACCAAGTTTCATAACAATCGGACATACCTTTATATGTGAATCACTAAATCACGATTTTGATGATGTCATGATGACGTCACACATTTTATGAAATTTTGTGCATCTATCTTTCACCTGACAAACATGTTACAAAAAGAATTTTTAATTTACCATGTTCTATTGATTAGATTTGAGTAAAAGGTCAAAAAATTGCATAATTTATATAAAATCACATGATGACGTCATCGTGACGTCACTGCAATTTTTGTCTATAACACGTCCCGGAATACTTGCATACTAAGTTTGAACCCATCTGAACCTCCGGTTCTGTAGATATAGGGCCTTAAAGTATGCACTTTTAGGATGACGTCATGTGACACGTGATGACGTCATGATGACGTCATGATTCGGCATACAACTTCAGATAGTTGTATAAGTGTGTGCCAGGTTTGAAGTCGATCAGACCGTATTTTATATAATTTATGCAAAATTTGAAGAAAATATTAAAATTTGAAAAATTCATAACAAATCAGATGAAGACGTAATGATGATGTCACTTCAGATTTTGAATGCTGTTATCTATACCTACCTACCCACCAAGTTTCATAACGATCGGACATACCCAGGGGTATGAAATCTCAGCTTTAAAGCTGATTTTAGCTTTTTGGGATTTAGATTTCATCTTTTTTCCCTCACTTGCTGTGTACAAAAGGATAGGAGATTTCCAAAATTCAGCCTTTTTACACCTTTTTCAGCTGTTTTCAGCTATTTTTATCAGTGGTCACTCACACCCCTGCATACCCTTATATGCGAATCAAAAAATCACGTTTTTGATGACGTCATGATGATGTCACACATTTTACGAAATTTTGTGCATCTATCTATGACCTAACAAACCTGTTACAAAAAGATTTCGAATTTACCACATTCCGTTTATGAGATATAAGTAAAAGGTCCAAAAACTGAATAATTTATATAAAATCACACGATGACGTCATCATGACATCACTGCAATTTTCGTCTATAACACGTCCCGGAATACTTGCATACCAAGTTTGAACCAAATCGGACTTCCGGTTCTGTAGATATAGGGCCTTAAAGTATGCTCTTTTAGGATGACGTCACGTGACACGTGATGATGTCATGATGACGTCATGATTCGGCATACATCTTCAGATGGTGGTCTAAGTGTGTGCCAGGTTTGAAGTCGATCAGATTTGAAAAAAGGCCAAAAGTGACTTGTAGAACGAAAACACGTGTTATCCTATGAGAAAAAAAGTGGAAAAAGAAAAAAAAAGTGAACTAGAAATGTGTTTGTGGACAAACACTGAGCTGTTTCGACCGTTTTATTAATGACTGCCGTAAAGGAGTTTCATCCAGGTCGAATGAACATGTACATGCGTATTCTATACAAAAAGTGTCTATCCTACGTCCCTGACTATGCATGAACATAAAATCTGTCAAAGTTAGCCGGAAATCGGCTAAAACGGTCACTGTGGACAGGATTTGACCTCAGCAACACGTGCGCTGCGCGCGGGCTGACTGACATACGATATGTACAATGTACGTGCATGTACATGTACATTGTGGACTGTGCATGTTTTAAAGCAGAGTTATTATTGCGTGCGCAGGGCATGTCCGAGTTTGCTTACTGCCTCAAAGCTTTGACATTTTTTAGACCTACCCTTAAATAGACAATTAAAGTAAAAACTAATATAAAAACTGCCATGGTTGATTTTTCAGGAATTTTTTAAGGAAAAAGGGTCTTTTCATTATAACTTCCGGTCTGATGACGTCATACACCTTAAACTGCGCACACGTCTTAAGTGGGTCAAGGTCATCATATACACCAATATTTAGGCGATTCTGACAAACTTCGCCACAGACATCTATTCAAAATACATTTTTGAAAATTTTCAACTTGTCGCTAGAGGGTGCTCGAAGATTGCATGACGTCATCGGTAGATGATTTGAAGAATACTATCAGCCAAGAGACTAACACAGTTAAAAGCAAGTTCATATCTATTACCACTTTTAAATAATAAGCCACTTCCGGTTTTGGCCTTTTTCGACCGGAAGCACGGGTCACGGGTCACCTCAACCTACTCTACCACTTGCCGGCAACAGAATGCTGCGGACGCGTACGGTTGATTTCTTATGCATTTTTAAATATTAAAATTGTCACAATTTAATTGCCTATAAATAAACACCAGATGACGTCATCATGACGTCATCATTACACAATGTTGTTTGAATTAGGGTCATTGCTTGGACAAAGATTGGTGTAAATGAATTACTGGCAAAGAGTCGAAAATGCCCTTTGAAAATCGACATTTTTAAAAAAAATTCTGTGTACAAAGTCTATGGGAAAAATTAAATATTCAAAATTCTATAATAAATCACGTGATGATGTCAGCATGACGAAAAGTTTCGGCATACATCCTCAGATGATGGTTAATAACTATGCTGAGTTTAAAGTTGATCGGATTTAAAATAATTGGCAAAGTGGCTTGTAGAATAATAACGTGTACAAAACCTATGGGGAAAAGTGGAAAAAGAATAAGAAGAAGAAAAACTAGAGGTCTATGTCTGTTTGCAACAGAACATAGGGCTTTTCCGCATTATGTTTTTTTTTAAATTAAGGTCATGTTTTTCTGTTTTGTGCAAAACTGTGTGCATTTACGTTTTGTTTAACAAACCCCATTCAAATGGAAATTTGATTTTGGCATATTGCATTTGTCATATATAAAATATATATATAATCACAAGATGACGTCATTATGACGTCACCTCAATATTTATTGGTAACACATCCCGGCATGCCCCCATACCAAGTTTTAACCCAATCTAAATTACTGTTGATGAGATAGGGGCTTAAAATATACAAACGATGACGTCACATGTCTAATGATGACGTCATTGTAACAATACTTGGCAGTGCTCATTATTTTATTGCGGTTTTAGTCTGTACCAAGTTTGAAAACAATCGGATTAATGAAAGTGTTAAATTTTGTAAGCAGAATAAAATTGGCAATATTAAAAAAATCGTAAAAAAATCTACTGATGACGTCATCGTGACGTATTTCAGATGTTGTGTACTAGTGTTATTATCTACCCACCCACCAAGTTTCATGACGATCGGACATTATCTTATATGTGTTTCAAAAAAGCGCATATTTGATGACATCATCATGACGTCACACATTTTTCAAAATTTTGTACATATACCTATTGCCTTACAAACCTAATACAAAAAGAATTTTAAATTTAACATATTGGGTTCGTGATTTATGGTTTAAAGGTCCAAAACTTCAAAAATCTATATAAAATCACACGATGACGTCATGATGACGTCACCTCAATATTTATTTGTAACACATCCCGGCCTACCCCCATACCAAGTTTCAACCCAACCTGACGTACTGTTCATGAGATATAGGGGCTTAAAATATACAAGTTAACGATGACGTCACATGTCTAATGATGACGTCATCGTAACAATACTTGGCAGTGCTCATTATTTTATGGTGGTTTTAGTCCGTACCAAGTTTGAAAAAAATCGGATTGATAAAAGTGTGAAATTTTCTAAGCAGAATAAAATTGGCAATATTAAAAAAATCTTTAAAAATCGACCGATGACGTCATCGTGACGTCATTCAAGATTGTGTGTACTAGTGTTATTATCTACCCACCCACCAAGTTTCAAGACGATCGGACATTCCCTTATATGTTTTTCAAAAAATCGCATTTTTGCTGACGTCATTATGACGTCACACATTTTTCCTAATTTTGTGCATTTATCTATTGCCCAGCGAACCTAATACAAAAAGAATTTTGAATTTATCATATTGCGTTAGTGAGATATGGCTTAAAGGTCCAAATCTTCAAAAATCTATATAAAATCACACGATGACGTCATGATGACGTCACCTCAATTTTCGTCTATAACACATCCCGATCTACCTACATACCGAGTTTCAACTCAATCGGACTAACAGTTCTGTAGATATAGGACTTTGTAATATGCACATGAATGATGACGTCACGTGACCCATGATGACGTCATCATGACGTCTATCTTCGCGAACGACCTTTGCTATATGTTCTGTGACTATGTTAAGTTTTGATGTCATATGACTTTGTTTTATGCCAAAAGTGTTTGCTAGAAAAAACGTGCACAAAGTCTATGGCATTTTGGTTGGAAGTCCCAAGAGGAAAAAAAAAAATAAAAAAGAAAAAAAATTCGTAGAGAAACAAAGGCTTTTCCGCAACTTTGCGGAAAAGCCAAAAAGGAAAAAAAAAAACTTTAACGAAAACAAGAGCTGTTCCCAATTTCAATTGGGAACAGCTAAAAAGGAAAAAAAAAAACTTTAACGAAAACAATAGCTGTTCCCAATTGAAATTGGGAACAGCTAAAAACACTAGAGGTTGTGGTTGTGAACAACCACAGAGCTGTTCCCAGTTTTGATTCTCTATTGGACCGTAAACAAAATGATTTAATGATTAACAAAAAATGAAATTAATAAATTGAAATTATTACCTTTAAAGATTGCACTTCCGGTACAACCTTTTAAATATTCATGACGTCAAAGCATAACAATAATTATGTGCACAGTAATAATAATAATTCAATATAATTATCTGTCAATATAGCTTTGTATTAATGTGAAGTTTCAACCTGATCAGTTAATAATTCATGAAATATGATATAAGGGTCTAAAATTACCACTTCCGGTAAAACTGGAAGTGAAGGTCACATGACCTTGAAATATCAAGTCTACTTCACTCTACTTACCTGTAGAGCAATACTACTTATGCATATTCCCCCTACCGGCAGGTATTTTCCGCTAAGAGTTATATACAATAGCGCCCTCTGGCGCCCTACCCATAATACCCCGCGGCATGCGTGCCTCGTGAGCGTCCTCTTTTCTCTTAGCGGCAGGTCGGGTAGGACGTGCGTTAAATAGTCGCTGTTTGCCTCGTCATTTACTACCCTTTTTTGCGTTTAACTTGAAGACCATCTTTTGGTCGTGTTTCATTTATGATGTATTTTTCACAGTTTTCAAATGTTACGTCTTTTATGACTGGCAATTTCTTCCTTGTAGTTATGGAGTAGAAGTTTCTCCATAAACGCATTACTTTTCTCTAAGAAATGTGTCTCGTTGTTACAGAGATGTGCGTATCTTAGTAGTTCTCCTTTGATACAGCCTTAGGTTATCATCAGTAGGCTAGAAACATACATATGCCTAATAACATGGACTATGCTTTGGCTAAACATGATTGAAATTATAAACTTTTCAATGTTGGTAGGTATTTATTCATATTAAAAAGTCTACAAGTTTCTTGTGGGCAAATTATGTACGCTAATGCTCCACTTCCTTCCACATAAAAATACCTGTTTGCAATGATTGAGTTTGTAGTTACAATTAACCAGTTGTGTTTGAAAAGTTATTTGTACTTGATGTAGTATCCCTCAATATTAAATCAATTACAAAAATATGACTATAGCCGTTTAAAAAAAAAAATGTGGGCGGGCATTTTTACCCCGAGACCCGGGTAAAAAAGCCCGCCAAACTTCCTCCCGAAAAGGGGTAAAAATTTCCCCTTATCAAATATAATGAGGCCCAAAAAAATAATACTTCTGCTTCCGGTTACCCGACCGACCCTATTTTTAGGCTGCGACCCTAAAAATTTTATCGGCAATTCCAAAAAAAAAAAAAATAATGATTGAATAAATAGAAATAAAAACCTGTTGTCTTTTCTGTCTTCACGTCAAAAAAATGCTTGTATTTATTTGTTTTCTTACTTACATTCGCTATTTTTTTCAAAAGAAACCTCCGTTATTTTTACAAATTCGCTTTGCGATATAACTACTTTGCAATTCGATGTCATGGTGACTATAATCACGTGCGTAAACCTAGCTCAATGCCGCGACGACCGGTTCCCGCCGCGCCGCGCAGGGGCAAATTTAAAAGACATGATGAAAATGCGGTAACTAGTCTGTGCACGGCTATGCGATCGATAGCGTGGCTATGCATTGGGCACGTGCACTGTCAACTGGTCAGATTCGACATCGTAAAAATGCCAAGAAAAAACACCGATGGAGAAAGAACTTTTTTGCAAGTTAATTCACATAATTGATCTAGCTTGTTTGTGTATGTATTTTCCGTGTTCAAGAGTTCATTTTGAATTCGAACTTCTCGTATTTGACGTGATACAATGCAGCGTGTTTCCCGATATTTTCGACCGTAAAAACGAAGTCTGTTGGCCGCGCGCCACACATGCACAGTGCATCACACACTTCGGAGTTTTGGCCATCTTCCCGTCTTGACTAGCGTTGTGCATATCGTGCGAACGACCTGAATTTTCCATTATTTTTTACGAATTATCGAACGTAAATATATTGACAATAATTAAGGTAGGTTTTATTCACTTTTTGAGGCCATTTTGTGTATAGCTTTCGTAGGGCAAAGGAAATAGTTCAGGCTAAAACTTTGCATATAATTGAATACCCCATTCAATCTGCATAAAAAAATTGGCAAAAAAAAAAAATTCCGACCGACCGACCCTATTTTTGAAAGGCATGTAATCGGAAGCGGAACTTTTTTTTCTCGGCTTGACCATGATATTATATTTGCACACGATAGGGGAGACATGTATTGCATAAAACCACACATTTATTTCCTAGTGTCTCCAAGTAGGATAGAGATATTTAACAAAACCTAAAAATCGGGCATTTTTACCCCAATTTACCTCACGGAAGGAAAAATTCTAAACTTCATGTCAGTGAAAAAATCGCCGTCATCGATGCCGAAATGTCAATACAAGTTACTGGTAAAGCTGACTTTAAAGTCGGTAAGAAATCGTTCGAAAAAGTCCCCAAATCTGTGTATTATCTCAATTTTTAGGAATTCCCTCAAGTTGTTATTTTACAAGTACATGTAGTAGAACACTTAAATCATCTGATTCCGAATTTCAATTTAATCTGTTGTTGCAAGCACTTGTGTTACTCTTCGAACTATTTCCAAGGAAAAATTTTAACGAGGATTTTTTGCCCGCCAAACTCACATGCATGGTTTTTAGGTTGGCCCATTTGGGGGCAACAATGACGAAGCGCATATTACTTTTTTAGCATATATACATATATTCTTTAGCGTGACTCGGCGTGACTTCGTGTGGATGTTGGTATTGACCAATGGAAGCCGGCAAAAAGGGTGATATGGGCAATTCTTCGGTAACGGAATTAGGGAATTTTGTCACTTTGTCAAGGATTATTCTTTCCCAACAAAATATGTTCTATGCTAGGCAACTAATCTAAACATGGAAAGGGAGCCAAGACCCAATAGAATTGATTGACTGCTAAAAAAAAAAAATCCCTCAAGATTACCCTTAAAGGGGCGGAGCTTAATATTGGTAACGGAATTACGGACAGAGGACAAGCATATTTGAGTTCTCGCATAAATTAATAAAACTCTCTGAAGTTTTGAAATTTTAAAATTGGACACTACCTGTCATTTGTAGAGTTCAGGGTTGTTGTTAACTACAATGCAGAACAAAGTTGAAAAAATAATCACACTTTTCATAATTTCCATTTTAATCATGGTAACGGAATTACGCCTGGGCGGTAACGGAATTACGCCATAGGTTTACATGTAATAGGTAATGCAATACATTAACATTGAATTCAACATAAACTCATCACAATACAAATTTTAGAAGTTTATATAATGACACAAGGGGAAAGCTAAGTGAAAATTAGCAGAACAAAATGTAAATGTAGGCCTAAACATGTCTGGGCTTCCTTTTTTAGGTCAAAGGTCAAGGCCAATGGCTGCATTGCTGGTTAGCAATGTATATTTTTTTTTACCGAAAATCACATTTTCTTGTGAACAATTGTGTCATTTCACTAGTTTATCGTGCGAAATACAATAAAACTGTCCTTGTTGGCATCTGTGAGCAAGGGAAGATGTAAAGTTATGTCAAGTAGAAGTACTCAACTTTCATCTGTTCATATACTTGTCGTGGAATCTATTTTCTGTGGGTACAAGACAATAGCTTTGGCAACTCATATTTTAAAGGGAATGTACATTATTGGGTTTTGCTGTAATTTTCAGAAATGACCTATTTGAGGGTTAGTATAAATGTAATAGATCATGTTTGAAGTTTTGTGTTCGAAAATGCTGGACAAACCAAGAAAAACAAAACTGTTCAAGTAGTCTGTTTCCTTGACGCTACTAAAGATAAAATGGATCAATTTATAGATTCCGGAAAATTGTAGGGTAAGGGAACCAGTCTAGCTGGCCTGCACCCATTCATGAACATGTAACCAATAGCAAACAAAATTTGGACTGAAAAAAGTGTAAAGTTGGAGCAGTAGTTGAACAATTGTTAGGTTTTTCCAACGGTGGTCAGCCGACCACCGTTGGAAATGTATGCAAAAATACCATTTTCTAGAAAATGACTTCACACCAGGTGCCATTATTTTACAGGATGCTTTTAGACTGTCATTTACCAACAACCTAGTAAGGTATTTTGTGAAAACAACTATTAGCATTTTTTAAATAGTAAAAAAGTAAAAGTAAAAAATATTAATGAAACACCTGATTAATTTTAATTGTACATGTATAATAGCAAAATAAAGGGGGAAATGATTTAACTAGGTACATGCAATTAGTATTTAAAAGTTATTGTTGAAGGTACATGTATGTATGCAAATCTCCTATTCAATATGTCATGTACATAATCTGGAGAAAATGTGCATACTTTGTGCATGCGTAATTCCGTTACCGTAATTCCGTTACCGTTTCGTAATTCCGTTACCACTTGGAAAAATGCCAAGAAATCACTATGTCTACATCACTCTACTTACCTGTAGAGCGAATACTACATATGCATTGTTCCCTATGCCGGCAGGCAATTCGCTAAGAGTTTTACATACAATAGCGCCCTCACGTGTCCTACCCACGACGCCCTGTGACATGCGCACTACGTTAGCGTCCTCTTTTTCTCTTAGCCGCAGGCGAGGTATAACGTGGAACTTCAATCGACCTGAATTTCACTATTTTATTGGTACCTCTTTTGCTTGGAGAAAGCTATTTCGAAGAAATAAAGAGAAAGTATTTATTGTAGAGTTGTTCTAGTGAAGGATTTGAGTGAAAGTGAAGTAAGAAATGAGTAAATCTAGGAAGTTGGGGAGGACTGGGTGTGTCGATAATGGAGGGACGTACATCCCACCAGACAAGCCCGAGTTCTCGGCGGACTGCACCGGTGATGGTACGTCACCGCGGCAGCAGTCCCCTAGTCCCCGAGATTACGGTCACAGTTGGCCGACTCCGGGCCAAAGGGACATACCGCACACGGTTAGCCGTGCGCCGGAGTCCCCTCCAGAATTACAGCCCCCACACGCCAGTCATCACGGCCGTGGTGGGGTGACTACAGACCAGCGGACAATGCCGTGCACGGAGAGCCGTGCACCGGCGTCCCCGCCCGGTATTAGTTTACACCCATCGGTGTCACTAGACTCTGAGCGGGGCTCGATACCGGGACACCGTGACGGCGCTGCTTCGCCCCCGGGGCCTGGTTCCCATTCCCCGGTGACAACTCGCCCCCCGTAATAGATCATGTTTGAAGTTTTGTGTTCGAAAATGCTGGACAAACCAAGAAAAACAAAACTGTTCAAGTAGTCTGTTTCCTTGACGCTACTAAAGATAAAATGGATCAATTTATAGATTCCGGAAAATTGTAGGGTAAGGGAACCAGTCTAGCTGGCCTGCACCCATTCATGAACATGTAACCAATAGCAAACAAAATTTGGACTGAAAAAAGTGTAAAGTTGGAGCAGTAGTTGAACAATTGTTAGGTTTTTCCAACGGTGGTCAGCCGACCACCGTTGGAAATGTATGCAAAAATACCATTTTCTAGAAAATGACTTCACACCAGGTGCCATTATTTTACAGGATGCTTTTAGACTGTCATTTACCAACAACCTAGTAAGGTATTTTGTGAAAACAACTATTAGCATTTTTTAAATAGTAAAAAAGTAAAAGTAAAAAATATTAATGAAACACCTGATTAATTTTAATTGTACATGTATAATAGCAAAATAAAGGGGGAAATGATTTAACTAGGTACATGCAATTAGTATTTAAAAGTTATTGTTGAAGGTACATGTATGTATGCAAATCTCCTATTCAATATGTCATGTACATAATCTGGAGAAAATGTGCATACTTTGTGCATGCGTAATTCCGTTACCGTAATTCCGTTACCGTTTCGTAATTCCGTTACCACTTGGAAAAATGCCAAGAAATCACTATGTCTACATCACTCTACTTACCTGTAGAGCGAATACTACATATGCATTGTTCCCTATGCCGGCAGGCAATTCGCTAAGAGTTTTACATACAATAGCGCCCTCACGTGTCCTACCCACGACGCCCTGTGACATGCGCACTACGTTAGCGTCCTCTTTTTCTCTTAGCCGCAGGCGAGGTATAACGTGGAACTTCAATCGACCTGAATTTCACTATTTTATTGGTACCTCTTTTGCTTGGAGAAAGCTATTTCGAAGAAATAAAGAGAAAGTATTTATTGTAGAGTTGTTCTAGTGAAGGATTTGAGTGAAAGTGAAGTAAGAAATGAGTAAATCTAGGAAGTTGGGGAGGACTGGGTGTGTCGATAATGGAGGGACGTACATCCCACCAGACAAGCCCGAGTTCTCGGCGGACTGCACCGGTGATGGTACGTCACCGCGGCAGCAGTCCCCTAGTCCCCGAGATTACGGTCACAGTTGGCCGACTCCGGGCCAAAGGGACATACCGCACACGGTTAGCCGTGCGCCGGAGTCCCCTCCAGAATTACAGCCCCCACACGCCAGTCATCACGGCCGTGGTGGGGTGACTACAGACCAGCGGACAATGCCGCGCACGGAGAGCCGTGCACCGGCGTCCCCGCCCGGTATTAGTTTACACCCATCGGTGTCACTAGACTCTGAGCGGGGCTCGATACCGGGACACCGTGACGGCGCTGCTTCGCCCCCGGGGCCTGGTTCCCATTCCCCGGTGACAACTCGCCCCCCGTAATAGATCATGTTTGAAGTTTTGTGTTCGAAAATGCTGGACAAACCAAGAAAAACAAAACTGTTCAAGTAGTCTGTTTCCTTGACGCTACTAAAGATAAAATGGATCAATTTATAGATTCCGGAAAATTGTAGGGTAAGGGAACCAGTCTAGCTGGCCTGCACCCATTCATGAACATGTAACCAATAGCAAACAAAATTTGGACTGAAAAAAGTGTAAAGTTGGAGCAGTAGTTGAACAATTGTTAGGTTTTTCCAACGGTGGTCAGCCGACCACCGTTGGAAATGTATGCAAAAATACCATTTTCTAGAAAATGACTTCACACCAGGTGCCATTATTTTACAGGATGCTTTTAGACTGTCATTTACCAACAACCTAGTAAGGTATTTTGTGAAAACAACTATTAGCATTTTTTAAATAGTAAAAAAGTAAAAGTAAAAAATATTAATGAAACACCTGATTAATTTTAATTGTACATGTATAATAGCAAAATAAAGGGGGAAATGATTTAACTAGGTACATGCAATTAGTATTTAAAAGTTATTGTTGAAGGTACATGTATGTATGCAAATCTCCTATTCAATATGTCATGTACATAATCTGGAGAAAATGTGCATACTTTGTGCATGCGTAATTCCGTTACCGTAATTCCGTTACCGTTTCGTAATTCCGTTACCACTTGGAAAAATGCCAAGAAATCACTATGTCTACATCACTCTACTTACCTGTAGAGCGAATACTACATATGCATTGTTCCCTATGCCGGCAGGCAATTCGCTAAGAGTTTTACATACAATAGCGCCCTCACGTGTCCTACCCACGACGCCCTGTGACATGCGCACTACGTTAGCGTCCTCTTTTTCTCTTAGCCGCAGGCGAGGTATAACGTGGAACTTCAATCGACCTGAATTTCACTATTTTATTGGTACCTCTTTTGCTTGGAGAAAGCTATTTCGAAGAAATAAAGAGAAAGTATTTATTGTAGAGTTGTTCTAGTGAAGGATTTGAGTGAAAGTGAAGTAAGAAATGAGTAAATCTAGGAAGTTGGGGAGGACTGGGTGTGTCGATAATGGAGGGACGTACATCCCACCAGACAAGCCCGAGTTCTCGGCGGACTGCACCGGTGATGGTACGTCACCGCGGCAGCAGTTCCCCTAGTCCCCGAGATTACGGTCACAGTTGGCCGACTCCGGGCCAAAGGGACATACCGCACACGGTTAGCCGTGCGCCGGAGTCCCCTCCAGAATTACAGCCCCCACACGCCAGTCATCACGGCCGTGGTGGGGTGACTACAGACCAGCGGACAATGCCGTGCACGGAGAGCCGTGCACCGGCGTCCCCGCCCGGTATTAGTTTACACCCATCGGTGTCACTAGACTCTGAGCGGGGCTCGATACCGGGACACCGTGACGGCGCTGCTTCGCCCCCGGGGCCTGGTTCCCATTCCCCGGTGACAACTCGCCCCCCGGACTCTGACAATTCGGCGGACGAGAGCGAACTGACCCGCACCATGCAACGCCTATCGGTGGCTGAGACCGAACTCCGCTTGGTCCAACGGGATATGATCAGAGTTCTGAATCTTCCTGCTGGTACCGAACCTCCTCCTCCTGAGCGTCAGTCGTTCAAGAAGAGATCGGGACTGACGGCAGAACCGGTCCGGGCTTTTCCCACAATGCCCTTGGACCGCGTGTGCGTTGACCACATCGACGGTATAATGCACGCAAAGACATGGAGTGCCTACGCTAAACGCGTAGACTCATATTATCATTTCCCCCCAGGGGATTTTGAGAAATATTTCTCAACGCCAGTCCTGCCAGACTCGGCCATTGACAAACTCGCCGCTGACCAAGGGACAGCTTCATCCAAGGTTCCTTTTACAGACAAGATCCGTGGAAAGCTGGAGGATGTCACCCGCAGAATGGACTCGGCGGCACGCATGGGTATGCGTGCGACGTCCTTTCTTCTTCTCCTGTCAGAGTACCTGGCACTGGGATATGAAGAAGATTCGGTGATACCAGCCGACATGATGGTGGCTGCTCTCCATTGCCTCGATCGCGGCCTGTGCTCCACTCTCGACCAGTTTGCTAGAGTGTCGACCTTAGCAACATCGTCACGCCGCACCAATGTGCTAGATGCGCTTTTCCTCCCTTCACCGGGAGCACGAAAGCGTCTCGACGATCTCCCGCTCTCAGGCCCGGACTTATTTTCTGGTAAGTTCCAGGAGGCCATGGAGGCCGAGGCAAAGCGCCTCAAGGCCACGGAGAAAATAAATCTCAAGAAACCGGCCGAGCCGAAAACCGCGGACAAGACAAAGAAACAGCCATCTTTTGTCATTCCCCGGCGCCGCCCCCCGGTCAGAGCGGCCCGTGGTGGATTTCGTGGGCGCGCCGATAAGGCGGTCGGCCCGCGCTATTCACAACCACATATTGGACAACAGCGTCCCCAGTCGGGACGCGGTTTCCGTGCGCCCACTCCCCGGTACACCGGGGCGTGGCGCAAGTGACTTATGCGTCTCCGGGCGGCCTCCCACCGCTGGACCCGTGGGAGGCCGCCTTCAGGAGTTCGTGGGGTCCTGGGTGCAGGTGACTTCCGACCGGTGGGTCCTCGAAACAATCAGCAGCGGTTACGCGCTCGAGTTTACGAGGACCCCCCCGTCGGACATGCTTATTCGGACAACGCCCGTACCGCCCGACACAGCAAAACGCCGCTCCCTCGAGGGGGAGATCGACGCCCTCCTTCTAAAGAGAGCAGTTCGTGTTGTCCCCCAAGGGGGGACCCGGGCGGGTTTCATGTCAACCTTCTTCTTGGCCCCCAAGAAGGAGACTGGCGTGTGGCGTCCAATACTGAACTTAAAACCCCTCAACAAGTTCATACGTCCGAAACGTTTCCGCATGGAAACATTACGGACCATTCTTGCATCGATCATAACACCAGCGTGGGCGGCCAGTATAGACTTGAAAGACGCGTACTTTCACGTACCGATCAGGCCGGAACATCGCAAATTCCTACGTTTCCAATACAAAAATACACTGTACTAATTTGTGGTGCTCCCGTTCGGGCTATCCACTTCTCCGCGGGTGTTCACCCGGATCGTGAAGACGATCGGGGCGGCACTGCGGCGTCGAGGGGTCATGATATTCATGTACCTCGACGATTGGCTAGTAGTGGGCCGTTCTCGAGGGGAGATGGAAGCGGCGCTCCAACTAACGTGGCAACTTGCTTCCGACCTGGGATTTCTCATCAACACCAAGAAATCCCATCCAGTCCCCTCTCAGGTTCCCACCTTTCTAGGTGCATCCCTCGATCTTCGCGGGGGACTGGCCCGTCCATCGGAGGACCGCCTGCTGAACCTTCGGCAGTGCGTGTCCCTCTTCCTTCCGACGGTAGTGGCTCCGGCCCGAGCCTGGCTCAGGCTGTTGGGCCTTATGGCCAGTCTGGTGGACTTAGTGGATTTTTGCAGGCTGAGGATGAGGCCAATTCAACTTCACCTGCTGTCTTTCTACAGACCCCGCTGGCACCCGATCGACCATCCGGTGCCCACTATGTCTTGGCTAGTCCCCCACCTTCGTTGGTGGCTAGTCGAGGCCAACATAACGCAGGGCCGCGTTTTCCGCCCGCCCCGCCCGTCGGTACTTATCACAACCGACGCGTCAGGGTACGGCTGGGGGGCTACCCTCCACCCGCGACAGGTCGCGGGTGTATGGGGCCCCGCACATCAGTCATCCCACATCAACATCCTGGAAATGCTGGCAGTCACCAACGCACTAAAACATTTCCAGTCGGACGTCAGAGGGCAAGCAGTCCTGGTACGATGCGACAACGCCACAGTGGTGGCATACATCAATCACCAGGGTGGCACTCGGTCAGGCCATCTGTGTGCACTAACGTGGGACTTCACCCTCTGGTGCATACATCACGGGATAGCCCTGTCGGCAGTCCACATCCCGGGGGAAGAGAACGTCACAGCCGACGCTCTCTCCAGAGGCTGGATCGCCCCGACAGAGTGGTCACTGCTCCCACAGGTGGCTCAGTCGATCTTCAGACTAATCGACCGGCCGCATGTGGACCTATTCGCGTCGCGAATGAACAATCAGCTACCGATCTACTGCACGAGGGGCCCAGATCCCAACGCGTGGCAGACCGATGCACTGTCGGTGCGGTGGGACGGCCTACTGGCCTATGCCTTCCCACCCATCTCCCTCGTTTCTCGAGTGCTGACCAAGATCGAGCAGGAGGATTGCCGAATTCTCCTCATAGCCCCGTTCTGGCCCCGCCAGCCGTGTTTTCCCCGGCTCGTCCGACTCTTGGTTCACCGCCCGGTAATTCTACCGAGGAGGGCCGATCTCCTTTATCAGCCCAGCTCGGGAATCAATCACCAGGCTCCGGGGGATCTTCACCTGACGTGCTGGGTATTGTCACGCGATCCCTCTGCTCAGCAGGCCTTTCGCGACGAGCTGCAACAATTGCAGCCCAGTCCCGTAGAGCCTCAACCAGAAAGGTGTACGATAGCCGACTACGCCATTTCTTTAAATGGTGTAGACGGCAATCCATTCATCCCCCCAATACTTCTGTAGGGGAAGTGGGGGATTTCCTCCTATACCTTTTTAACAGTGGGCTCACGACGGCCACGGTCAAAAATTATCGATCGGCCGTTGCCGCGATCCATCAGGGATTTTCGTACGGTTCCTCCGTTTCCGGCAACCCTGCAATTAGCCAACTGATCAAGGGGATGTTTAATACTCGTCCCCCAGTACGCACATTAATCCCATCTTGGGACCTCTTCGGTGTATTATCTACACTGGCGAAGGCTCCCTTTGAATCGATGAATTGCTCAACTTTGTTACAGCTCTCCATCAAAGTAGCTTTTCTATTGGCTGTTGCTATGTCCCGACGACGTAGCGAACTACACTCGTTATCGATACAGACAGGACACATCCGGTGGGAACCGGGGGGTGTCCGCCTGATCCCTACGGCCGGTTTTCTCGCAAAGAACCAGTCGGAGACCTTTATGCCCCCGGACATCTTTGTCCCGGACATCAAGTCTTTTTCGAACGAGGCAAACGACAAACTTTGGTGCCCAGTTCGAGCACTTAAGTGGTATGTCAACCGTACGAAGTCACTTCGTACGGGACACGAAAAATTGTTCATCACGACGACCCCGCCCCATGGGCCGGCGTCCCGCAATACAATCACTCGCTGGATCGTGACAGCTATCCGGTCCGTACCGGGTGGCTGGCCAGCGACCCAGGGACCCATTCGAGCGCATGAGGTCAGGGGAGTGTCCACCTCGTGGGCCTTTTTTAAGGGTGTCCCCCTAGGTGACATCGTCAAGGCAGCCTGCTGGAAGAACCCTAACACGTTCTCCGAATGCTACCTGAAGGATGTCCTCCAGGCAGATGGCAAGGCTGGAAGAGAAGTGCTGCTAGCGGCCAGTCGAGCCTCACGGAAGCACTAACGGGTGAGCATATAAATATACATATATATATTTGTATGGGCATTAAGTTTACTTAGGTGTACCTATCATGTGTTCATTCCCATAGTGGTTACACCCCCCTGACTTTTTGCGCACTAGCTCTTTGGGTTCCCCTGACGAGGTGAAACCTAGAGCGTCTGGGGTGTAGGTTTTTGGTTTGGTGTTGTCTGCCTTTGGACACGCCTCATGTCCTACACCCCTGTAGACATACGGTAATTTGCGTATACCCACCGCCTTACTCGGTGCGAGTCTATGCATATGTAGTATTCGCTCTACAGGTAAGTAAAGTGATGTAGACTCCCCCCCCCCCCCCCACAGTAGTGTGGTTGGGGTCTACGAGCGAATACTTACCTGTAGAGCACCCCTCCCTCCTTCCCCACTATACTCGATTCCTTGAGTGCTTACGCAAGTAACGCTTGAGAAAAAGAGGACGCTAACGTAGTGCGCATGTCACAGGGCGTCGTGGGTAGGACACGTGAGGGCGCTATTGTATGTAAAACTCTTAGCGAATTGCCTGCCGGCATAGGGAACAATGCATATGTAGTATTCGCTCTACAGGTAAGTATTCGCTCGTAGACCCCAACCACACTACTGTGGGGGGGGATTTAAAGTTTTTATTTTTCATTTATGTTTATAGTAGGGTCTTTTCTCAACATACATGATTTGAAGAAATAAAACGAGAAAATTTGTGAAATAAGTAACTTTTGCCATTTTTTTGGTAACAGAATTACGTGCTAATTTTGACATTTTTAAATGAAGGCCTACACTATAACCTATATATATATTTATATACATAGATTTCTTTTAATGACCCTGAGTAATGTTAGTAACTTGTAACATTATAAAATAAATCAAACCTTTTCCCTGTAATTCAGAAAGTAATACATACACAAAATTTTACTTTTTTTACCAAATCTGAACGTTTTGATCATCAATTGCAAAAATCACTGTTTTTACCAGAAATATATATTTTTTTTCAATTTCGTTTTTTGAACTGAATTCCCCATTTAATTTAGGTCTGGAAAAAGTACAAAAAAGGTTTAATATGAAAATATTTATTTTTGACATTTTTTGCTCTCCCATGGAGAATTGCCCATATTTATTAATTAATAATTTGTAAAGGAGGCGATACAGCAAATTTTTACTGTACACCATAATGGATAGGAACCTTATAAATTAATATTCGTGCGGCTTGAGAAGATTGACAGATATTGCAAACACCATGTGTTACAGCTTTGAAAAATGGACGTACCCAAGCCTGTTTTTCCAATTTCAACAAAAAATACTGAATTTATCAAAACGATTTTTAGCACATAGTGTGATCATTATAAGGGAAACAAACCCTGAAAGTTGTATGAAGATACGGTCTTCCAAACGGGAGAAATTGATTTTCAAAGTTTCGCCGGCAAACATCCACATGTCTGTGTGCATGTTGTTTCATTTAAAATAAAGTATTACGTAACCTTTAGAAATCGGCCTTCGCAAACACATGGCTTCTATAGTGCTGTGTAGTTAGTTCCAGCATGGATCACACCATTTGCGGTCTGGGGGTGAACCATGTTCGTTTTTAAGAATTATTTACAAGCATTTCCACCGTTTTTAACTGACAAATAATACTTTTTAGAAAGTTCCTAATATTTTCTTGGTCGAAAATAAGTCTTCAACATCACAATATATTTTTGGTAAAGAATCTAAATCGAGAAACGATGCAAAACTCCAAAAGAAGGGTTAAAGCACCCCTTACGGTATCAATGGATGATCCGTCCCTATCATGGCGACTGCCAAATTTTTTCGAGGAAATTCGAAAAGTTTGACATAACTAGATAGTTATTGAAAAAAACAATTTGATAAGTTTGGTAGTAAAAAGAGACCTGTTTGTTCTTAGGGCATGCTCTGACAATGGGGGAACATTTGATCATAGTTCACCGGCGCTGCGCAGGCCGGGATATACCGCTAGGTAGCAATTCTTGATGTTTATTTCTCAATGTCATCATCTACTACATGTACAATTATTTACGGTACAATTTTTTACATAACAAAATAGAGATTCCTCCTTCAAATTGTGCTGTAGTAGATGGAAATTGCAATTGCCGATGACTTTTTCTGTTAGAGACCTGTGCAACCATGTATGATATGAATCTTATGATTGTTTTACAATTTGTCTTGCCGGTGATCTGCCGGTGTTTTATTTACAAAAATAAAATCAAAACTACCTATCCTTGAAATAGAAACTGGACTTAATTAGAAATTTAAAACCAAGACAATTTTTGGAAAAATATAAGGGCCCAAAAAACCTGGAAATTACATGCCAAAAAAAGAAATGCATCGAACGTGCCTCACCTCTCACATTACGATGTATGGTGTTAACACAAATTTCTTTTCTTACTACCTATAAAACTAACCATAAAACTACCGATTATGCATAATATTTTGCGCTTTTCATTACAACGTACAAGTTTACAAACTCTGTTTCATATCGTTGTACATGCCCTTTCGAACTAAATTTACTTTGTAAACTATAACAATGTAACTAAGAGGACAGTCTCTCGTTACGTTGTGAATCCACTGCTGTTCCAGAGGCTCACAGCGCAACATTAGGATTATGCGCATGCCGCAGTTTTTCCGGGCTGTGCCACAGAATGAGTATTCACGAACTCGTTCATAAAAACAAATCGCTGGGAACGGCCTTCCAAAAAAATGCTCATGATGCATGAAATATTTACGGAAACCATCAGAATTGTCCCAAAGTAGGTTCAAGAATAAATACCGGTAACTTGAGGCCAATTCTGGCATGACAGACGGGACAGATTTACACTACCTTTTTTGTCAAAGGCCTGCCACAACCAATATGTAAGGTGTAACCATCTAATTTATGTATAAAGTCAAAGTAAACACTCTACAGGGTGGATACAAACAAACGAAACCGAGATATTATTGCTACTTGGAACAGAAGTAGGGCACATGTGAATCAAAGGGAGATATCCTCTTTAGGGTTGAATCTCCTCTTTAAAGTACCGGTACGGTCAACTTAAGTTAAGACCTACCGTACATGTAGAACAAATTGCAATAGAAACCATTCACGACTTAACATAAATACACAAACAACATGTGAAAAATCTAATTGTTTCTGAAAAATCTAATTGTTTCTGTGGAGTGGAAGGGTGTTTTTTTTTCAAGCATTTTTTCAGATAAAAATTTTGGACATTTTGTCCTTGAACAATTCATCTGGTGACTTGGTGCGATTTACATGTCTATATACATGTAAGCTAATGTTTAGGATTCATGACCACAGGCGAGTGCTGCAGACGACTGTTTCAAATGATAAGTTTATACAGGGCACTACGGATGGAGTGGACAAATTTCCGCCTAAACTTTGCGCAATAAGTCCACAGACAAGATACAATTATTTGCAAACAGGGCTAGGGATGTCTAAACATCATTTTGATCATACACAGATGGAAAATGGTTGGACAGTGCATACATGGACCGTTTTAAAAGTAAAGCGAAAATCTTTAATAAAATATTATTGATTGAGCGCCTGAAAATGATGTGTTGGATTTGGTTTAGAAAATTCAGGAATTACTGTGCTCAGGTTGTGAAGCTTTATACAGTGCATTTTGTTAGTACAGTAAACTCCGGCTAAACTGACATCGTACAACTTGTCAAATCGCTCAAGTCGGCCGTCTGACTAAAGTCCCGATTGTCTGTAATGCATTTCCATTGAATTTTTTTATTTCTAAGTCGGCTTTTAGAAGTCGCCATTTCGCTCAAGTCGTCGTGTTACTCTTGGTCCCCTTTCCATTAAAAGCATTACAAAATCCTGTGTGTAAGTCGGCATTCAACAAATCACGCATTGGCATCGACTTCCTGTACTGCGGTTGGCAAAGTGTCGAGTGAAAAGTGGTTTCGCACGGCCCGTGATCGCTGCATGCATCGGTGTCGAAAAAGGGTGTCCTACTGCATACCACTACGCGACGCTATAGGATCTTTGCTGCATACATCGCATGTATGCATCGTGAGCATATCAATACCAGTACCCCCTCTAGGCTGGACGCATGCGCTCTGTCCATTTTGGGGGTTTTCTTATTGAATGACTACTGCATGCTATGCTGCAGTCAATGCGTGCGTGGTATATACCGGACCACGCACACATTTAATTTGTTACTGTGCACGTACATATGAATCGTGGTCTTCACTATCAATACCCCAAACGTGATGATACAATTCGAGGATTAATTTGCTGGATTCAACTCAAGCATTAAGGAGATAATCCAGGGTAAATCGAAGCCAATTAGTGCAATGAATCATGTGTCCAAAAGACCATTCATGTAAGTCAGCAAAATGACGACTTGTAGCATATATCAGCATTCGCGTAAGTCATCACAAATTCTCGGGTCCCGAGAGTGCCGGTTTAGCCAGAGTTTACTGTACATGAAAATATGAAACAAAACATCTCAAAACACTTGGATCACAAAGAAAAAAAGGTTAATGGGCGAGGTTGATGAGAAACAGATGTAGTTCTGTACATGAGCTTTCTATGTCTTTCATAAGTACGGTACAGTAACTTTTAACAGCTAAATTGAGAAGATCACGATTGAGGTACGAAAATTGATTGAGACATCTGCTTGTACAGTCAAGAGTGAAATGAACTACTCCAGAAAAGCATACTTGAGTGCCGACAAAACGATTCTTTGGATGGAACAGACCCCGCATTGTTATTACTTTTAAAAAAAAATGATCTCATTGGCACGGTTTCTCTCCCCCCCCCCCACCCCTCCCGCCTACGACTTTGATCTTGGAAATTTGTATTATTTGTAGACCTAATACACTTGTCACACTATATTTCTTTTCTCTAAAGTGCAGAATTCAGCTAAAAATTTATTTCACTGCAAAATTTTAATCCCGTTAATTTGCCAGGCTTTTGTAAGGTTTTTTTAGTAAACGTTCATTTTTTTGAACAATTTATATCTTATAAGATGGAATTTTGCGTCGGGGTGATATAAGTCAAATTAGGTTTTGCCCTTCACCGACGTTTTTAAACACTGTATACTCAGTGTGTTACCTCCCGAGTGAAAGTTGGAAAAAATCACTCGGGTGGGACTCGAACCCACGACCTCCTGCTTTCTAGTGCAGATGTCTTACCACTCGACCACCGAGCTAACGGGATCGGTTGGCCGGTTCGAATCTGATGTACATAGCAGCGGGTACCGCATAAACTATTATAAGATGGAATTTTGCGTCGGGGTGATATAAGTCAAATTAGGTTTTGCCCTTCACCGACGTTTTTAAACACTGTATACTCAGTGTGTTACCTCCCGAGTGAAAGTTGGAAAAAAATCACTCGGGTGGGACTCGAACCCACGACCTCCTGCTTTCTAGTGCAGATGTCTTACCACTCAACCACCGAGCTAACGGGATCGGTTGGCCGGTTCGAATCTGATGTACATAGCAGCGGGTACCGCATAAACTATTATAAGATGGAATTTTGCGTCGGGGTGATATAAGTCAAATTAGGTTTTGCCCTTCACCGACATTTTTAAACACTGTATACTCAGTGTGTTACCTCCCGAGTGAAAGTTGGAAAAAATCACTCGGGTGGGACTCGAACCCACGACCTCCTGCTTTCTAGTGCAGATGTCTTACCACTCGACCACCGAGCTAACGGGATCGGTTGGCCGGTTCGAATCTGATGTACATAGCAGCGGGTACCGCATAAACTATTATAAGATGGAATTTTGCGTCGGGGTGATATAAGTCAAATTAGGTTTTGCCCTTCACCGACGTTTTTAAACACTGTATACTCAGTGTGTTACCTCCCGAGTGAAAGTTGGAAAAAATCACTCGGGTGGGACTCGAACCCACGACCTCCTGCTTTCTAGTGCAGATGTCTTACCACTCGACCACCGAGCTAACGGGATCGGTTGGCCGGTTCGAATCTGATGTACATAGCAGCGGGTACCGCATAAACTATTATAAGATGGAATTTTGCGTCGGGGTGATATAAGTTACCTCCCGAGTGAAACTGAGTATACAGTGTTTAAAAACGTCGGTGAAGGGCAAAACCTAATTTGACTTATATCACCCCGACGCAAAATTCCATCTTATAATAGTTTATGCGGTACCCGCTGCTATGTACATCAGATTCGAACCGGCCAACCGATCCCGTTAGCTCGGTGGTCGAGTGGTAAGACATCTGCACTAGAAAGCAGGAGGTCGTGGGTTCGAGTCCCACCCGAGTGATTTTTTCCAACTTTCACTCGGGAGGTAACACACTGAGTATACAGTGTTTAAAAACGTCGGTGAAGGGCAAAACCTAATTTGACTTATATCACCCCGACGCAAAATTCCATCTTATAATAGTTTATGCGGTACCCGCTGCTATGTACATCAGATTCGAACCGGCCAACCGATCCCGTTAGCTCGGTGGTCGAGTGGTAAGACATCTGCACTAGAAAGTAGGAGGTCGTGGGTTCGAGTCCCACCCGAGTGATTTTTTCCAACTTTCACTCGGGAGGTAACACACTGAGTATACAGTGTTTAAAAACGTCGGTGAAGGGCAAAACCTAATTTGAATTTATATCTTATTTATAAGTTATGCCAATGACCTAAATTCAACACAAAAGGAACACACGAATCTCGGATTTCTGATATTTTCCCTAATATTTTAAATTGGACTCCGACCTATTGGCGTAAACACCTGAAATTTAAGTTTAAATGTATCTCTTTGTGTATATCATTTTCCACCCTTTATTCAAGTAGACCTGTTTATGCAAAGATTTTCTATGAAACAAAAGTTTTTGGGGGGCACAAAGTGATTTATTTTAACCAATAAATATTTCACGAAGCAAAAACATCTCAAATTTCTTGATTTTTTTTCAAGAAAATATCCTATTTTATTATGCGGTAGTGTAAATTACAATATATTTTAATAATTGGTGGACATAGAAAAGTCGTCTGCTGTGATCAGTCATGTCTCGCGAAGTCTCTGAACGGATTTTCTGACGAGTAACAGGCGCAAAAGAAAACATACGGCTGTTTATGTATGATGAAAAATTAGTAGTGAAAAAGTGAATAAAAACACTTTTCCACTCTTCTGATGAAATTTGATTTTCAGTATGTTAAATAGTGATATTTCCTTAGCGTGATAGCATTAAAATAAATTCTATTGCAATTTGTTCTAGGTCAGGCCCTGTTTTGTTCTAAATTGACCGGACTATTAAAATGACACCCTGATCATGTCCTTACATTCACGGTTGACTGAGTAGTGACCAATTTTATGAAAGGGTCAATTAAGAGAATTGTGCCACTTTTCAATTGTGGTTTTTGTGGTGTAATTTGTCACAGAGTGAAAGGCTATGGTTGCCAATCAAGGCAGGTGGGGGGAAAAAAAGAGATGTCACCATGAAAAGTGGCGCAATTCTCTTAATAGACCCTTTCATCAAATTGGTCACTGCTCAGTCAACCGTGAATGTAAGGACATGATCAGGGTGTCATTTTAAAGAGGAGATTCAACCCAAACAGAGATATCGCCCTTTGATTCACATGTGCCCTACTTCTGTTCCAATTATCAATAATATCTCAAATTCATTTTTTTTATCCACCTTGTATATTTCACATTAAAAAAACAATCCATCAAACTAGATGATTCAGTGGCTATATAGTGACAAAGTGAAATCAGTGTGACGGACAGGACGGAAACTGCACTCCATATTTTGAAAATGACTTTCGTTGGAAAAAGCTATCTGTTCCCCTGTGAAATTTATTGTTGTTTTTTTCTTTTAAAGTTAATAACTTTTATGCCAATAATCAGTGAACATTTTACTTAGTAATTCAACACATGGAACTGGAAACACCAGGCTCATTAATGTTGTGACAGACGGGACATTTTTATATGAACTGAATAAAGAAGGCACCAGCATTTATTATTTGTAAGGACATGTAATACAGGGTGGTTAAAAGAAAAAGGACACCCACATTTGACAGGAATTTTCACCTATTTTTAAAAATTATTTTTTAACTGTCGATTAGTAGCTATTAAAGTACTGGCCTTTAAGCAAATGTGACGAAAAAATTGTTCCATTTGCACATTTCATCGTTGAGCTATGCCAATTTGAACATTTCATGTGCGAAACCTGTTTGTCGAAGGAGGTATACATTCCCTTCGCTTGACTGAGCTCAGCTATTGGAGCTTTATTTGAAAAGACATGACATTTGATTGTTAAGTTATGTAATGTTATGCAACAATGAACTTAAGCCGACAGCTCATTGAGTAGATGATCTTAACACTGATTTGAATAATTGGACAGCTTCAATGAAAGTTACTAGGGCAAAATCTATTTTGGTGGGAAGGTTTTTTTTAATTTTTATGAACTACGAAAACTTCCAATTTACATTGAATAACCCGTGGACAAGGCTGAGTTTTGGTGACTTGTATTCAAATTAGCATAATATCACTATTTTTGCGACTTTTACTAAGCTTTTTTAACCCATACATGGTTAAAGGACTATATTTTACTATTGTGCGAAAATTTTTTTTACAAAAGTTCAATAAGTAGGTAAAAATTGCTGTCAAAAATGGGTGTCCTTTTTTTTAACCACCCTGTATTTAAAAAAAACCAGAAGAGTCTACAAAAAATGTATGTTTGAACTTTGTTTGAACCTGGAGTTGATTGAAAAAAGTGTGACAGACGGGACAAAAATACTTAACAAATGGGTAAAATGTGACAGACAGGACAGAGTTTGAGATGAAATATCAGATCAACTATACATCAAAGGATATTTTATTTTTTACTTTCCAGGTGAGGTCTTCTTGATAGAAGATAAGAATTCAAGTTTGAACCTAAAAGATATTTTCATTTAAAAAATACACAACTTGTTCATTTTTTTGTGTGACAGACGGGACATTGCAATGTCGTTTTTTTTCAAAATGGTGCAAGGCTGTGATGTTTCATCTTTTGGTTTAAAAATCTATAGTGGTGGATAGGGATGACATGAGACTTCATAGTCAACCAAAAACAACATATTTGAAGCATAAGAACTGTAACAGAGGGGAACTCAAATTTCCATCACAAAACAGAGGAAAATGCTACTTCTGTTTTTCGAAACTTCAATAAAAATATTTTTTTTCTACAATCAAGTAAGTTAAGCAAAGGCCAAAAAAAAAGTCTCTGGTTTTTGGTATGGAGCTTGCCCCAAAAGTTTTTTTTGTCCCCCCTACTTTTTTTTCTTCTTCAAATGACTGCTGATGTTGCAGATGATGCTTCAATCCCCTTAAAACTCTCAAAAATATCCTTCAGAGTGGAGCTTGAGGTGACCTCAGTAAGGCCATATGGCTTGAGAATTCTGCACCCACTTACGATCTCGACCGATACACGACCATCGCTCCGTCAGTCTGGCTTCCAGACGCACAATTACAAAATTACAACACCGTCTGCAAATGGTGCCCAACTAAATTTAGTGCCCAAAGAGGTAACATAAAGCTTATACTCGATCGTAACCCCATCTAAAAACACTTTAAAATTGTGCAGCAGCAGAATTCCAGTCAAACCAGTGACTTTAGCGGTTTTAAGACATCATCTTATATTGAAAAAAAAACTTACTAATTTTGCCGACGCGCACAGCTACGGCTACGCGGGTGCAGACCTGAAACTGGAGACTTTTTTGGGGCCTAATATTAAGACTGCCATGAAAACATCGATTAGACTTTACATTTTGTATTAACGGTGATTTCGAAAGAGAAAACCCCTAAACTCGCCAGCAAATGGATGTGATTTTCGCAAATCAACTGCATAGTATGTATGGGGTTCACAATTCAAACAAGTAGGCCTACCACGCCGACGCGGGATTGGCACGTGCCCCGCGTGTATACAATTCTCAGCGACAGGAATATACATAGTGCCTGCTATTTGGATTTGTGCACATATGGCGCCATTTGTTTACATTCAGTGTATGCATTTAAATAGCTTCGTATGTGGATCCATCGAAGGTTATTGTCTTAAGTCTTCCACAGTGGTATTCTCCTTTAAGTAGCCTTTCCAACGGTAGTTCATTTGATTTGGAGTTAACTTTCCAAGACGACAGAAAATCCCAAGAAACGTGAACATCATTTTCGTTCCGATTGAGACACTGATAAACGTCTCAATCAAAGGGAATTTTACGGAGGTGTTTTCCCATCAAGTGTCTTGCCAAAAAATTCACAGTCCTGTCTGATAATAAATTGTAGTCCTTTTTCTGTCGATTTATTGTTATGTCGAATATCAAAAACTTATTTGTAGCATAAAAAAGTGATTGAAAAGACGTCCTCCGGTGAGCTGTTTTTATGCAAAATGATACTGGATACAATTTAGCCGCAAGAGGGAGTTTTATACGAGCTAAAGCACGGGGAATTTTACGGAGGTGTTTTCCCATCAAGTGTCTTGCCAAAAAATTCACAGTCCTGTCTGATAATAAATTGTAGTCCTTTTTCTGTCGATTTATTGTTATGTCGAATATCAAAAACTTATTTGTAGCATAAAAAAGTGATTGAAAAGACGTCCTCCGGTGAGCTGTTTTTATGCAAAATGATACTGGATACAATTTAGCCGCAAGAGGGAGTTTTATACGAGCTAAAGCACGGACAAGCTAAAGCACGGACAAACCTAAGGTTGCCCTGAAAACAGCGGTGAACCAGGGTACTATTTTCCACTTTCGTCAACAAATGGACAATGATTGATAATGTTTGGACATATGCCTTGTCAGATCTAGAATAATAAGTATTATTAATAAATTAATTAATGGATTATTCTTAATAATCAAAAGAGACCTTGCAGCTAGGGGCCGAATTGTGTTTCTTTTTACAAATCAGTAAAAATATTAAAATTAATATAAATACATGTACATGAATTAAGACATTAAAAAAATGAAAATATAAATAAATGAAATGAAATTAATACACACACACAAATTACAACACTGATAGGAACAATGACAGGCAAATATATCAGGAATCAACATGGACAATGTACAAGCATTTACAAAGACAGCAAGACTAATTGCCAGGAATAAAAGAAAAAAGGTAGGCCCTATCTACTGATTATTTAAGATTGAAGTTAAAACGGGAATAGGACTGTTCTTGTAATAATATTAGCACATACCGGTAGTTTTAATTCTACCTGGATTTGTTTCTGATCTAGCTCAGACATTGATAAGTATGATATGTGATATATGATAATATTTTCATGAGTTGAAAGATTGAATGTACCATTCAACGAGGCGAAACCAAGTTGAATGGAACATTCCCTCTTTCAACGAATGAAAATATTCTCACCATTGCACGAATGCAAAACATTCATTATTTGTTTTATATAACATCCAAGTAGATCTTTGTCATTCGATTGGATAAAACTTTAAGAACAAACAAAACTCACAAAATTGAATCATATCCACTACTTTTTTCAGCTTGTTCAAGGCTAACAAAGGTTTAAAAGTCAAATCATTGACAATGATGACAATTTACATTGTAAGTTCTTAAAACAATGCAAGCAAATCATCAAGGCAACTGCATTAACTTCAAAGGCAAGTTTTGTACTGCTATAATGCATGATATGGTCTAAATAGCGCAACAATCGTATAGAGTACCCAAGTAAATAATAATAATACAGAAGTCTTATATAGCACATGTATGTACCAACAATTAGGTACTCAAGGCGCTGGAAATTATGTCTATTATTAGAGACAGGTAAATGAAGTACATGTACATGAGAATTATGAGAACAATTTTGTGTGTAAAAGACATTTAAGCGGGTGATTCGGCCATAAACCAACAGCCCGCGTACTCCATTCGTTTGCACTTCACTTCCCAGTTCTAAATGACGTCACACTTTGGTACGTCTTAGAGTGCGTGCGGCGTGCAATAGATCAAAAGGGATGGGACATAAATGCACGGTGAATGGAACCAAAAATGCACGGTTATGATGTAGGTCGTGCAATAGTTCGATTAATGTAACACCCAAGTAAATCCTTGTCATTTGATTGCAGGATTGAAGGTCACGTGGCATTCGTTAATTAATGATGATATGTGCAATTTATGTTGGTAAATATTATCACTCATGTTGAAACATGGTCATTTTATCTTCATCACGTTGAATTCCTCATTGGCACCCACATTGTCCGACCCATCTCAGCATTTTATGGCATGATTTTTTGGGGACTAAATTATCATAATTAGTATTTTTCTACCCAATAGGCATCAGAACTACTAAAAACTCTGACTAAAATTTGCATTTTGGATCTCCAATGGCAAGTACTCCAAGATAAAGGTTTTCATCTGACATAATTCTGATACTATTACAGTGCATACTGATCCCCTATCAGGAATGTGATGTTTCCTCTTAAGTCCAGCTGTAATTTTTTTTTTTAACTAATGCTGAGCCATCAGAACAAACCTCTCATGTTCTGAGAGTCTTCTAAAACTTAATGTTATCCAAATATTGAGTGGCTCAGCGTGGAATGGGAGGAATATTATCGCAAGGTAAAATCTGGACTTTTCCATTTCACGAGGCGAAGCCGAGTGAACTGGAAAAGTCCAGATTTTACCGAGCGATAATATTCCTCCCATTTCACAATTTAAAGCCACTCAATATTTGTTTTATATAACTGACATATAGATCCTTGTCATTTTATATATTTGAACTTTTTTTCAATACAAAATTGGAGGAAAATGTATTTCTCTCTTCCAAACCACCCCTTCACGAAAAATGTTTGAACCCAACGCTGTAGCGCTGGCTCTTTGTAACACGCTACGCGCAACGCTGAACGCGCTCACCAACATGCATTTGCACACAAATACCGCGTCATGATCCTAACTGTTGAATAGTATTTCCCATTCCCCATGGGCGGATAGTACTTTTTGAGCCGCGGCATGAATGGGAGCAATAACGAATGCCACGTGATGTGAGTTCCACCAATCAAATGACAAGGATCTGTATGTCGGTTATATAAATGCCACTATAGCACAGAATATTGGGTCCATGGGAAGGCCACACTATCAGAGACCATGATGTGGAGAGTGGGTTCCAGGGAATCCAGGGCATACCAATGTACTGGTAGCTTAGTGTCAAGTGCCTACATGTAATGCAAATTTTGCTTCTGTTCCAAATAAACATTTTAATTTCAATGTAGGGACATACAGGTGTCTTCCTTATTCCATTAAACATCATAAACACTTGATAAAATACTGTAATTAGTTTCAATTTAAAAATTATGCTGTCTCAAAGACCATTTCGCACTATAAACAGGATAAAATATGCTTAAAAGTATTTTTAATGCTTGAGGTTCTTTGGTTTAAGATGAACAGTTATCACCAAAATCAACATCATCAAGCAAAAGTCAGTTTGGGTATAGTTTAAGTGACTTGGGATAATAAACTTTGTTACTCACGTTACATTTTTTGTTACTCACGTTACCAAATTTAGTTGCCTTTTATTTTTAAATGTGTGTATTAGTGTCAACAATGTACTTATATTTATGTCTATGTTCATGCAAAGAATGATAATCCTAAATACCAAACTTTAATTCATTAGAAATGTTGGTGAGAATTTTTTTTTAAATCTTTTCGGTTACTCACGTTACATGGACCAAAAAAAGGTGTAAAATGCTACTTTTTGACATCTAAAAATGGATGACGGCTGTGAATTGACATATGTTTTAGAGATCAAGACTATCATACATGCTAGAAATAAGGTTATGATTGAAATATCTCTAATTGCCTTAATAGCAATCAATGTTTAGACTTTACCAATTTTTTTTTAGTTCTTTGTTGTAAAAAATATTGTTCACTTTACGATACGATTTCTCAAAAAATGCTTGATAAAATTTGGTTTCCTTTGTTAATTTCTCATACTTGAATGTATAATCTGTAATATAAATGTGAAACTGGGTTAAAAAATATAACCTTTTTTTTTCTTAGCCATATCCATCAAACCATGGAATTACCCTACTACTGAACCTGGGTAAAGTGGGAATTACGGGCAATTGTGATGTAATTTGCAATAGATACGGGCTGTAGAAATTACCGACTGCCAATATTCCCACATTGCGCTTCTACTGAACACGGGCAAGTGGGAATAATATTCATAGCTAGTTAGCCGCATTTCTACATTGCTCAAAGTAGGGCAAAGTAAAAAATCTTCAGTCTGTGACTGACAATATTTTCAAGGCTACAAACAGTTTAACGGATGAAAAGAGTAAGCAAAATAATACATTGAGGTGATTGACAATGCAAGTCTGTAGCTTTACAACAGAAGAAAGCAAGGTGCCAACATAAATTTTGTCATAGGCAACATTTGCGCACTCACTTAACCTGATTTAAAAAAATGAAATTTTGCATGAATTACAGTATTTTAGGCCAACATTTTAGCTTTTAACAGGGGTGTTCAATTATCAAAAATATTATCCCTCAGATTCTATGAGAAAGCTTCAAAGTAACATGCATGTGTAAGCATCATTCCCAATGTTACCAATGGGTAATTTTAACATCCCTTATCAGAGCACATTAAATTGACCAAAATTCCTACTGTCCGGGTTCGGTAGTAGCGCAATGTAGTCATATTACCCATGGGTAAATTCCACACCCCTTACCTATAAAAAGTACATCAAATTAACAAAATTCAGCGCTGGTATCAGCAATATGGCTGGAGTTAACCAGCGGCCGTTGTGAGTAACGTTGAGAATGTTGGTGTGCAAGACTGAACTTCTCCGTTTTTCTTAAGAATCATCAACCTTAAAGATATAGTCCATCATTTGTAATTTGTGCATTTTGTTCGTTTGAAGCAACAAAAGTGTTCAGCTCAGCTTCAGCTTCAGCTGTATATTCCGAGAAAAACAGCATTCTAGGATCTCAATTTCAAATCAAAAGTTGCTGAATCATGTTTTGAATTGTTTTGAATTGCAGCTATACGCGATGTCACGCACTGATCCGTCAAATTATAGCAACTGCATGCGCGTGTGCGTCGTGCAAATGCTTGCGCGCGCTTCGCCGAAAAACAAAAAGAACTACTAATTTAAATTTCCTATGGTGCGTCTTAAGACGCACCGCTGGAAAGGCCTTCTTTTGTTTATTACTTCAAAATGACAGCTTGCCAGAAAGAATAATTTCACAGGGAGTTTAATCCCCTTACTATCTTTCAACCAAGTATGTTTTTCAACAAAAATTATGCCAATTACTTTTCGGATGGCTGCAAATGATGGACTATAGCTTTAACTAAATTTCTATATTAATTAAGGCAAGTTTTTGTCTGTCACTTTCGATAGCCTGTGTGATGCAAATGAAATACGTCAGAAATGTCTGCATTGTGAAACGAGCAGTCTCTTGACATCAGAGCTTAACATGAACATTTTGGAGATTACTGGCGCATTGTAATCACTTGCTCCCGCTAATTTGAGCCCTGATACAGGTATAAAAAGTTGTTCTTAGGACATTATCTATCTTTATATTAACATGAAAATACATACTTGCATTGATGCACAGCTACATACCATTAACACATTAAAAAAAAAAAAATGCCGACCAACCCAACCGACCCTTTTTTTTGTTTTGCGATGTTACCGGAAACACAACAGGTTTTTTTGCCTTATGACTAAGTCACCTATAAATGTAAAATTGATGTTCATTTGAACTTTTATCTTCTTTTTTGGGGTTGCAGCTATAATGAAAGCAGTTTTGTGGCAACTGTATATGGAGCTGGAAATGGAGCAACAATAGTGGTCAAAAGTAAGTGATTATCAAGAACTATTGATAACCCTTTGCCTTAATATTTTGTTGCTTGTCCATTTATCAATCGTCCATTTTAATGCATCTACAGAACCATACTTCCTCTTTTCTCTTAGCAGTGCTACGTGACAGACATATATTTACGGAGCTCTTTGTTTGCTAATTCTACCGTAATTTTCGGAATATAAGCCGCACGGAGTATAAGCCGTAGCACGCAAAAATCTGCAAATTAAGATTTGAAGTCGGCGTATAAGCCGCACCAGTGTATAAGCCGCACCGACCGCAGCGATTTCAATTTTGTAAGGCCTCCAAATTCTTGTCAAAATGCTCTGAACCAGTTCCAGTTACACTATGAAACCTATAAAAAAGGGCCACAAAGTTATATCAAATCATTTACAGTCGATACTCTTACAAACAAATATGGAAATTGATGATGAGAAATAAAAAAGGGAATTGCTGCTGGCTGACCCATCCGGTCCCCGGCCCTAAACGTTAGTGCATGGCCCGACAGCCTGCGCCGACGAATGATAACATTTTCCCGCAGCACTTGAGAGAGTATGCAACCCACCGTGTGTCGTCTGACTGGAGCGCTACAAATCCTGCTTTGTGGCAACAGACGCTGATTTGTTTTGTCCCGTTTTTACAACAAAACGTATCAAATTGTTGTGATTACTAACGAGTAGTTTCATCAAAAATTCAAGTTTCGATCGTAACTTTCTTCGAAAACAGTAACCACGATGCTGAAATTTTTATGGACGAATCCATTAATTTTGTTAAGCGTGATTTAGCCCCTGTTTTGAGTTTTACATTGTTTCTTGAATACACTTCAGGAAAACAAATTAAATTGTGACATTGAACAACTGATTATCGAATAAAGAAATGTTTCGAACTCCATAAAAAGAATTTTTTTTTTTTTTCTTTTTTTAAACGGCGGAAATATTGGTAATTATTGTTCCCAAGAAAGTACACAACTTTATTACCACAAATGGTGTGGTCCATGGGGAATGCATGCAGCATGCATGCAGCACTTGTATCACGTACGGCCGATGTCGAAGCATGGTTGAAGAGACAGCTTTCACTCGCCGTACTTTTTACCGTTCGGTACATTTTCGTGGGACGTGCTTTTGCCGGCTTGTTAATGACTTTTTTAATTGATGATTCATTTCAGCAACAGATCTTTTCTTATACCAGTACATTAAAAATACATTTGAATATCATTTTTATTCTTCAAGTCTCGGCGTATAAGCCGCCCTGTGTATAAGCCGCAGTAAACATTTTCATGGACAAATTCAACGTATAAGCCGCGGCTTATATTCCGAAAATTACTGTAAGTCTTTCCTCAACCATTCAAAATAGCTAAGTTCATGATTTTTATTCAAGTACCAGTAGTTATCTGTTGTTGTTCTTACAAGTTCAGTGAGTTTTTGTAACTTTTTGGTCGTTTTTTGGTGATATTTCTTGGTTGTTACGTTTACCTTTCGGGAGTGAGTTCTCGCACAGCACAGATTGCCGGTTCCTCACTCCTGTTACATGGTCCTTACGAGACCGTGTCCATGAGGCTTCACACAGGTTGCAAGTATTTCACGCCATACCAAACTAGTGAGGCTTCGCACAGGCTGTACGTTGCATTGCTAAGCTTATTTACACGACCACTATTTACGTGAGGTTTCGCACAGGCTGCAAGTAGCTCACGTCGTACGGAGCAAGTGAGGCCTTTCACAGGCTGCCGGCTACTCACTATATACGCTCGTTCGTCATAACCGGGATTTCGCTATTATTTAACCAGCAGCTTTTCTTGTCTCACAGCTGTGTTGCTGTGTCAAACGAGTGAGACTTTGCATGGGACGAGCATCGCACTAGTTGCAAGCCGCTCACCCCTTACCTACACTACTAAGTTACCGACCCATCAGCATGATATTTTGCTACTTATCAAATCCCTCAAGCTGCACCGAACGTGTTTGGTGCTTTCACCTTCAAAACGAACACCGTTTTTTAACCAGCAGTTTTATTTTCACATTGGTGTATATTGATCAACGTGCGAGACTTCGCATTGACAGAAAGTTGTTAACTGCCACACCACAACTTACTGACCAGACAGCGTGATATTTCGCTGTTAGCAAAGCTGCACCGAATTTTGGGTGCTTTTGCCTACAAAATGAACACGTTATTTTTACTGGCAGTTTTGTGATCTCACAGCAGTGTATTGACCAATATACAAGTCAGAAACCTTGGCAGCCTTCTCCAAGCAGACTGCTGTGGCTGATCCAGGCTCGTCGTCTCCTTCTCAGCCCCGGCCAGAAACAAACCCTAACATACCCCACACAAATTTCTTCCGTCCTCCCAACGCACCAGTCGTGTTGGTGTTTGCCCATAGTTTTCTCGGCACTCCTACAGACTCGCCGTCTGAATCCCTTGCCCAGGACGTTTCCTCTCCTCTGTCACCTCGTTTGGCCGAACAAGAGGACACAACTATGCCAGCCTCCATGACCACGCTTTATCACCTAGTAGGAGACATGGTGCACGTATTGGGGTTCTGTGAGCCCCACTCCTACTACACAGCCGAGATCGTTAAAACGACTAACTGCTCTTGACTCACTAGTTACCCTCTATCCTATCCCTGGGGTTCCTGTTGATCAGGTTTGTTCTCGGCAGTTCTCAGTAAACTTACTCGAGTTTGCTGTCACGGCATCAGAGGCACGACGGGCAGCCATTCTTGATGCCGTATTTCTACCCTCTGATGGAACTCGCAAATGTCTCGAGTCCCTTCCTTCCAAGGGCGAGACCTCTTTGCCGGCTTTTTGTCAGACTGCTTCTGCTAAGATCACTTTGATGAAGGTTCGTCCAAAACTGTCTTCCCCTCTTCCAAAGCCGTCAAGCAGTGGTTTTCATTCCACTGCTCGTCACCCTGCAAATTCACGGGCCACCATCTGTCCTTCAGCAGCCTCTACCACCGCCTTTCAGCCACAGTTCGGCTGGCAGAAGTGAATATGCCCACAGACAACAACGTCCCCAACCCCCCTCACGGGACCTGTGAGAACCCGTTTGACCCATTTCGAACGGGTACTGGGACCAAATCACTTCAGTCTGGTGGGTACTCGACACCGTCTCACTCGGCTACTGCCTGGAGTTCACGAGTGCCCCCTTGTCAAACACTCTCACCTGCCACACTCATCTGCCAGACTCGGGGTCTTCACCAGAATTGTGAAGACACTGGCCAGTGCCCTCCATCGTCAAGGTTTATAGATAATAATAAACCTCAACGACAGATTTATCATCGACAAATAGCGGGCATTAACGGCTTACGCAGTCCGTCAGACCTGCTCAATCTCCAAAGGTCCTGGATTTTCCATCGATAAGTCCAAATCCCGTCCCAACGGCCCACTTTTTTCGGTGTCGTCCTCGATCTACATGTACAATGGGACACGGCTTACCCATAGAGCTATATTAAATTACTAGAGCGCTAACTCCTCATTCTTGCGCGAAGACGCTTTGAAGCCGCTCCGGGCACAGACAGTTTGAATTTATGTGCGTGTTTGAAGAACACTTTCAAAATAGATGGATTGAATTTTTAAAAGTGTACTCTACATGCAACGCGCAAGTAGAAGATACGCAAACAACTAAAGCACGTCATGACGGTTAAAAAACGTCACAGCGAAAAGCATCTACAGCGGAGGGACGCCCACACGTTGCGCTGTTTGCGTAGAGCAAAAAAAAAAACCCGCTCATTTTGCTGATCGTATGTTTTGGTTTCGGGCGTATCAGCTTCGATGACGCACTGGTATGGAATACAAATGCAGATATGCAAATAGCCGTACAAAAGCCGTACAAAATTTCGAGTTTTCCATAGGTGTGTGCACAAACATGGATGCGCCCATCAGGCGTTACTTTGTACGTGGAGTTAGTAATTTAATACAGTTCTATGGGCTTACCCGACGCAGGGGCTCTCCGCCAATGTTTATCAATGTGCCTCCCCCTTGGCCTACTGGCGAACCTCTTGCACTTGGTCCGCTAAGCTGCCTGTACATGCGCCTGCTTCAACTCTATTTTCTGGTCCCCTTCTGGGGCGCTTGTAGTGCGCTTGAATGGGCAGCACACACCATTTCTTTTGCTCCTACACTTTCTGGATTTCTGGTGGAAATAGTGCTTGTGGATTTGTGATTTTCCTTCAAAGTACTGGATATCATCCATAGACACCGCTGGAACATTTCGGCTGATCCTGGTTGTCAAGTAATGCAGTAATTTTGGATTTTCGATCCAGTTTGCTGGGAATGATGGCAAGTTGACTGTGCAGTTTTACATCACAAGCCATCCGTGGCTTTCTCTGGGCAACAGTCCTATTGTTTGCATTGTTCTCAGTACATAAAGATATAGTCCATCATTTGTAATTTGTGCATTTTGTTCGTTTGAAGCAACAAAAGTGTTCAAAATCTAATGAGGGATACTAAACAACTAACCTGATGAAGTTTCAGCTCAGCTTCAGCTGTATATTCCGAGAAAAACAGCATTCTAGGATCTCAATTTCAAATCATAAGTTGCTGAATCATGTTTTGAATTGGGCCTGAATTCAGCGTCCGAGACACGTTCTCACTGAGCTGATTGTAGCTATACGCGATGTCGCACACTGATCCGACGAATTATAGCAACCACGCCCGCGTGTGCGTCATGCCAATGCTTGCGCACGTTTCGCCGAATAACAAAACGAACTACTAATTTAAATTTTCCTACGGCGCGTCTTAAGACGCACCATTGGAAAGGCCTTCTTTCGTTGATTACTTCAAAATGACAGCTTGCCAGAAAGAATAATTTCACAGGGAGTTTAGTCCCCTTACTATCTTTCAACCAAGTATGTTTTTCAACAATAATTACGCCAGTTACTTTTCGGATGGCTGCAAATGATTAACACATTCCACCAGTCTTTATCATCTGGTTCCATTGTTTGCAACAAAGCCCTGGTGAGCCATTCAACAATGAGCCTAACAAGATTACAATTGCTCCAGCTGAGAGTTCCAATGGAAGTGAGACTGCCCACTGAGGTATGGCACAAAATAAAGGCCCTTGGTTTGCAATCAAAGCAACCCACAAGAAGAGGCAGAAGAGGGGGTAAACACCACCCAAGGCGATTCTTGCAGCCTAGTCAGAACATTTCACTAAAAGAACCCAATGTACATTCGATCCAACCCTTGCAGTCCATTCATCGAGCCATAAAATTCATCAACTCTAATTTTGTTTGTAAAGCGCATTGATCATTAATTTGCAAATGTGCTATATAAGCACCGGTATTATTATTTTTTCTTATTTTGACATGGTTCCATCCTGTTTCCCACGTGATACCGTATTCACAGAATACCCGGCCGCATCCCCGGTGGCGGATCCAACTGGACTAGATCAGTCAGGGTCTTTCCAGCCCATTCATCCGACCATGATGATCACGACAGATACGTCTCAGCTGGGTTGGGGCATGCGGATGGAATCTCACCAAATGGTTGGGCTCTGCACTTCAGCAAAGGCCACCCTCCACATCAATTTTATCAAAATGACAGCAGTCTTATCACCCTTCACCGCGTTTACAGCATGGTGCAGGGTCAATCTGTTGTCACCTGCGGTGACTGTTGTCCAACACAATGTGGCATTTACGGCATCGGTGTCGCCAGCATGCCATCTGTCTCAGAGAGATCCATCTGGTGGGCACGGAAAACACCACAGACGATGCACTCTCCCGGGACTGGATTCGCCCCATGGAATGAACCCTCCGAACCTTGGTCATGCAGACGATCTTATCACAATTTAACCGTCCGCATATCGATCTGTTCACAATATTACTCAACCACCAGCTCCTGGTGTACTGTTCAAGATCCCCGGAGCCAAGGGCGTGGCATGCTAACGCCCTCCCCTTTGCGTGGACCAACTTATTTGCCTACGCTTTTTCCTCGAATCTCCCTACTAACCTGAGTACTTGGGAAGATCGAGCAGGATCCCTGCAAGGCCCCTTGATTACCTCATTTTGGCTCCGACAGCCGTGGTTTTCATGACTTGTCCGCCTTGTCTACCATTCCTTTGCCTTCTCAAGAGGCTGCCTCCATTGCAGCCCATGGTTGGCGTCAGTCAACTCAAATTGTTTGCGACAGCCAATTATGTCATTTCTATAAATGGTCCGTACGGCGTACGGTAGATCCCTTGGCTACAACCAAAGTTGGCAATTATTTTTTTCTCTTCTACTAATCGGGTTCTTGTGGTTCTCATTGTCCAGAGCTATCGCTCTGCAATTGCAACTGTACATTGAGGTTTTGGGATGGTCCTTCTCCATCACAGAGGACAACCTCTGGTGTCCTGTCTGGACCCTCAAGTGGTAATATGTACCTCCATCAGACTGCACTGATCCGCGGTAACCACCAGGATCTGTTTATAACCACGGTTTTACTGCATCGCCCCTCAACCCATGATATAATCGCTCGCCGGGTTGTGACGGCCATACAACTCCCATCATCAGACTGGCCTATCCTGGACAGAGTACATGCTTACAAAATTCGCAGCATGGCGACCTCTTGGGCCATTTTTCAAAGGAGTACCCCTTGCAGATATCATGCAAGGGGCACGTTGGAAATCCTCCAACACCTTCATCTGCTGTTATGTCAGGAATGTGCTGCAAGTTGATGGCAGAACCGTGTGTAGTCCTCCCTACTGCCCCAGCGGCGCAACCGGATCTGGTTCCTCCTCCACTGGCGCCCGCTGTACCGACCAGTGACGGCTTACCTGATTATAGTAATAGCTGATTCCTCTGGTTTACTTTAGTGGGTTTAATCTTGTTGGCTTTGGGCTCAGGCTTCCATGCGGCCCACTTTCCACATCATACACTCTTGTGTCCTAATACAGTGCTACTCTGCATATGTAGTAATACTCTACGGGTAAGTAGAGCGTAGTAGAATCCCCCCCCCCCCCCCCCACCAAGCTGTGGGCCAGTTCTACTAGCGAATACTTACCCTAGAGTGCCCACCCCCTCCCCACTCTCATGTACGCGTTCACTTATGCACCTTACGCTCGAGAAAAGAGGAAGTATGGCGGGCGGGCCGCAAGGTACTGTGGGTAATAAATCTTAGTGAATGGCTAGCACCCTCTAGGGAATAATGCATATGTAGAAATACTCTACAGGTAATTATTCGGTAGTAGAATCGCCCCCCCCCCCCCCCCCTGGGGGGGGAATTTTGATGGTTGCCAAACTTTTCTGATCTGTCTATTTTGGGGGGAATTCACAAATGTGAAGAAGTTTGGAGCAATACATTTATTTGTACCGTTTGCTTGAATATTTGTTTGTTGTTCCTTCTTTTTGCAGATATAAATGCCTTTCTATTGTTCAACATGCCTTATGGTGCTCGATTCTTTGCAAACAGTGTCATTATGCTTTCAGGTAAGTGTAGTGTCAGGACTTGTACAAGTACATGATTTAATTATTCAAATCTGAATTCAAATTGTTTCCACATTTATCTGGTTTAATTGAATGACACATGATTACATGAGACACATACAGGCAAATGACATACATAGTGTAATGCACTGGTGTCTGATTTTAGGTCAAAAAGTCAAAAATTTACAAAATTCCAACAATTTTGTTCAACAATTTTTCATCATGTTTTGTGAAACACCCCTCTTTCCATGTCTATGGTATGAGCCTTGCCCGCATAGTGCTAAAATCTGATTATATGGAGATTGGTGTGTGTGGTGCGTACTGCGCGATATGACGCAGAACGCAGTGGTGTTTTACCGGGGTCTCGACCAATAGGAATGGGTAAACTGTTTCAGGTATTTATGAATTCTAACTAAAACAACGCAATATTTTAGGCTAACAGAATCAACTTAAAATGAAGGATATTCAAGTCATGTACATGTACATTAAAAAAACAATGACAACAAAATGTATGCTGCAAGTTGTCACCATTCGTGAATTCGGGAATGAACATTCAAAATCTGACTTTTCAGCCTGAAATAAATACATGAAATCAGAAAAAAATATGGACACAGAAAAACAATTTCAATTTTGTGACATTACTTGCTGAAATCTTCAGTTTTAGATTGTTTCAATAACATCTGGGTGACACATTTCACATTGTTGTCGTTGAATTACGAGCTTGTTCCCGGTCCTCACACCGTTCCTCACACCGTTCCAGTTATTATTTGGCTGGAAACAGTTTAGACAAGTACTCAAGGACTTGGAGGCCCAAAACTTGCAGTTAACATCGACGTCCAACATTGGCGAAAATGCTTTTTAGCATTTGGTTTGGCAATGATTCATGTTCTCTCAATCATCATCCATACCAAATCAGTCATTTTGACAGTTTTCCCGTCCAAGTGTTGTTGAGAAGCGATTTTGATAAAACACTCTAATTTTGAATGTTCACTTCGAATATGTATAAAATACATATTTTTTTGTGCTGTATTAAAAAGCAGCAGCAGTGTGGTGTGGCTGGGTTTGTTCTGGCACGTCAATAGGTCCTGCAAAGAGCTTCTAAAAGTGTGTGTTTATGTATCCAGATGATAACGTGTGAACGTCCGCAGCAACTTTAGTTGTTTTGACATTCCAATTTATTGGTTGACCTAATCCTCAGTTAGGCATGTGCAACACTACCAATGAGTGTATTTCATAGTCCTACATGTAAATTCACACTGCACTGGAACAGCTGCATTCTGTGCCACTCGTGCAGTACACGCAATGTGCACCCTAATCTCCATATAAGTAGTTTACGACTACTTGCGAGAGGCATATATACCATAACATAGCTAGTGGGGTGTTTGAACAAAGTTGTTGGAAATTAATAATTTTTGACTTTTTTTGACTGTTTGACTGAAAAGGTATTTTTGAATGGGAATAAATTAAATAAATTTAAGACCGGTTTTGAGTCTGGGGTCTGATAATGACCCTGGCCTTCAACTCTGTCTGTCTATCTGTCCGGCTATGCATTTCGCGTGCATTTTGTGTGCCGTAGAGAGTTGAAACTTCTCACACTGAGAGTTCACATCATCCACTCATTAATTAATTGGATGCTCGCACTTTACATTCTGAAGCATACAGAGATATGCACAGCCACTGATCAACTAAAATGTGCTGCCTGACACTGATAAACTACATTTAATTAGTGCTGACTGTGCAATGAAATGCAGACAAAATTGGGAAATTTTATTACCCAGATTCAGTACAGACATTCCTAGCAGCCACAACAATGCACAGATGATGCAAACAATTCATTTTATCACTGAAAGATAAGATACATTATTCTCCACAAACACACGGTTGAGTCCCAAACTCTATTTTATCAGCTGATGGTTGCTATGGTGTAGGAAAGTAAACAAAAGTAAACATATCGATTGGTCTAATTGCAGCTGGCCGCCCTTTGATGACATGAAGCCAAAAAACGATGTTCAAAGGCTTAAAAATTGGTACTTTTTCTAGGGTGATGCAAATGTAATAAGTTCACGCGCGTGCACAGACGTGCTACGTGCATATGGGGCAAGAAAAACCAGTTCGGCTTAGTTTTTTTAGACCGCCACATCAAAAATAAACCCCCTTCTCCCCTTCACCCTCCATGTTTTATGAATTTATAAATGGCAGGAATTGGCTGGGAGCAACTGGCAGTGCCTCAATTCAAACTAAATAAATAAGTTGGGTAAAAAGTTCTTAAGTAAGACTTTGAATTTGGACGTTAAATATTTACCAGGTTGTGTTTACTCTTTGTAAAAAAGTATGCCAAGCACCCATTTGTACTGATGGGCATGCCAACCGTCTCTACGAGTGGTGGGACAAATCGGCTACCTTTCCAATTTATTAAGTAATTATTGCATATATATTCGAGTCACGTGACAAAATTAAAAACACTTTGGCTAGCACCCGTTTATTCTGGTGGGGCTAGTGAATGGTTGGCAAGCGTGCCAAGGTTTTGGGCCCAGTGATGCCAAGCATGGCAAGGAGGGGCAAGCGTGCCCAGTTTAATGGCAAGCGTGCCAAAATGTTTAAGCAAATAACTTTAAGTAAATCAAAACTTAATTTTAATTGTTCCGTTATAGTTTATCAAGGTATTCACTGATATTTAATCAAGTTAAACATTGACCAAGGACAAATAAAATAGTAGCTCAAAAACTATGCCAAAAAGTCAAGTCATTGCTTCAATGTGTTGTTTTTTGAGTTGTCTGAGAATAATACTCAGATACTGCAAACAGTACTCAGATAATGTTTCAACAGCACATCTTCAAGAATGGTTCAACGTCACTTTTTTGGCACGGACATTCTTTTCAACAAAATGCTATTCTATCATTTAGTAAACAGTTGAAAGACTCTGTTCAGAATATCGATGCAGCAGCTGACAATTCAAAACCTAATCATTATTATTCCAGTGCCTTTTCAGAGTGCTTATATTTCACTTCCCTTGCATAGCATTGGCTTTATTCTAGTTGGAATTAAACTTTGTACATGTACATGTCAAAGAACAATGCAATATAATCCCCCCCCCCCAAAAAAAGGGACGTCTTGATGATATTATTTTTTTTCTCTTTTTATGACATCGTGAATATATTAATTTGGCAATTATTGTGTACATTATATGTCAACGAGACAATAAGTCATGATCACAATAAACTTTTATGACATTGCACTGAAATTGTGAAAAGGTGCATGTATACTGCAATTTAAAAGAAAACAACATGATCTTCACTTCCGGTGTTACTGGAAATGTAAAATAAAATCATTTAGTGGGCCTTTTCTTTGGTAACTGTGTGACATAAAATTGGGCTTGTCTGATTTTTGAAGCTTTACCCCTTATTAACTACATCTGACTATTACTTTCAATGATTCATCAGGTTAATACATTTTACTCCGTACCTCATTGTATATTTTTGACTTTCACAAATTGTGTCAAAATATTAGGAGGGGTCATTGATGTTTGGTCATGTGTGTGACATCAGACGTAAAAATGTTATCTGGCCCATACCAGAAATTCAAGCTTTTCTCCAAAGTTCTAAAGGCCCTATCACACTGTCAAGTTCAGGCATGGAGTTCGTACCGCGACCAAGAAACTTGAGTAAAATGCAATGGCAACGCAGATGACGGCGTGAGGACTCATTGATACTGGTTTGGGACTTCAGAGGGACTCCAAGGACTTCGCTGAACGCCAAACTGCCACGTTCATTTTGGAAATGCACAAAACAAACGCCACACCTCGGCGTTTTGACCAGAATGCGGTCAGGACTCTGCGCTAACTCCTCGCGAATGGCCGTGACGTACTGGCAATGCGCAGGCAGACAGAAACGACGTCGTGAGAACTCCACGGATGTGCGTGCATCAGGACAGTGCGTCACCTCCAAGTCTCCTGCGTCTTTGCTGTTCAAAATGTGAAGACTCAATGACAAATGCCCATTTTGGCCCAAGTTAATATACATGCCGCACTTCTGGCTGCTGACGTCACACGTACGTTTTAAGGTCGCATCGAGCGCGCGATAAGGACTCCAAGAACGTCGTACGAACTTATTGGACGCCATGAGCACACAGCGAAGAATGCAGGACGCTGCGCAGAATTCTAATTTGTCTTCAATGGAACCGCTTTAGTTTGGATCAGTCGTGTGTGTGACATTTTGTAATTTAAATTATGCAAATTTATGCACAGAAAGGCCAACGTATGAAACATCTTAAGAAATTTGCATCTTTACTTACATGTGCTAGCAACACTTTGGTGAACAGTAATCATTTGTATTATATGTGTACATCACATTAAAAAAAATCTCTTTTCCCCCAAAATTAAGTTGGTTTCAATTTCCGGAGAATTGCCCTAATCACTAAATCTCAAGAATGATTAATCTGATCGGGTTGAAACTTCACATCAGTTTTTACTAACAATCGCCATTTTGTAACAATAATGTCATGTCCATCATTGTTCTCTTGTTATGACATACTGAATGTATGTACATGTATAATGAGGAACATGTATTCTTGCATACACCATACATGCACATGTGTACCAAGAATGCAATGATGCTTGTATGGATAAGATCAGATCAAAATATTAGACCAAAAATGTGTGCGAGAACAAATAATAGTCATTCAAGACTGAATTGCATGCAAGACCAATATTGTATTCCTGTCTCTGAACATTCTGCAACAAGACAATTCAAACTGATATTGAGTATCCTCTTTATTTTTTTTTTTTTTTTTTTTTTTTTTTTGCACCACAGGAATATCTGGATTAGCGTTTTCCAAGTCATTTGCTCTTGCTATACTGTCCATTGTAAGTAATTCAGTGTTAAGGGGAACTGAATGTGATTATAAAGTCACTGTTTGGCAACCTGTTAGGGGAAATGGGTTGATTTTATCCCAAAACAATGATACATCAACATTTGGGATGATGCATTGTAATTTATGATTGCTGCTGTAAACATGTCAAGAAATGTGTTAATTGGTCAAAGTCATTGTGAATTTCATAGAAGCTCATTATAAAGTGAGTTTTATATTATGACAGTTATAAAAGTAACGTATCTATCACTTCACAGAACACATTGAACCGTACCGCACATAGGTACGGTACAATGTACTTCTCACACCAGCATGCAGTTTCTCTTTGCTCAAACTCTTTGCTTGATAAGCAATGCACAAAGAAGAAGGGAGCCTGTTGCTGGACATTACACCAAAAAAACCCAGTTGTTGCGTTGCCCTCATTTGAAAAATATCAGGAGGGTCGGTCAGTTGGGGATTGTTGTTTTTTTTGGGGGGGGAGGGTATTCATAGTTCACATATAGGCCTACCCTTCTATTCTATTCGGTTACCAGTTCCTCTCTACCAATGTACACGACACGTTAAGGCTACATGTACTGCACATGCCAACTATACTGAGTACAGTGTATGTATGTATACAATGTATGCAGTACATCTCACCACATGCCCCAAATGGTAAATTTGAACTGTGCTACCATTCAAGTATGTATGTTTTGTAACGAAATGCAAAATTATGGAATGGCAAAGAAACAGTAACTGTCAAGGTTAAAAAAAAAAAAAAAATTCTAATGAAAAAAATAATAAATCCATATTTTTGGGTCGGTCAGATGAGGGCAACACAATTTTGTTGGTTTTGGCCTTACATTCCTAAAACTCCCTCTAGCAGTACAGTACAAGGTATTTTCCCAGATACCCACTACCTGACCGGAAATTGCTGGTACCAGGTTGCATATATTGTGACATAACCATTCTGTGATTCAAGACAACTTTTTGATTAGTTGCTGATTGAAATTTAAAAATAAAAAGTGCTTAAATGCATCCAAAAATACTTGACGCGCAGTTGTTGTCTAAGGCACTTGATTAACCAATAAACTCTCAGACTTCAGTCCCTATCCTGAATCCTGATGATGACAGTGTCTATAATATCAGTAATGATTCAGCCTCATTTGGCCCCTGGCAGCATCAGCTGTCCATTCACTGAGGAGTTTCCCCTTGAAGATCATTGTTTCTTGTGACACCTCAGTTCAGAAGACTTTGGGGCCGTCCATAAAGTATGTACGCACGAAATGCCAACGTTTTAGACCCCCCCCCCCATCCCCTGTAGTATGGCGTACGCAGTGGTTCCAAACCCCCTCCCCCCTCTACGCACATTACATGTATATCACAAAGCATTACATATACGCTATGCTTGCCTGCTAATTGAAGCAGTGTTTTTATTTGCGATTGTGGGCATGGGTGGCTAGTGCGTAAAGCATTCGCCTCTCACCACTGTGGCCCTGGTTTGTTCCCGGCTAGGACCATTCGTAAGTAGAGTTGTGCGTTGGTTCTCTCCTGTGGCACAAGGGTTTTTTCTCTTGTTTCCTCCCTCTGAAAAAAAATCAAACAGTTTTGATCTCCGACTGTACTCTGTGATCATATATGGGTCGTATGGCTGGCTGCCAAAGGTGCCTTTACATGCCTGCGGCTCGACCATGTGGTAGCCGCATCCTTTGCATTTGCAATTCAGCTTCTCTGCTCGGAGTAAGGATAATCAGCCTCCCAAAGTATTATTATGTTTTTATGCCCCACGGCGAAGCCGAAGGGGCATACTGTTTCCGCCTTGTCCTTCCGTGGGTGGGTGGGTGGGTGTATGGGTGTGTGTGTGGGTGGGTGGGTGCGTGGGTGTGTGTGTGTGTCCGGACAAATCTTGTCGGCGCGATAACTTGAGAAATACTTAACATATGAACTTCAAATTTGGTTTGTGTATTGTTCTTAATAATCCTAAGAACCCTTTTGCATTTGGGGCCGAAAGGTCAAGGGTCAAGGTCACAGTGACTAAAACAAAAGAAATTTTGTCAGCCTATTGCATTTGGGGCCAAAAGGTCAAGGGTCAAGGTCACAGTGGTTAAAACAAAAGAAATTTTGTCAGCGCGATAACTTGAGAAATACTTTACATGTGAACTTCATATTTGGTTTGTGGATCGTTCTTGGTAATCCAAATAGGCCTTTCGCATTGGGGGTCGAAAGGTCAAGGGTCAAGGTCACAGTGGCTAAAACAATAAAAATCTTGTATTTATTCTGAGATCATAGGGATTAGGGATTAATTCATATAAAACCTACAGAAGACACTAATGCTGTCAATGAACGTTCCATGTGACCAAGGTACATAAGTTGATGTTAGAGTGGCGTTATGTCATGGGAACAGTCACAGTTGCGGGGCATTTGTGTTTGTAAACACACCTGACTTGTTTATTATTATTATTATGATAATTCCCTATGCCATGCCATGTAAAATAGGCTAGAATGTGAGAGGCCGGTCATCATGCTAAAAAGGTAATCTAAAAAGTAACTGTGTTACTGAACAATCTTGATGGAGAAAAGGGTTTTAAAACCTAACTTTGGATTCCACCAATACAGGCACTGACAATGGTATAAAAAATGATTGGGGGAAAAAAACATCATTGAAGACAGCAGAACGGCTGTAGATTCTTCTGAAAATGTTGCCTTTTTTTTTCCATCAGAGGTTAAATCAAGAATGACTAACTTCCTGCATGCTGTCTCCATACCATTGCTACATGTCAGAACTTTCCACCAATGAATGATGCTATTAATACGTTTAGCATGTGACAACCGCATTAGGGATCTTCTAAAACAAATTCAAGATATGCACACATCCATAAAGTACATTTCAACTGTCCTGTACATTTTACATGTAAATAGATTAACCTCAAGTTTTAAATGTCTCACTTGACAGGTACTTGTTGGTGCATCAAATGCTTTTGGAGAAAAGTAAGTTTTTGTTATTTTTCTTTATCATAAATGAATCAGGTTAACCGTTTGAGTACCACATTGTTTATTGACTAAGCTATCCCAATGGACCACGAGTCGACAAGTCACTTTTTCAACCTAGATTTTAACTTTCAAGGAATGATTGAAATCGAGAGTGTTGTGCATAAACTTTGTTTCTTGAACTTTACACTTTCGTGCAGTGTAAAACTCAAGGTCATATGAGCAAAATAAGCAAGTTAAGTTCAGTGGTTACTTTACCGGCTAAACTCTTCCCAGTATTAAAATTGACCAGGCCAATTTTCCCGAGATGGAAAGTCACATGCAAACAGTGTGAGTCGGTAAACCAATAATGTAGTACATTTGGGACATAGCATGAAGGTCACACTGCATAGGAACACCTCCCTTATGCTCCACGTGATTTTTTAGGTTATGATGTAGGCCGTGCAATGGTTCAATTAATGAATGCCGCGTGACCTACAAATCATCCAATCAAATGACAAGGATTTACTTGGGTGTTATATCATCACTGGTAGTAGAGAGCAGCATTCAATTTGTCATACTTAATGACAAACAAGGATGGGATCACAAATTTGTGAACAGTATCTTCCCAGCTCAATCAATTTAACCACAGTCTCGGTAAAAGTCAAATTCAAAGTAAAAGTACCAAGTGCTGACACTTATCAAGATTTACCCATTAAAGCTTTTTGCCATCTTCGCAGTTTAACTTTACAAGTAACAAATGTGGATATTGAAATTGAGAACGATCAAGGTGTTGTACGTAAGGTACAAGAAGTGTTATGATCGTAATCAATTGTGAAATTTCATTGGCTGAAAACTGTTCATGAAACACGTAAAACGTTCACGTAAAAGTGAATGTGTGACAACTAGGTAATGCTGTCTTCAGATATACAGTGGAACACCGCTATACCGAAAACCGCTATACCGAACATCATCCTTGGCTTCCGGTTTTTATGTTCAAAATGTACCAAACAAAAAAAAAACAGAATAACAAAAAGCCTACCGGTTATATTAAACGCTATTCGGGCCATTTTTAATTCCCGAATGTCAAACGACCCATGGTTACATCGTGTTTGAATGTTGAAGAGTGATAAGTGGCTATTATTTTCCCAAGGAATAGAAGGGAAAAGCCACCCGCTGCTGAAGTTTTGTGAAGACTCCGCGTGTGGGCGCAGGATGTGAGAAATGGCAGTTCACTATTGGTCAAAAGAGGGCGCTGCTGATGTGTGAAAACATGTACCACCATAGTAGGGGTTTATTTTTCCAAAGCTTAGATTTTGAAAACTAAAGGTTAAAAGGCTAAATCAATTAATAAGAAAAATAAATTATATGTCATTACATTGTTAATCCGACAAACATGCGAAAACTTAAATATATTAAATATAACAATATTTTTACTAGTCTCTTACGAAATTCTAAAAAGCAATATTATGTTTGTCAGTTTGAGAAGGAAAAGAACAATATTCATAACACGTGGAAGGTCATAAATTCAGTCCTTAATAATAAGTTATCCTCTCAACATATTAGTAGTATCATGTACGAAGGCAAGTTAATCAATGATTTTACTCATATTGCAAATTGCTTTAATGATTATTTTGTTAATTTAGGCCCTAATTTCGCTAAAACTATTCCAAGTTCACATGATTCATTTGTTGATTTTCTTAATGATCCGAACCCAAGGTCTTTGTTTTTACAACCAGTAGTTGAACAGGAAGTGATTGATATCGTCAACAACTTACAGAACAAAACAAGCTCTGGTCACGACCTTATAAATTCTTCTATTATTAAAAGCACTATAACTGCCATTAGTAGACCCATTATATATATCAATTATAGACCCATTTCTATTTTGACCTGTTTTCAAAGACTTTTTAAAAATGTGTTTATGTCCGTATTATTCAATTTCTTACTAAATGTAATATTTTAACCGACTGTCAATACGGATTTAGAAGTAATCATTCAACTACACATGCAATACTTGATTTTGTTGATAAAGTAACAACTGCTGTAGATAACTCTGAACACACTCTGGGGATATTCCTCGATCTTTCAAAAGCTTTTGATACCATTGATCATGACATTTTGCTATATAAGCTTTCTTATTATGGTGTTATGGAGGAGTAGCGTTAGAGTGGTTCAGAAGTTTCCTTTCAGACAGACAACAGTATGTTTCTATAGGCGGTTCAAATTCAACTTGTAAGGCCCTAAAATGTGGTGTTCCACAGGGGTCAATTTTGGGCCCATTGCTTTTTCTGATCTATATTAATGACTTTTGTAACCAGGTCGGGTTGTCGTTAACACTTTTACCCGACAGGTTCCCTACTCCATCATGCATCACATGTCATAACTTACAACTTACAGTGACATACAAGTAAATTACTTGTATGTCACTTTGTCAGCCATGAGCGTTACGTTATGATCGATCATCTTTTTGCCTAGCGTCCTCTTGCGGCGAACTAAACTTTTTTTAGCACAGCGCGCGCCTCCTAGAATTTTGCCCGCTACTTTTTCAACTATGAAATGGGCGTAGCGACCAGGCGAGTTTAACATTCCACGCGCTTTGTTCAAATTAGAAAGCTGGCATTCCGGGTGTTTCGTATAGTTTTCTTGTAGGGCTAGGTCCAAAATATTGTTGATTCCGTTCCAACTCTGCTTTGGGTTGACATCTATCTGCCTGGTTGCTCCTGCTTTGCGACCAGCATTTATAACGAGCATTACACTCTCCACTTTTACTGCAAATTGTGGGTGCGGCTCCCCGTCGTAGCAGCAAAATAATGTTATATTCGGCGTTGCCGGCACTGCAGTTTTCTGCACTATTTTCGTCTATTTTGCTGCCGATCTTCGATTTTAACATTGAGCACGGAGAGGAAGGCATGAACGCAGATCATCCCAAGTGGTGAGTAAATCCCAGGTGTGTTATTTAACTCTTTTATGCCTGAAGCTGTTTATGCCCGAATCTTTTTATGCAACAGTCATTTTTATGCAACATTTTGTTCACTGACTAATGTATTTATAAAAAAAAGTATTATTTGATTTAAAAATAAGGAAAACAGTGTTTCCCCAAATTAATTTGAATTTATTGTCTTCAACAATGTACTTTGATCTGAAAGTGTTCCCATAATTCATTAGTGATTTATTGTTTTTATGCATTTCAGATCCTTGGAGTGACAGTTCAGCTTATATACTTTCCCTTTTGACTGTCGTTCTTATATACCAAACAAAGTTCTTTTTATATCAAAGTTCTATATACCCAAAGTTCTTATATACTATCATTCAATTGTAAATACCTGATAATATGTATATATATATTGTCTCATTTTGTGTTGTAAATAAAATATTTTGATATTGTTGAGACAAACAGAAAACTTCGCTTCACCCAAATTATTTTAAATTAGTGGAACCACTCGGTTGGGAGGAGAGTGAGCCATTTAAATTAAAATATCGCTCTCCCAGGTTACACTTGGCGTAGTCGACAGGATTTTAACTTATTTATTTCACTCTCCCCGGTTACACTTTGTTAAATCATCTGATGTATTTTCATTTATTTTATTTGCTGATGACTCCAATTTATTTATCTCGAATAGCAATTTGACTACTCTCACTAACACAGTTAATTATGAGTTAAACTCTATCTGTAATTGGTTTGCAGTTAATAAGTTGTCACTTAACATTAAGAAAACCAACTATATGTTATTTAGTAAAACTTCCAGTAATCTCCCTTCCAACATATTAGTCCACTTCAGGGACTCCCTTACCTGTTATTGTTAAACCAACAATTGGCATATTTCTCTAAGCTTTAGGCTTTCACGCTAGATTTTAATACCACACAACACAGTGGTTTAAAACCATATGTGACCCAGACATCGGTATATTCCAGGACTTTAAACAGTCAAATGTCCTATGAAATACATCAAGCATGTTTAAATACCATATCTGGGTACAGAAAACTAGGCTGGCAATTATCTAAAAATGTAACCCACCGAAATTGTCAAATATTGGAGCTTAATTTCAAAAGAGGGCGCTAGTTATCAGTGCGCCCTCTTGTGACGATTTTTGCATTAACGTTAATTACACGTCGATCGCTTCTCATGACCGTGCATTTTTTATTTTGTTTATTTTAGATTTACTATGTTAAATAAAGATTAAACCAGCTTGCAAATGCAAGTTTTCAAGGTGAATACTTTATTATTTTTAAATTTATATTCCCTGTGATAAGGCTATTTATTTGCAAAATGTTATCATTAATCTTACTATTATTTCCTGTTGTATTTTACCGTGGAAATCCGAAAATGGTGTTCTTAAGTGGTGCAGCGGGTATTTGTGCCTTCTAGTTAAGAGAAAACCTGTAATTATTGAGACTTATTTGTAAAAACAGATAAAATCATATCTTGGACCGTACCACTGCTCTTACAAAAAATGGCTTTCCTCAATTCATCTAATATCCGGTGCCCGTTCTTCTGCTGCTGGCGCGGTCCCACTTCATCTAAAGGATTAATTCTCGGGCGATCAAGCTCAGCTTTGGTAACATCAGCTTCATCCCCTTTTGACATATATGTAATTGTGAAATCCATAGCCTCTGCAACAGTAATTGATAAAGTGTCGAGCATTTGTTTTTGAGACGGCTATTTTTAAAAACTTATAATATTGTTCATAAAAGAAAATGTGGTTGGTTTTTGAGAGAGTAGCTGCGGTGGTGATCTATTAAATTCGGCTCATATCTAATTCTCCCTAAGTTTTCTTAATCGCTTAGCAATGTTCAGTGTAATATGTAACTTTCTCCTGTGTCGGTTGTAGTCTACTATACGTTCTTATATCATCCGGCCTCTTGTTCCGGCTGACCCTTCTCTTTAGATATTTATTCCACGTCTCATTTAGAGGGTGGCGTATTTGTTTGTCCGATCTTCTTGTCCATTGCTAAATGGAACTGAAAAAAATGTGTGACCATGCACAATGTAGTGGAGGAGTCCTTATCATAAGAAGAAAATGGGGGACGTAAGGGCTTGGTTTCAGAAAAGTCATACAGAAAAATAAGAATAAAATTATCAGAAAACATTAGTGTTTACATTTAAGTCATTGTCGATACTTTACATCACAATGACAGCTCTGGTCAGGAATTGTGGCTGGACATTATTATCAACAAATTATTCTCAGACTGATATAAAACACACAACACACAATCATTTTTGTTTTTATGTAATTTGCCACAGCTATTTATTCAACACAACATTGCCAGATACCATGGGCAAACTGGCAAAGAAATACAATATAGTGGGATACACCAGATCCCCTGGGTTGACCAGACCCAGCCATGAAAAGGGCACACCAGGCCCACGAAATATAGGTCACACAAAATCCTGAAATTATGGCACACCAGGCCTATCATATATAGGTCACACCATACCTAGGTCACACAATATCCTGAAATTCGGGAAATTAAACCAGACCCTGGTACATAGGGCACCAGACCCAGCCATGAATAGGGCACACCAGGCCCACCATATATAAGTCACACCAGACCCTAATAAAGAGGGCACACCAGACCTAGTTACATAATGGAAGAAAATCTTGAATACAAATACCAAAATTGAACTATTAATAAACAATTCAGGCACAGGATGTTCCCCCGCTTAACGCAAGGAGCTACGGGAGGAATGGCCCCTAGTGAACCTCCAGGGAGCCATTACAGTGCCTGTCACAACAAATGTAAACTGTCATAGTATATTTACATTGTATGATAGGGCAATTAATAGTGAATGTAATAAAGTTATTGGCCGTTATGATAGGGCAATGAAAATGTTTAACCTGTGTCTGTCTAATTTCCACCAGAAAATCTTCCCCCGACTGAACCAACGGGAGGAATAATCACCTCTTGGTACACATCCAAGAAAGGCATAAGACGTTTATTCCTACTGCAACAGCAGAAAAGCTAAAAAAGATTTTTGTCCCACACGAGTACCCTACGACTGGAGGTGATGGGGTGGAGGTGGGCAATTTGAAAGAAAATTATACTCATTGTGCATCACACAATGGGCTGTGACAAAGTGAGCCTAAAGTTGCACTTTCTTTTCCCACCAAAGTCAACCAGTAATATAAGAAGCTGCCCCATTGGCTGAAAGTTTGATGTAACATGAGTTCTCATTGGTCTAATCCTTCTGTTTTGATTGGCTGACACAGTATGCATAAATTAACACAGGATCCTGTTTACAATCCTGTGTTTTTCACAAAAAGTAAAATGGCATTTTAAGTAGGAAATCCTAAACCAAATCTGAACATACATGCATGGAAAGAAAGCTGTTAAAAAGTACTTTACATACATGAGAAAAGTTCTCCACTTGAGAAGCTGATACTGTGCAGAATCTGTTATTTTCCATCCCATTTGTAATGTCATTTGTGCAAGTCAACATATTTACCCATCCTCACACTCTGTCCTTTACAGAATTGCTACAAATTTATTGATCTTTCAGTGAGGCAAAAACACACAGCTAAAGATACAATGGTTTTCTGTGTCACAAAGTGCAATGTCCTTTTATAAGTGGACCTTCACTCAAAGCTTAACACACACACACACAGCCTACAAGTAGAAATGCATATTCATGAAAAAGTTTGCCAACTCAGCAGCTGATTGGCTGCTCAAGATAGCTCACTATCCTGTGTTGCCACAAGGTTTGCAATGGCATTTTGTGCAGTAAATCTTTACGCAGATATATGCATGCATGCATGCATGCCTGCACAGTGTGTTTCCAAATAGTGGAATTCTACTGTGGGACTTCGATAGCAAAGATAATTAGTAAATCGTACATGTATGTAACACAGCTGATTTCTTATTGTGAATGGCATGTACACAGCAGTAGTAGGGAAGGTGGGGGAACCGGAGCAAAATGGAAAAAATCTGCGGCAAGCCTGGACACGCCGCTCTCGATTCTAAAAATAGTTGGGGAAAAATATAGGGGAATCCCCCGCGGCAAATTTTTTAGAAATCTGACGTCAGGTTCGGGAGCAAAATAGAAAAATGTGTGCCAAGTCAGGGCCTGTCGCTCTGGTGTTAAAAAATAAATCTGTCGTCGCTAAAATGAGGTGATGTCACCACCACGTGACCTTGAAACTCGAGACAAAAAAATTAGCTCCTCTACCTGTGAAAAGGTAGAGAAGCTGTTTTTATATAAAAAATGGAGAGTAATATGTTCAGACCGACGAGTACTTGAAAAATTAATAAAAAATAATATCGGTTTTTATTAAATATATCAATGACTTTTTTTCAGAGTGAAAACCTTGTGCTATCTGATCAAACAGATCAATGCGATCATCATATAATCATCGAGAATGGTTATTTAGTTTGTGAAACGTGCGGTGAAATAGTCTCACGTTACTTTGATTTTTCGGCAGAAAATGCGCAAGAAGATCGTATCAATTGGTCAATTTTAAAAAGAAACACTAGAAAAACTGTGGAGAAACTTATTTTGTCTGTGTCTCCAGAGCAAGACTCAGAAGATGTCCAAGAAACAATCAATAAATATAACGAGCTCGTTAATTACAAAACATTGAGGGGAAATGGTTGCGTCAAACGCTCGTTAATAGCCGCGAGTTTTCATCACGTCGTTGGATTAGACAAAGAACGAGTTAGAGATTTATTTAAAGTGACTCAAAATCAATTTAATAAGGCACTAAAAAGATACGATGACCACTACAATAAAGGCGGGGCCGAGGGCGTGACCCTAACAGGTGAAATAGAGGTATAACTCTTTACACCCGAATGCATTTATTTTAAAGTCTTTTTATATTAAAACTGAAACTAAAATAATGACTGCTTTTATGTTGTTAAAAAAGCAAATACAAACGATAGCCGATCAGGTAACGAAACAAGTAAATCAAAATGTAGCCAAGGCAACCGAGCCAAAGTGTCAAGCAGCATCACAAAGAAAGTTTTTAAACAGCACTAAACCCAGTGAACTGGAGGTCATAGTTAATAATACCAACGGGTTTTTAACCTTGTTTCCCGACTTAACCTCGGACTATAAATTGCCTCACGTTGAGACGGATGAGGATGTAGATCGTTGGAAATCACACCCCATGTCGTTTTATCAAAATCAGTTAAATTTTGCGATCTACTGCGCTACTACGGGGTGCGGTATTGGATTTGATCTTTTAAACTCGAGCAACCGTTACGTTCGGGCCATCTTTAACTTTCATTTATATTTTACGGTTAGAAAGATCCTGTACGACTTTGCCGCTCCTTTACCGGGAGATGACGCATTTAACGCTCTAGACAACAGTTATAATCACAGAGCATTTACCGATAACTGTTTGTTGTTTGGCATAGATCAAAACAAGTCTTTTAAACAGACGAGAGACACAAAATCTAACGGTTTGGGTACCTCGTACAGCTTTAATAAGGGCAAGTTTTTGGCGGTTGGCGAATACGATAGAGCATTACCAAACAAACCCAACGTTATTTACGGCGGCTACCACGGTCTAGATAGTCCTAAAAAGAGTGGAAGCAGTTACGTATCTTGGACGGTTATTTACATCGAACAAAATGAATCGGTACAAAAGGCTTGGTTAGATTTTATACCCGACAAAAGTTCGTTTACCCCCGCGGGAATCATAAAGATCAACGAATCGATCAGATCTTACGTGTACGCTTTACTCGGTGCGCAGGCTCAAACAAAAACGAGCGTATTATCACCGGGCACCGGATTAGACGCTCAGAGACAATTTAACGTCATCGTTGAAGATATCATCAATGCAGTAGACGACATGGAAACGAGTATCAATCAATTTCAAGACTCTTTGCAGTATGCCAAAACGCCTTTAAATTTTGTCGTGAAACCGGGGTTGTATTTAATTCCATCGGATATGAACTTGAGGGTTGGAACGCACGACGGCTATAACAACAATCTTCAAATCGCTACCCAGAGTATGAACACTGGTTTGGTGCCAGATTTAAACTCACAACCTCAACCGGACGACTCTTTTGATGACACCGATGACGTCGCGCCACCAACACCCCCAGAGCCTATGACGAACGATGTTGTATCACCAACACCAGCACCAACCGCGCCAACACCAACACCAGCACCAGCACCAACCGCGCCAACACCAACACCAGCACCAACCGCGCCAACACCAACACCAGCACCAGCACCAACACCATCGCCTACAGTTTTAACCCAAGAGCCCACGAAACTACGAGCTCACCAAGACGAAAAATTATCGTTGACGGTAGGAATATTAGCCATCGTTGGTATGGGTATTTTGGCTTACGAGGCAACGCGATAAGTCACACTCTAATCACACCAAAAAAAAGCCTTACCAACTTTGTGCTGGTAAGGCTTATTTTTTTGTTTAAACTTGATAACTATTACTACCATCGTTTTTGCAGGTACGCAAACACCAAGGCCCCCACACCCAAAAACAAAGCCCACACGTGTTCGGCCAACCACGATACGGACTTACTCAGCGCGTTAAATATCCAACTCAGTACGCTGCCTATGATACCTGGCAGAGCACCCAACGCGCTCACTTCGAGTTTTTTAAGAGCAGATGCAAAATTAGCGAGTTGTTTTGAAATCCACTCTTTGATACCGCCTTTTGGTGTTGGTGTTGGTGTTGGCGATGGCGCGGTTGGGGCACCCACACCTCTCACGCTAGCGACGATGCTACTCACTATGGTGCTGATGGCTAAACTAAAAGCGGCTAAAATACTCACTACGGTCACACCTTGTTCTCTAAACAGAGTTCTAATCTTTTCCGCCAGAGTCGTGTCGTCGCCTAATATTTTATTAATCGTTTCTTTGATTCTAGCGATCTGACTTTTGAGCCCTCGTTCGTTGGTTTTTGCGGCTTCTAATCTGGCGGATCTTTCAACGTTCAAGTTGCTCAATTTATCGTTTAACTCTCGTCGACCCTCCTCGCTGTGAGATTCGTCGAGTTCTTGTCTCGCGTCTGCTATCTCTCGGTCTAGTTCTGTGAGACGCGATAAATTAAGTTCTAGGTTACCTCTCAACGTCTGAAGAGTTTTGTCTAAACCCTGGAGTTCTCTGTAATTCCATCCTTCCGTTTGAGCGTCGGTGTCGCGTTGAAAATCTTCTATAATCTCGGTTACCTCATCGGTGATGCTTGGTAGTTCTGTCATGGGGATACTCTCGGGTTGTACTTGTTCGAGCGGGTTAAGTTTATAATCCTTAAAACCCAATCCTTTTCTAATGAAATCTCTACCTGGAAGATCTAACCTCTTTGCATTATTCTCTATACTCGGTAGACCCAAGAATTTTGTGGGGTTTCTTTTATCCGTTAACCTTACTAAGGCTTTATCAGTTGCTTGGAAAAATAACCCATCTTTATTGCCGACAAAATTTTCGTATCGCGGAGCTAATGGTCCGTCACCTCTGCTAAAATTCTTGTAAAAATCATCGACGCGATCACTTGTGACCATGCTTCTTCCTCGATATAAAACCTCATCTATGTCGGTAGTTGGGATGGGTGTATCAGGAGTATCAAAAGTATTGTCCCAATCCAGATCGGTCTCTGCTACATCATCATCATTGTTATCATCTGTTCTTTCATAGTCTGGATCGTAAAATCCTCCCTCATCCATTTATTTAATACTCCTATTTAAATTAAGCCGTTTTCATTATACTGCCCGGTGGTATACCCTGGGTCACCAACCAATTTTGCGTGGCCAGAGCTCCACTTATAATGCCCGTCAATTTAGCCGCATCTTCTACACTTAGTTTGCTTAAATCCGGCGCTATAGCCCCCCACATCGCCCAAGAGTTGTAGTCTGGTGAGCTCGTAGCTTCGTCCGATGTTACGTCCATTTTTGCTAATTTTAATTTCATCTGTCTATTGTGCTCGGCTAAAGCTTTACCCTGCTGAATTCGTTTAGGATTTTTAGTCTTGGTCACTCTCGTTACCGTCGGTGACGACGTTGTTTTTATCGGTTGGGGCGTCTCTGTCTCTGCTGGTTGAGCTGCAGGCGTTGCTGTCGCTGCTTTCTGATCTTCCATTTATTATATTAGGTTTATTAAATTTCAAACGTTTTGTTGTGATAATCGTAGCAACTAGGGGTGATATTAAAGTTCCGTACTTGTAACCAACGTCGCTCAACATACCAGCCATACTCGCGCTTATAATAGGATCAGAACTCAAGTCGTTGGTGAGTTCTTCTTCAGAATCTATAGTGACGTTATAGCCTAAAACTTGTACGGGTGTAACAACAGCTAACACTCTCGAAAGTAGACTTAAAGTGTATTTACCAACAGTTTGAACAATTTCATTTCCAAATTTAGTTTCGTACAGATGATATAATTTGTCGAGTTCTTTGCTGTCAAGAGCTTCGATATGTTTAACGGTGTATTCCTTTCCCAAGTACTTTCTAGAGTTTCCGGCTGCTATGACACCGCACAAACGATCTTTATGTTCTGCGTTGTGATCTTGTTTGTTGTTAAAGTAAGTTTTAGGTCCTCCATTTAATTAGAAACAAATTTAATTTTGTTGTAGCTTTTGCAACTTTGTTACAAAAGCAAAGGTATTCGTAGGTGTAAAACGATAGATTAATCGATATGACGATAATAGCCAAAAACTGCAAATACTCGAATATTGCTATCATTTACTTACAACAAAATGTATTTTGTTGACGTTTGTTGATTAACAAATTGTAATACATGTATAGCTTGTTAAATAGGTTGCTACTCACCTAGTTATTAATTGTTACTCACCTAGTTATTAATTGTTACTCACCTAGTTATTAATTGTTACTAACCTAGTTATTAATTGTTACTAACCTAGCTACTCAAATAGCTCGTAACTAACTGGAGGTTCGGTGTATACGACCAATTTACTATATTTCACATCTCTCAAACGTCGTTTTATATAATCTCGTTCTTCAATCGGTACGACGTCATTTTCGTCTAACGCTTGATCAAACGATGTTTTATCTTTGCAGTAAAATAACGCCAACCAAGCCGTGTTTTCTCTATAATCTTTTAAAACGCTGTTGTACTTTTGGGTCAGTAACCAACAGCTGTGATTTACGTGTCTTCCGCTAAATGCCATCTTGCTTAGCGCGCATGTCTTTTTACGATATTTAATCTCTTGATACGAAGAGCAATCGTCCACGATAAACAGCGTAGCAACACCTTCGAATATTTTCCTGTAAAAATCGATCGCTTCGTTGAGCGTCATCTTGTACAATTCTGGATCGCAGAGATATACCTCGGGATCTGCTTGAATCCACTTTCTTTCGATGTACGTTTTGTTTTTAAATATGGTAGGGCAAATGATGACTATCGCTTCAAATGTATTTTTATAGTCTGACTCTAACAGATCCAAAATCCATTTGGTTTTACCCGAATTTGTTTTGCCGACGATTAAAGCGCAATGCGGTTGTGTCATTTTAACTTAACAGAGATTTAAAATTTCCGTTCCAAAGCGTGTCCGATTTGTTGACGGATCTAACTTCTAGCGAGTGGATTTTATCAAACAGATATTGCATTAACCCCTTGTGTTTATTTCTGATGGTGATAGCTAGGTCTCTGTTGGTCACCACTTCGTATTCGAGAGACAAGTCTGAGATAGAATACATCGCCGCCGTATCTGAACTGTTGACTACTTTATCGTGATCGTTAAACTTTATCTCGTACATCAGAGGTTGTTTTAAACCGCTGGGGTAAAAAGGGTGATGCGAAGTCAGTATGTCAATGTCTAGGGGAATACAATATCTATTACCATAGGCATCCGCGACAGCTTGATCCTTACCGTTGTTGGCACCCGCGTTAGCATCATTTGCCCCCGTTCTTAGTTTAGACACGTTTTCTTTTTCTATGCCCGAGTACGCCATGTTTCGAGTTGCCGAGCTGTTGATCCAATTGTCTTTAAAGTTGTGATACACGTCGGCGTTACGATAACTTATAATTTCGTGACCTTGAAGTCTGACGCTGATGTCACTGACTAAATTTCTGGCCAAATTGCTAAAAATGGTTCTATTGTTGTCACCTCCACCTTCGAGTTCTAAACTAAAAGCTAGTTTACAAGTGCCGGGTACGATCACGTCGTCTACGCCCAATTGAGGAAACTTGACCCTCAGCGTTTGCCCCGCCGATATACCACTAGGATTGTGGGTAATGACCACCTCTTTTCTCTCGCCCTTGATAGATTTGGGTACTTTTAATAGCCTGCTGGGATTGAGCTTTTTTCCATACGCATTCATTTTATTTATACGAGTTTTAAATTTAAAGATATCTGTAAGCCAAGAAACCCACCAAAAGAGTTCCCCCCGCGATAAACACCAGTTCTCTTTCTATTTGTTGGTCGCTAGGCTCGTAAAAATCTTCTAGTTTGGGTTCGCGTTGCAGTCCTACGGGTAGTTCGGTAGATTGACCACTCACCTCGTTGTAGTAACGCAACGCTCGGTCTACGTTGGAAAATGTTTCTTTAGAAACATTTTGTTTTCTGATACGTTCGTTGAGAAAATCTAGATATTTCGTTCGTTCTCGTTGCCACTTATCTCTGGCGGCCGCGAGTTGTTCTATCGCTAAATCGTGTCTCTTACGCTCCTCGTCGCTCTGTTTCAGACTTGAAAAGAAAAAGTTTGAACCCATAAAAGCTAAAGCGTTGACGATCGCACCTCCTACCATCATAGCAACGCTAACCATATTATTATAAACGTCTTTTATATTAAATAATATGCAAACATTATCTAAACTGTATTACAGCCCGAGCGGTTATTGGAGAGGTGAAAGCGCCGTCGACCATTTATACGATAAAACCAAAATCGATAAAAAGGTAATCAGAGATTGGCTTAAAAAACAAGCGATCTGGCAAATTTATCTACCGGGTCCTGCGTATGTACCCAGGCCTACGAGTACTTCGCGAGAGTTTGAAACACCAAACGACTTTCACCAAATGGATGTGCTATACCTACCCTATGATAAAGTAAAACGCAAGACTTATAAATACGCTTTGACGGTTGTCGACGTTGCGAGTCGATACCACGAAGCAGAACCTTTGGTTTCTAAAACGGCGGATTCCACGCGGGATGCTATCGTCAAGATTTACGCGAGGTCGCCTTTGAGTTACCCTAAAACGTTGAGAGTAGATGCCGGTACCGAATTTAAAGGCGCGTTTAAAAAATGGATGGCTTCAAAAAACGTCGAGATTATTGTTGGCGAACCCCGGAAACCACCGATCGCAAGGTATCGTAGAAAGATTTAATCGAACGCTAGCCGAGAGACTGTTTGGTCATCAGTACGCTCAAGAAATGTTAAATCCCGAGAGTAGAAACACGCAATGGGTCGAGCGATTACCCAGCGTGATCAAGGCAATAAATGACGAAACGACAAGATTAATAGCTAAAGCACCGTCAGAGGCGGTTAAACTAGAACAGGTCCGGCAATCGCCGGCTAACCCCGTTAAAACAAAAGAGCAACAATTACCGCAAGACGCCATGGTTAGATATTTATATTACCCGGGCGAGCAAGAGGGTGGAACCTCGAGAAGAGCCGCGGATCCCATTTGGAGCGTAGACATCTTCAACGTGGAAAAAAGAACGAGTCAATTTAAAATGATTAACGGTAAAAAGTCACGACGGGTCCTACTCTTTATTACCTGCAAGACGGCCCAAAAAGGAGTTTTGTGAGACAAGAGCTTCAAGTCGTACCCGAGGACACGCAATTACCGCCTAATTAATATCTAGATTACGGTGACCATAAGCGAGCGTGTGTATTCCATCTGGTAAAATGTACCTCTTTGTGTCCAACGGACTCAACGATAGTTTATTTTGAGATACGGTGTAAAGGATGTGATTTTCCGATCGAATTTGAGTCATCGTTTCTGTTTTAGATTTATTTTTAAAGATGCAGTCGTAGTAGTGCCGGTGTTTTAATTTTTTGTCAGTGACCGATTTTGTGACCCCCTTGGCTTTTTTTAAGAGTGATGTTGTTGTCATCCGCTAAAATCGAGTACATCTTAGGTCTTACGCAAACTGCTTCTTGAATGACCTTACCTCAAAACTCGTCTTTAAATTTACCGATCACTTTCTTATTGGTTGGATCGTATAACTTGTGATCCAGATTGTAATTCGAAAAGTCGTAGTGTCGCCCGTGAGATTGCATGTCTTTGTATATGTCATCCGTGTAAACGACAATCAACAGACTGTCTGTATCCGTATACATCAACCTGATTTGATCTCCGTACTTGTCCTTCAATCGGTTGTAATAAAAATCGTACATCAGCGTCTTTGAGAGATCTAAGATGCTCACTCCGCAGTAAATGGGTTTGTTTAACACGGTTGTCGTTTTATATGTTTCGACAAATGACAGGTCACATTCTGGAAACGGCGTTGTTGTTTTATAGCTCGGTTTTTGAATTATTTTTTTGTATTTTTCTTGATCGCTCTCGTTATTGTCTCTCAGTAGATAACCGTCTATTCGATTTCTAACGTTTTCCATCGTCTTACCAAACACGCTGTTATTCATCAGTTTAAAAAAGTCTTTCTCAAAATCAGAGGTGGCTTTTGTTCGGAGTTGCGTGTTTTTGTCGATGTAAGATTTCATCCAAGGCGCTTGTTTAAATTTTAACACGCGATGCACCTTTTTTAGTTTCAAACCGAGATCGAGGTATGACTGCAACGTAACGTAGTGCAACACGTATTTTTGTTTTGGATTAAGCGTACACGTTAATTTTTGTACGTCGCTACTAGGTTCGGTATCCAATAATTCATTTTGATAATCAGACATCCAAGCTTAGGGTATGACCATATTTTCGGGTGCTAGGGGATAATCGTTATGCTTGGTGTGTAGATCGTGCGGGTAATCGAGGTCTACTTCAAAAAAGTAACCGGTGTTGGACGTTTTCTTAAGCGTTAATATTCTTTCTTCGGTAAACGGTTTCGAGGGTGTCCATTTAAAATCGTTGTACGGTAGATATTGACTCATAGCCCAACCGTACAGATTGTTGGCATCCAGATAAGCGATATAACTCGAGGGCTTGTTTGAATCGTAGTCATCGAGATATTGATTATTGGCTTTGTGATGTCTCATTCCACCCACGCTAGATATGCCTCCTCGTTTTGCTTTTTCAAAAAATAAATGTTTGTCTACGTCTTGCAACAGTTCGAGTTTAACTTCCGAGTGTTTCAATAGAGCATCCCACGACAATCCGGGTGCGGTGTAATAATTGGCTGGATCTAGCCCGTAGTTTGTAATGCACGTTCTTCTAAAGTTTTCAAATACGCCTGCAAGTAATAACGTATCGGTAGTCACGTACAAGTCGTGATATTCTCCTAGATTTTGTATATTAAACTCGTTCCACACGCGTTGAGCTCTGTCCGTAGTCTTGTTGCGATATATTTTCGTCTTTTAGTCTGCTGTAAAACTTGTCGATGGGTGGTAGGCTGGTCTCTTGAAACTTATCAAACGAGTTCATATATTCGTAGGGATAAATTCCTTTTTGTAATAACATGTCAGGATGTTTAAAATGCTTTTTGAGTAGATGAAACGACTCTTTTGGACAAGCTTTCACTAATTTATCCAACGACGATGCCATAAAACTAAACAAGTCTAAAAATCGTAGATTTCCTATCGAAAACGAAATATACTTTTCTGAATTTTTAGCGATCACTTGTATTTCTGTTTGGCTATCGTATTCTGTCATTCCCTGCATGATTAAATGCGCATCGTAATTTTGTAAATTGTGAAAAAAGACCGGTATCGGTGTACAACCGGGTTTAATTTGTAGTTTGAGGTTACAATAAGCGTGTGCGGCACCCCTATATTTACCAGTGACGTGACAGTGATCTCTCACCTTTCTAAATTTATTAATGTTCTTTTTGCAGTCGAGACATTTAGACTCGATAAATCCCTTACTATTTTTGTACTGATATTCTTTCTTTTGTTTTATCGTCTTGGGTTCTCTGGGTTTCTGGCACTGACAGTTGCTCGAGTAATTGGGATAAATTGGTTTTTCGCAAATGCAACACGCGTTTGTTTTATCATGATGGTCTTTAGCTCGCTCGTTAAATTTCATGGTTTGGGGTTTTTCAAATAGACAATTAATATCGCTTTGTAATTGTAACAACGTTGTTATAAATCTAGTTGAAGCGTCTTTACCTCTATAAGTCTCTTGATACACATTTTTACCGTCGCATTGGACGACAACTAGCGAATAACCGCTAGCTTTGTGAACGTTAATCTTTTTTGTGTTTGTCTCTTTGTCTGAGTGAGTAGGTTTAGATGTTAGTGCTTGTGTGGGTGTTGTTGTTGTTTGTAGTATAGATTCAAAGTCAGCATAAATGACAAATGGTGCTTTTTGTTTGTGTCTATAGTTTTTAAATTCTAATATCGGTACGTCTCTTTCGCCTGGTTGCCCGTCTATGTATTTTGGTTTACCCATAGGAAATACAATCTTTGATGGGTGTGCATCTATACCCTTACAATCGGCGATATGTCTGTCTAATTTGTTTTGATTGGTAAAATGACATAGACATCTTTGACAAAAATATTTCTTACATTTATGTTTCGTAACGTAGTACATCAACCTCGTAAAATATTTTATCAAACAATAGTGATGCTTGTCACCTTTAGAAATCAAAAGCAGATCAATCTCTCGTGACCCGTAGTTTTTAGACACGTATAATGGATATATTTCACCCTCATAACCGTATACGTTTATCGATAAATTATTTTGTCTTTCTATCTTGGGTATCTGATCGACCAGTGTCGGAAAGTCAACGCCTTTAAATTTGAGTCCGTCGTCTTTGATGAAAATCGACGGTCTGCTTTCGTTGATTTTATATTTAGGATTATTTCTTATTTGATTTTTTACTTTGTCCGTGTATAACCCCAAGGCAGATCTCAAACACCATCTCAAACACTCGTCGTCTTTGTTTTGTACGTTGATCATCGCCTGTTTAATTTTAAGATGTTCTGGTAGGTTTATGTAAGAACTACCTCTTGCTGGATTATATCTGTTGATGTTGATGTATAACGCGAGTATTGTATCGACTACCCAACCCGATCCTTGATTCGTATACCTTTCATCCTTTTTGAATAGCTCTTCGATCTCTTCTTTTAAAACCTGTTTTATTTGACTTTGATTTAAAACGGCTTTCGGCTTGCTATAATGAATAGCTTCGATCGTTTCGATGATATCGTTCGGTTTGATTTTTCGATACCTTATTTTTAGTACAAGCTCTACTTTTAAACCTCTGAGCTCTCTCAATTCAGACTTTATTTTATTGACTATTTGTTCCTTGTGTGAATCAAAAAACTTGATTAAATCATGGTTATAAAGTCTGGGGTTTAATTCCCAGTTTCTGTAGTAATTTCTAAACCTTCTCGTTTCTCTAAAAGCTGACTCTGTAAAGTATTCGGGTTGTCTGTATGTTTTAATTGCCGAGATTAGATCTTTTTTCAAAAATCGTCCTTTATAACCCGTCGGTACGTATTCTAGATTTTGTTCATCTACAATCTGTTTGAGCTCATGTAGTGTCTTTTTCCTCAAGTTTTTAAATTGACTTTCATAATTTTTTATCCCCTCGATGTAGACTTTACGAGTAAGAGAAACATTTTCATTGTGCGGTATATTATACCCCTGCACGTAATCACGCAGCGTGGCTTTGTTCCATTTAGAATATCCTTTGACGGTCGGTCTGAACATATTACTCTCCATTTTATTATAAGAAATATAATATTTTTTTTCTCATTTTTTTTGGAGGGCGATCAATTATTTTATAATCCATGAGAGCTTGACTGTAGTAAAAATTCCCAAGGTCACGTGTTGGTGACACACATTTTTCAAGGTCACATTGTTTACGCCAAATTTCTATCGTGCCTCAACACGTTTCAAGGCCACGTGGTTTACATCGAGTTTCAAGGTCACGTGGTGGTGACATCACCTCATTTTAGCGACGACAGATTTATTTTTTAACACCAGAGCGACAGGCCCTGACTTGGCACACATTTTTCTATTTTGCTCCCGAACCTGACGTCAGATTTCTAAAAAATTTGCCACGGGGGATTCCCCTATATTTTTCCCCAACTATTTTTAGAATCGAGAGCGGCGTGTCCAGGCTTGCCGCAGATTTTTTCCATTTTGCTCCGGTTCCCCCACCTTCCCTACTACTACAGCAGTTAATTAATTTGATGTGTGATATACAAGTGTGCTTCTGTGGCAATTTCCTAAGCATTTTGTCACACATGCGTAAGTAAAAAACACCAACTGAGAAATTCTGATAATAAAGCATTTGATCATTTATTCAAATGATAAAATGTCTTAGTGCTTGAAAGTATCTGGTTTCCGTGGGGAAAACACGTTTGGTTGGCTGAAATCACTAACACCAGGAACATGATGTTGTCGTTTGGCTGACCGCGCCCAGTACGTGTGGGCCTACACCAAAACATTGTGCAAAAAATAAAATCTTTTCATCTCTAATTCTATCTACATTTTCCATGAAAAAGAAAACCATTAACAGCTCAATTTCTTCAATAATGGTTAACTGTAAATCCCACACGAGCCCTAAGATTTGAACCTTCTTACACAAATTTCCGAGTGCCATCGACGACACCGAGCCCAACACAGCGATCACGCTAGACAAATTTCAACAATAATGTTCACTTTGTCGCCAGCGACAGTGTTTTACGCTAAATCTCAGCTGAGGACTGCTTACAAAGTTAATTTTCTTCGACACAACGATGCATTGCGCGACTTTTCCGGTTGATTATATTTGTAGCCAAATAATCAGAGTACCAATTTATGAAGAAAATAGACAATTTTACCCAGGCCGTTTATGGCCGATTGTAAAAATGTATCAGCAAACATAACTTGAGTTTGTTTTGCTTTTTTTTGATACTTCTCAATAATTTACCGTAAGTAGTCCCCGCAAATTTCTGCACTTTCTGAAACACTTTTCATAACAAATGTTATATTAGCTGAAAGGGTACTAAACAAGCTACAGGATGGTGCACAGTTTTCTATCTGAAGATGTAATTTCGGTATAGAAAAACAGGTTTTGTTATTGTTGCACTAATGTGCCTACTGTAATAAGACTAACCCTCTTAGTTTTGTGAAGTTATGTACTTGAGTGATATAAACGGTAAAGATGTTGGAAAAAATATTTTTATCTGCTATAAATTAACTCATTAGATACAACTAAACTAAATTAAGGCATAATATTGGGGATATTTTTTTTTTGAAATGTCTGGGTCTTAAACCACTGTGCACAAGGACGCCCTCCATCGCCCTCCATCGCCCTACGGCCAACTCGTCCTCTTTTCTCTAGCGTTCATGGAAGACGGACGTGTTTTCGAATCTCCTACGAATGTATCCTCTGCTAGAGTGTTTTTTTTTGTACATTTTGAAAGAAATTTGTGAGTTATTTCTTTCGTGAGTTATACTACAAGATTCAGTGCTTCTGGTAGAGTGCCAGGTTTTGTTTTTGTTACGTTTACAGGTTAGTGTACGGAGTACATTTGCAGTTGATTTGTTAATAAAGAAGTCAAACACGAGGTGTGTCGTTTTCTTCTTGTTTTATATACCGCATGGTGTGCTTGAGTTGTTTTGTATAATACGTTCAGAATAAAATAATACGTACAGAGTACGCTGGTTATCTGTTTATTAATAAAAGAAATACACAGGTGTGTCAGGTTTTCTTTGGGGTTGTTTTGTGAATCTACAGTTTATTTTCACGATAGTAATGGCGGACACACGACATGAGATGTCAATCCTCGTCTCGGATAATTTACCGACCTGTGGAGTGTGTCAGATAGGGACCCACGCCGGGTTTCGGCAGCGGTAGCGGTCCCCAGTACCGAACAACCCTCAGGGAATGAGGAAACTTTTCCCTCGAGACAAAAACGTGATCGCCGGGAACAGCCCCCAAGGAGGGAGGGTGATTCCTCGGTGGATTCGGATGAATCATCCTACCAATCCACGACCGACCAGCGATTGCGCGTGGTCATGAAGGATATGGTACGGGTGCTACATATACCGTCGAAGGACGAAGAAGAACCGGTAGAGGGTGCTAGACTATCGTTAAGCGCCGGACCGCGCCGGTCGAACCGAAGGAAGTTTTTCCGGTTCTTCCGATTGTTCGGCTGTGCGCCGATCGCATGAGCGCACTTTCGGAGGTTAAAAAAATACATCCATTCGTGCACCGTGAAACTCGCCCGTTCAGAGTACCTCAGGGGGATACATTTTTATCAGTGCCGCCCATGCCCGCTACGGTACGTGATAAAATCGCGGCGGATTCTGGTGGCCGAAGTTCGGTGAAATCACCTTTTCCATCAAAAAAAAAGAATGTTTTTGAAGAGTCATTACTGAAGATTGACACAGCTTCACGTGCAGGAATTCGAGTGGCATGTTTTCTACAACTCCTCTCAGAATACTTGGTGTGTTCTTGTGAGGCAGACTCGCCGGTGTCACCAGAGGCAACTGAGACAGCGTTTCGTTGCCTTGACGACGGGCTACGGCTGTGCATGGACCAGTTTATGCGGGTGTCCTTGATGACAATCAACGCCCGCCGAGCTAACGTGTTGGATACAATCTTTGTTCCCTCTGATGGTTTGAGGTCCAGCCTGGAATCTCTCCCCCGACTGAGTTCCGACTTGTTTGGAGGGAAATTCCAAGAGATCATGCAAGCTGAAGCGAAGCGGATAAAAGCTACGAACAAGATCAATCTCAATAGACAGCCTAGTCCGAAGGGCAGCTCTCGTCCGGCCAGAGGTGGCAGTGCAACGACTAGGGGCAAGACATTCCCCCGTAAACCGTTGAAGCCGTTTGCCTCCAACCCATCAGGCTCGTCTTACAAGGCCACTACAACACTGGGACAGAGTCAGGCCTTTGGGTCGCATACCCGGGGTAGAGTTGGCTTCACCCCCCGCTCCAAAGCTTCGCACGGAGGTTACTGGGCCGGCGGGTGGCGCCAGTGACGGCACCCTTCCCACGGCCCCCTATCCAGGGCCCGTAGGGGGTCGACTCATATGTTTCGCAAGGACTTGGGCCCTTTTGTGCAACGACGGGTGGGTACTCAAAACAGTAACTTGCAATTATGCGCTGCAGCACCTAGCAAAAAGGTGCTACATAATGGGTCTCATAATGTTCATATACTTCATTTACCTGGCTTTGGTTGCATTCTCCCCCAGCGCTTTGTATCCTCTGGCAAAAAGCGCTATATAAATACAGTAATTATTATTAACTTCCGGCTACAAAATAGAGTTCACGAGTACTCCACCGTCTGCATACCTACCGAGAGTAACACCAATTCCATCCGACAAGACCAAGCGTCACGCTCTGGAGTCAGAGATATCCGCCCTCTTAAAGAAAGGGGCAATACGCAGAGTGCCGACAGAGGATGCGGCTCGAGGATTTTTCTCGACATTCTTTCTAGCGCCAAAGAAAAAACCGGGAGAATGGCGACCGATTTTGAACCTTCGGCCCAAACGGTTCTGGATGGAGTCGCTGAGGACAGTTTTGGACCCATTCCAACTTGGGCGGTGTCGATCGATCTCAAAGACGCCTATCTACATGTACTGCTGTGGAACGAACATCGGGCATTCCTTCGTTTTCGTTACAGTCAGCGGACTTCGGCCTTTCCACTGCCCCGAGGGTATTCACGCGACTGGCGAAGGTCGTAGCTGGAATCCTCCGACAACGCCAGGTGCAAATCTTTGTTTACCTGGACGATTGGCTCATTGTGGGGGAGACAAAGGAGAAAACGAGTTGGGCACTCGAACTCACTTGCAACAACATTTCAGAGTTGGGGTTCCTGGTCAACGTCGAAAAATCCCAACCAAACCCAACGATGCACCCAGTTTTCTTAGGAGCAAAGTTGGACCTCCAGCGAGGGCTGGCTTTCCCGACCGAGGAAGGGGACGAGGAGTGAGTCCAAAATCTTGTGGACTGCATCGCCCTGTTCCAGACTGCCAGCGTGGCCCCGGCAATAGCCTGGCTTCGGCTATTGGGCCTAATGGCAAGCATGGTGGATGTGCTTCCATGATGCAGGATGCGGATGAGCCCACTACAATTACATCTACTTGCCCACTACCGACCGTGCATTCACCAAATCCAATGGCCAGTGCCAATCCCAAACATGATTCGCCCCCATCTGGACTGGTGGTCTCAGCGAACAAACGTCAAGGCGGGACTGATTTTTCCACGACCACAACCTTCTGTGACTCTGGTGACGGATGCCTCCAACACAGGTTGGGGGGCACATATTGGAATAGAATCAGCAGCAGGGTCTCGGTCCCAGGCGGACAGACAGTGCCACATCAATATCCTGGAACTGCTTGCGGAACTGCTTGCGGACGGGTGACAGGGGAAGTAGTCCACATAAAATCGGACAACTCAACCGTCGTGTCTTACATAAACCGCCAGGGCGGGACACGGTCCCCGCAGTTGTGCATGCACACGTGGGAGCTCCTGCTGTGGTGTCAAGCGAGACAGGTTACGCTTACAGCGGTCCACCTGGCGAGGAAACTGAATATCATGGCGGACGCTCTGTCCCGGGGGAAGGTCCTTCCAACGGAGTGGACTCTTCACCCGACAGTAGTTCAGTCGATCTTCCAAGTATTGGATCGTCCTCACATCAATCTTTTTGCATCGGCACTGAACCATCAGTTACCGGTGTATTGCGCACGCAACCAGGACCCAAAGGCATGGACTGCAGACGCGTTTTCCATCAGTTGGAAGGGCATGCTGGCATACGCTTTTCCACCAATCTCGCTCCTGCCAAGAGTATTGACAAAGGTCGAGACAGAGGAGTGCAGAGTCATTCTCATCACTCCCTTTTGGCCGCGCCAGCCTTGGTTTCAGAAAATCGTTAGGCTGTTGTGCAACCCACCGATAATTCTTCTGGGGCGACCAGACCTGCTGCGTCAGCCGCGGCCTCTGATTCCGCACCCAGGGATAGAGTCGCTTCACTTAACATCTTGGATGCTGTCGAGCAGTCACTGCGATCAGCAGGCCTTTCAGCAGACGCTGCCTCATTGGCAGCCCAAGGCCGCAGACTGTCTACCCGTCGAACTTACGACAGCCGATTACGACATTATCATAGGTGGTGTGAAGAACAAACTCATGATCCATGCACAACACCTTTAGCAGTGGTAGGAGACTTCCTTATGCACCTGTTCCATGAGGATATAACGGTATCCACTATTCGGGGCTACAGATCAGCCATAGCAGCTGTCCATAAGGGATTCCCGGATGGATCTACGGTGTCGGATAATGCTAGCCTGACTCAGCTCATGCGGGCGATGTTCGTTGAGAGGCCTCCAACTAAGAAGCTGGTTCCGTCTTGGGATCTGGCACAGGTCCTTCAGGTCTTGGCGGGACCGCCATATGAACCTATGTCCAACGCCTCTTTGTTCGACTTATCCGTCAAAACGGTCTTCCTGTTAGCCACGGCCACGGCTAGACGAAGAAGCGAGATTCATGCCCTTTCGGTGGAACCGGGGCATATCCGATGGGAACCCAACGGGGTACGACTGGTGCCTCGTCATGGGTTTTTAACAAAGAATCAATCTCCATCCTTCTTCCCCCCACCGATTTTTGTTCCGGATCTTAAAGGGTTTTCCTCCGTCCCACAAGATAAATTATGGTGTCCAGTTCGAGCACTGAAATGGTACTTGGCTCGAACAAAAACCTGAAGAGGAGAAACCACCCAACTATTCATTTCAACAAATAAACCACACGGGGCGGTGTCGGCAGACTCTATTTCCCGGTGGATTGTTACGGCTATCCAAGCGTCAGTCAAAGACTGGCCGAAGTCACCAACCAATCCGGTCAAAGCACATGACACGAGAGCCATGACAACGTCATGGGCTTACTTCAAGGGGGTCCCTATTGTGGACAGTTTACAGGCAGCCGCCTGGAAAACACCGTCAACTTTCACGGCCTGCTACCTGCGGGATGTTCTCCAAGCAGAAGGACGGACAGGCCGTACAGCCATCTCAGTAGGTGCAGCCAGGGGAGGTTCTACCCGGGAGTGATGGGATGTTCCCTCAGGGTCAGGAGAGAACACCAGTTACTGGTGAGTTCTGTAAGTTGCCATGTACACCACTGGTTAGGGAGAACGTGAAGGGACAAGGTTTAGGTTTCCCGAAGCGTGGTTTTTGGATAGGCTCGCTCTGAAGCCCACCATCCATTTTTCGGTGCTAGTCTATGCAAATTGTAGGTTTAACAGGTAAGGGAGTCCCTGAAGTGGACTCCCCCAAATCAAAGGTGATTTGGGAGTCCGCGAAGGGACGATACTTAACTGTTAAACCTCCCCCCCCCCCCTCCTTCCCCACGGTGGCTTGCCCTAAGGTTAGATACTAGAGAAAAGAGGACGAGTTGGCCGTAGGCGGGAGCGGGGGCGGGCGCCCTTGTGTGGTATTAAAATCTAGCGTGGAAGCCTAAGGCCTAGAGAAATATGCAAATTGTAGGTTTAACAGGTAAGTATCGTCCTTTCGCGGACTCCCAAATCACCTTTGATTTGGGGGAATTAATGACATGGTCACCGAAAAAGCTGATTGTCTTAAATTTCTTGGATTATAGATTCTAAATTAACATGGACTAATCATATAGATTATTTATGTAAAATCATGCATTGCGAGAAACAGGTGTTATCAACAAGATCAAATACTTTATCCCTCCCACAATTTTAGTTTCCCTGTATAATACATTAATATTGTCGTACCTCAGTAATGGTATTCTAGCTTGGGGAGCATGTTCCCTCGGTAATCTCAACAGGCTCTTCAAATAATTAATTTTACTGATTTCAATCTGCTTCTGGCACCTCACCATCTTCCATTCATTCAGTCTTTGTCCGGAATTTGGATGTTCATTCCCATTATACTCGTCAAGTCTCTAATTTTCATCTCCCATTGACTCGCACATCTTTAGCCAAAAATTCTATTAGATATGAGGGACCCAGGCTGTGGAACTCATTTACCGAGAACCTGAAAACATCTAAATATTTGTCTACTTTGAAACGGAAATATATATCGACCCTGTTGCATAATTATTTTTGTCGTGTGTAACCCATTAACTTCGAGATTGCTCATGCTACAAATCTTATCCTGCTTGTTAACTGGCATGTAAAGTTCGTGTATTGTCCTTGTCTATTGTTTATCCTGTGTTTTATGCATTAAAAGCAACTTTAAATGTGTATACAAGCGGCCAACGATTACAAGCTTAGCTTCTTAGTAGGTTCCTCTACAGTGTCACCATCTGTCTATAAAGTACCTTTTTGTATTAACTACTATAATTAAAAAATGTGACACTGTGGAAAATAAATGAACAATGAACAATGAACACAACAAAAAGTAAAAGGTAAAAAATAGAAAACATACCTTTATCCCAGCCATTCCTTTCCCTTTTGCAGACGCCTCTCTTCTTCTCAGTGATGTTTATATTTATTGTGTTGATTTTACTTTGCACACTTTACAACCATAAATTGCATAAATAAAGCCTTATAAATGAAAAAAAAATTATATAAACTTTCCAGCAATTTCTTAAAAACATATTACTTCAAATAAAATTAAAAAGTACAAAATGTACATTTTAAGAAACCTTTTTGCACATCGAAATTTCAAAAAAGGGAAAATAAATAAACACAACAAATCCAGTCAAAAGAGAGCGCACTTCAAGTAGGGCACACGAGGGAGCTATTTAAAGGGAATATACAACATTTGCAAACATCGAAAAATAAAACTACCAAGTTTTTGCAAAATACCTTAATAGGATGTTGGTAAATGACAGTCTAAAGCATCCTGTAAAATTATGGCACCTGGTATACTGTCATTTTCAAGAAAAGTGGTATTTTTGTATCAATTTCCAACGCTGATCGGCCGATCAGCGTTGGAAACAACTGGCTTTTTTTTCAAATACTGGTCCCAATTGACCATTGCACTTGATTGCAATCGATTACAAACCTATGAACGGGTACGAGCCAGCTAGACTGGTTCCCTGACCTTACAATTCCCAAATGTATGTAAACTGCTCTGTTTCTTCTTATATGGAGTCAGGGAACCAGACTACAGGAAAATGATCGTTTTTCTTGGTTTTTATAGCATTTTCGAACCCAAAACCTCCAAAAAGTTAGTGTAACTATATTTGCTTGATATTTCAAACCCCCCAATTCAATCCATTTCTGAAAATTACAGCAAAAGCAAATGATGTATATTCCCTTTAAACAGAAACGCCATTTAAGTACCGGCAGCTCAAAATTGCTACCTGTACACTGAATGATCATTATAAGGAACGTTTTCTGTGGATCCCGTGATGTTCATTATATAGCGGCATTCCACTGTATCACCCAAGACTATTGAACATTTTTGTCCCTGCTGCTTTGGACAACTCCGCTAGAATAGACCCTGTGTGCAAGTTACCTGGGGCGTGTGCACTTGTCAATGCAGACTTATCAAATGCACACGCCCATTTCAATAAAGACCAAAGCATTAGACTCTTTAACTAAAATGCATCGGTAGGGATGTCCAAAAAATATATATCAGTACTTACAAAAGACGAAAAAAATTACAAAAAGTCAAAAAACAATACAACCATGGTATAACAAAACAATCATTGGCTGTTGTGATAATAGACCATTATCAGGAGTTGACTTTTTAATTTCCATATACAAAATGAAAGAATTAATTCAGAACATGATTTTTTTTTTCTTTAGTGTTGCACTAGGCTATCTATCAAGGTTTGACAGCCACAATGTGACAGCTTGGGCCAGTGGCTATGGCTTAGCAGGGCTTCTGGGAGCGTTTTTGTATGTTCTTTTTGGTAAGTTTCTTCAAAATTAAAATGTATAAATTAATAAATACAGCAACATGTTCTGAAAGCAACTTGGAACTTCCTATCTTTTTCCAATGCCAAATATCTACAAGAATTAATAATAAACTAGAAATGTGTTTGTCACGTGGCTAAGCACTAGGCTTGAGCAGTTCCAATCTTCCTGGAGCCGGTTCCGGTTCCCAAAAAAGAGCCGGTTCCGAGTCGGAATCGGCTCCCGGAAAATTCAATGAACAACATAAGCTCTAGAAACTACATGTAAAGAATAACTGTGTCACCTTGTACATGTTATTCTACTATGTTTGTTTTCAAAAAGTTTCCTGTGAAACTGCGAGATTATTACTTTATTCTCTGTTCCTTTCCCATGATTTTATTTACCGCGGCGAACACCATCATCATGCCGCCGAGACTAAACGATTCACTGCACAGCACAAGCACACGCACTCGCTACGTATACACTGGTACCTTGCTTTCAATGAACATGGAACCCCGGTCGAGTGCTGGAATCCGTGTACAAATTTACCCTGGCTGATTCGAACGAGTCGTGGGCGGTTGGCTTTATTATCTAGCAGGTAAAGCAGCCTATTTTTCACCATGTGCGCCGATATCAGAAAGAAGTTTTAGAAATGAAGCATAGGAATCATTTTCATGCAACGGTAGATTCGAGACTCGTATGGAGCTGGGGATTTTTTACATGTACCCCGGCCCACTGCTCACGAAATCCAAATCTCAAAACTGTGCTGTACCCATTGGTGCACCAGTACACGAGTACGGGTCCGTGCGCAGAGCCGATTCCCGCGGCACTCATCGGAGCCGGGGACATCAGAGCCGATTCCAGCACTCAGAGCCGGTGTGACAAAAAAATTGACTTATGTGAACAACGGACTCCTTTTTTGTGATTATTCATTTTTCTAATTATCTATGCAGGAGCATGCGCAATACCACCATGGGGTCCGTATTTTATAAACCTAAATTCACGTTACACTGATTGTCCAAACAGACTAGTATTGGGCATGCATGCACGCCTCGTGGCCCGACCGCAAACATTGTAGGGCGGATTGTCTCCGATCTCCGGCGATGTATTTGGAGTCTGTGGTTTTTCCTCGCCGTTGTTTTGACTAGCAAGATTGAATGATGTCCCTGTGTTGAATTCCTACATGACATGTAGCCGATTCTTGGCTCTGGGTTTTGTGCACAGAGAATGGGTTATTTAATCTGGAACTGATTCTTTTGGAGCTGGAACCGAGAATAGCGGGTTCCCAGTTTTTGAAAAAAAATGGACTTGCGTTTCCAGTTCTCGTATTGGAACCGGGTAGAACCAGGGAACCGAGGGAACCGAGGGAACCTCGCAATACTACTAAGCACAGCAGTTTTGTTTGTCTTTGTGCCAAGATTCAGATTAATCTGAATCCAGGAAATGTATTGAAATTTTGTCAGTAAAAGAAAATATAAAATCTTTCAAAATGCATCAAAAATGATTTATAGATGCAGGTCTATGTGTGTGGCAAGTATAAATGCTGTCGGATTGAAGTGCCAGGCACTATGGACAGGTGTCTGAGAAAGAAACAAATCTTGATGAAGACTAATAGGCGAGCGGCGGAATCCAAATTTTGGTCGACTTAAATGCCCTAATATGTTTTCTTTCAGATTAGGCATGATGTGGAGTTTGGAAATTGGGAGAAATGTGGTTTTGGGGGCCATTTTGGTCTAAAAGTCACTGTTTTGGTCAAAAATATGATTTACAAATTTAGTATTACATATATCTGTGGGACCAGCCTGAACCATCGAGGCAAGTTTTAGACCAAATTGACGTTTTATAAATTCACGATTACCATATTAAGATTACAAATAACTATAGGCAGTATTGAGTGAAAATGTGCATTTTTCTCAAAATCGTGTTTCTAAGAGCAGCACTAAGGTAAAATGTTTGTTATTTGTCCATTGCCCAACACCACACACACCTACACCATACATCATTAGAAAGCCTAATATGTCTAATTTAAGACTAGGTACCGCCATGATGCGGAGCTACCTAATTGGAAAAATGTGTTTCACGGCCCATTTTGGTCTAAAAGTCTCATTTTTTGTCAAACATTTGATTTTTAAGATATTTGTGTTTTTTATATCTGGATCATCAGCTTCATCCATGAAGGCAATTTTTGGACAAAATTGAGTCTAATTTAAGACTAGGTACTGGCATGATGCAGAGCTACCTAATTGGGAAAAATATGTTTCACGACCCGTTTTGGTCTAAAAGTCTCATTTTTTGTCAAACATTTGATTTTTAAGATATTTGTGTTTTTTATATCTGGATCATCAGCCTCATCCACGAAGGCAATTTTTGGACAAAATTGAGTTGCTATAAGTCCATAATTACCCTTCTAAGATTACAAAATGTACAGTAACTATAGGCAGTATTGAGTGCAAATGTGCATTTTTTTCACAATCGTATTTCTAGAAAAACAACATGAAGGTAACGTTTTTGTTATTTACTAAACTTTTGTGCCTGTGTTCCGAGCTAAATAAAAATGTGAATATGGTTGATATATCATTTACATTCATAATTACTCTAGTGTGAAGCTGCAAAATTCGGCCAAGTGTATTTTCTGGCTAGTTTTGTGAACAAGTGGTTCGCAGACCGCATGTGATGAACCCGCTTACAATAAAGGAACACTCCATACAATTAAGTTACGTGAAAATCCATCACATTCTGTTGACAAAGAAAATTTGAAGCATATTTGAACAATGACCTAAAATGACCCCTGCATAACCTTTGACCTCAGTAATCCGATGAAGAATTGTGTCTTTATATCCAAGGGTCACTGTTTCCAAGTTGCATCAAAGCCATTAATAGCATGTAGAAGTTGACATCTTTTTAAAAACTGAACCAAAACTTTTTCGAATTGCATCATAATTGACCTCATTTGACCTGTGATCTATGACCTTTGACCTTAAATATATTCCACATTATCTTCATTACCCTTCACGCTCTGGTCATACGGCTTTTGCCACTAACTATTTTATTACTGCATTTATTGGCACCTTTTCCTCCTTTTCTGCCGGTTTGGAGAGATCTGCAAAGCACTTACACTGTACCCTTGGCCTTCAGAATATTCAAAACCTTCTTGCCAAATCCAAATGGGGAAGACTTTATATCCGATCAGTGAACAGCAGGAAGAATAAGGCAGAAGTTAGAATCCAGTGATTCCATTCTGGGAAAGTAGTTGGCTGCGAGAACCGTGTGTCCAGGGACTTGATGATTGAGGATGAAACATGCAGACACATTCTGGTATCATCTTCTTCTGTCTTGTGAACTAAACAGACCTGCCACATCTTCAACACTGCTACAAGTGATGGACTTTTTCAGATTTATATCAGAGAACCTCCAGCACTGATAAGAGTTCATGCCAGAAAAAAAATCATATTCTTGTCAAAATAATTTCACTCATCAGTTCCATCTCATGCCTAAATAAAACATTTGAGCAGTTCTACTTTTACTTTGCTTTTAGAAATACGATGTTGAGAAAACTACTTTGACTCAATAGTGCCTTCAGTTACTGTACATTTTGTAACCTTAAGATGCCTGTCATAAACATTTAGCTGTAAAACTTGCTTCCATAGATGGGACTTGCTCCATAGATGTCTACAATTATTAAGTCCAATGGCCAGAAAATAAACTCAGCCGTACTCAAGATATTGTGCAAATCATCTGTCATCCATTTTCACATTTACTTTGCTCACAAAAAGGCATGATTTTGCTAAATAACCAAATTTCACCAGTTGTGTTGCCTTTAGGAACACGATTTTGAAACAAAATGCACATTTTTACAAAATGTTGCCTATATATACCGTAAATTTTGTTATCTTAAAATGGTAATTGTGAATTAATGGAGCCTCAATTTGGTCTAAAACTTGCTTTCAAGGATAAGGATTTTTCCACAGATATACAAAAATACTAATGTCTTAAAGATCATATTGTGGACCAAAAATGAGTATTTTTTACCAAATAATGGCCCAATAATACATTCGACCGAACTTTGCAGCTTCACAGTATGTACCATTATTATGAATGAGAAAGATCTATCTACTATTTTCACATTCATAAAGTTCAAAAACGAGCATGAGTTCAGTAATAAAGCAAAAGTTTACCTTAATAGTGCTTTCAGAAACACAATTGTGAGAAAAGTGTACAATTCCACTCAATACTGCCTATAGTTACTGTACATTTTGAAATCCTGGTATGGTAATTGTGAATTTATGGAACATCAATTTGGTATAAAAATTGCCTTCGTGGATGAGCCTGGTCTTACAGATATAAAAAATAACAAAATCATATTTTGACCCAAAATGAGACTTTTAGACCAAAAAGGGTAAAAAAAATACACCACAGTCCTCCCAATTGGACAGCTCCACATCATACCTATTCTTAAAGCAGACATATTAAGCTTTCCAATGATGTATGGTGTAGGTGTGTGTGGTGTTGGGCAATGGACAAATAACAAACATTTGTGACCCGCTCTGCAAAAATGAGTCTGATGTCGCATAGCTTGAATTCCAGCTTTTACCACTTTTAAATGGAAACAGTGAAAATTTGCTCAAAATTTGGATTTTTTTGTTTTTGTTTTATTTTGGTTGTTTGATAGTTTTAGTTCAGATATCTTACACAGACATTTGAATATTGTAAGAAAAAGACTAACAAATTTATGATTTTTGGTGCTTTTCTTGGTTAGTTACAGTGTATTTGTAATTTTTAAACCCTTTTTTCTTCATTGAGACATTTCTTGCTTTGCAAAAACTTGACAGAATTAAAAAAGGCACAACAGTGCAACCAAATGTCCTAGAGAGGCCCATGATATACCAAATGAAAGCTTATTTCATTCCCATTTTATTAATGTAGTTAACTCAAAATTTCTGTTTTGCCACAACAGACTCATTTTTGTGGAGCGGGTCACATTTTACCTTAGTGTTGCTTTTAAAAAACACTATTTTGAGAAATATGCACATTTTCACTCAATACTGCCTATAGTTACTGTACATTTTGTAATCTTAATATGGGTAGTTGTGAATTTATTGAACGTCAATTTGGTCTAAAACTTTCCTCGATGGTTCGGGCTGGTCCCATAGGTATATAAAATACCAAATTTGTAAAATCATATTTTTTTTTAAATGTGACTTTTAGACCAAAATGAGCCATAAAAACACAATTCTCCCAGTTTTACAGCTCCACATCATGCCTAATCTGAAAGTAGACATGTTAAGCTTTCTAATGATGTATGATGTAGGTGTGTTTGGTGTTGGGCAATTGGCTAATAACCAAAATTGTACCTTCATGTTGCTCGTAGAAAAACGATTCTGAGAAAAGTGCACATTTTCACTCAATATTGCCAATAGTTACTGTATATTTTGTAATCTGTAGATGGCTATTTTGAAGTTATGGAACGTCGATTTGGTCTCAAACTTGCCTCGATGGTTGAGGCTGGTTTCACAGATATCAAAAATACCACATTTTGAAAATCATATTTTTGACCACAAATGTGACTTTTTAGACCCAAATGAGCCAAAAACACATTTCTCCCAATTTCCAAGCTCCACATCATGCCTTAGTAGACACATTAAGCTTTCTAATGATGTATGGTGTAGGTGTGTGTAGGCTGGGGCATTTAAACTCCTGAAATAAGCCTCTTTTCAAAGGTTCGCCCGCTCGCCTAAAAGGCAGCCAGTGATACTGATTAAAGGTAGAGTACATCATTTGTCATTTGTGCTTTTTTTGTAAGTAATCAAAATCTAAAGAAGGGTGCTTGACAACTTACCGGAAGAAGTTTTTGCTCCGTGAATGCTTTACATTCAAAGAAAAAAAATATTCTAGGATCTCAGTTTCAATTCAATGTTGCTTTGTCATGTTTTGAATGGCGCCCGAATTCAGCGTCCAGGACACATGCTCATTCAGCCAATTGCAGCTACATAATGTCACGCACTGAACCGACAAATTATAGCAACTGCGCATGCATCAACGCTTGCATGCACACATTCTCGGCTTCACTGAATTAAAAACAAACTAGTAATGAAATTTCCACCCAAAAAACATCTTTAGACGCATCTTTTGAATTGACCTTCTTGTATTTTTTTTTTTCAATACGACAGCATGCAAGAAAGAATAATTTCTTACGGAAATTATTAGTGCCATTACAATCTTTAAGGGGCCGTTCACAATTATCAACATTTTCACAAGTGTACAAAGAGTACACTTTTTCAAGACCCCCTCCCCCCTAAAAGTGTACGAAAAAAATGTTGATTTTTTTTTCACACAAGTCTATATATAGACACTTGCAAGGGTTTTTGTAACTTTTGTAGATCAAGTTTTTGGCCATGACATGTGACACCGGCCGTTAAAAACACGCAGTGGATACGGACTATACATGTACATACAAAGTACATTTTCATGTACGTGTGTAGGACAATGCCGCGCATGCTGTACACAATACGTTCATGGGATGCAATGCGGGGCCTGGCGCGGGGCGCGATCGGCTCGGCAAGTGCTCGATCGGCATCGATTGCGGCTGTCGGCTGTGGCGACGGGCGAGAAAACAGATCGACATTAAACAAAAAAAAAACCAGCGTTTATAGGCGGGCATTAACGGGCGAGAAAACATATCGACATTTACAAAAAAGAAAAAAGCGTACGGCGGCCATTAACCCCCTCCCCCCCAGCGTACGGTTTGTACGCTCGTGAAAATGTTGATAATTGTGAACGGCCCCTAAACCAAGTACGCTTTTCAACAATAATTTCTGCAGTTACTTTTTGGATAGCTGCAAATAATATACTCTTCCTTTAAAGAAAGGAGATTTTTATTTTTTGTTTTTACAATTAAAAAATGCATATTATTAGCATGATGTTTTTTAAATAAACGAAAATGCCTCGGGAAAACAGAACATTCCATGGATCACCTTTGGAGGCTAGTTTTACCACACCACTCGAAGCAGTCAATATTTAAATACTAGAAGCCTACCGTGTCCCAACAAGCACTTTAAAAATATTTTGAAGCCATTTAATAAATCATTTTTATTTCACTAGGTTGCTTTATTAATGGTGAGGAACATTCCCAAGATATGCGGAACCTGGATAAGTAAGTCACAGATTATTTATGGTCATTTTCTTAAATTTCTGATTTGAACTTTTGCGCCCATATGCTTGGTTGACATGACAGTGATGCAGATAATGCCTGTTCATCATGCAGCACAGTGTTTGCCTTATTAATGTAAAAAAAAAAAAAAAAAAAAAAAGTCTAAAGTCAATTACACATTTAAAAGTGCCAAAGTGTAGAGTTGGAAGAAAAACATGTACAAACCCTATGAAGAAAAAATGCACCTTTAATGTGAGTAACTTGACACCTGATGACGTCATCCTGACAAATCTTCGGCATACATCTAAGGGTGGTTGTGTATGAGTGTGCCAAGTTTGAAGTCGATCGGATTTACGAAAGTGCCAAGTGTATGGGTAGAAGAAAACCGTGGACAAAACCTACATTGAGGAGTCTGAAAAAGAAAAAAAAAAGGGAAAACAAATCTTAAACAAAAACAAGAGGTGTTTCAGAGTTGGTACTCTGAAACAGCTAAAAAAAATACTAATAATAACGAATTGTGTGACATCAAGTCCTCATCAAAGGGGCAATGTTGCTTTTCTTTGCAATAAAGACAAGGTCCAATCCTCAGACCTGCCAACTAATACAATTCTGCCGTATTTCGTACGGGAATTTGTTGAAAATACGACTGTACGTTTTTTCCCCATAAAATACGGGTTTTGACCAATTTGACACGCCTGGAAAAATTGGCTGAACCAACGTAAATTGCAAGCAGCCAAGCAACCGATGTATATACTGCATGCAAGAAATGAATCTGGTTTCGCTATTCCCACTGTACGATGTTTACATGGTATCACAAACTAGAACCAGTCCATTCCCAGAATGTGCCGATACTTCAAGCAGCGGCACCCCCTAGATATCTCAAACAAACTCGATAACTGCGATAACGGAAACATAATGACCAACACAAAAGAGGAGGTGGTCCCTCCCCTCTTGTTTCTAAGGGATTCAACATGTGATATGTAATGAATGAGATGGTTTTCTTGGCAATTATTCAGGTGGGCATTCATCAGTATTGTACCAGCAGTGGTTGTATACCTTGCAGTATCATTACGTCTAATCAAAGAGCGTGCTAAACCTGCTAAGCAAAGACAAATATGCAACAGATCCTCAGTTGATGACCAGACAACTCCACTGTTGATAAATACCACAGGTATGTCTTTCTGCATCACAAGTTAAAGTTACTTGGGATCATTTGTTTTGTGTGCTTGTTCCCCCTTTGAAGCACCAAAAATTGATCCAAATCTGAAGATGGGTGCATAACAACTAGCATGTGGAAGTTTTAACTCAATTCAATTTAATTCAGTTCAATAGCAACATTTATTTCCATACTTTCTACAAGCAGTTCAACTTAAGTTTGTCAATAAAACCAATATAAACCTTGGCTTGTAGAGAACAACTTTACACAGACACAGACACCCGGGACAGTTTACACAGACAATAGGAGTAAACACCAAAAAACAAACAAACAAAAACAAAACAAAAAACACGAGACCGGACACTGAAGATGGAGACAAAAAGAATAATTACAATGAGGATTAGATCAATAATAGAGATGACACCTTATATGAAAACCGTGTGACTAATGAAAGAGTGAAGCTAAGGAGTGTGACTAAGGAGGGAAAGCTATGTTTCATATTGTGATAGGAGCGCCCTTTTGTATAAGGATTAAAATGGCCCAAGGACAGCATTGTTCTACTGGGTTATTTCATTGTCAATGGTGTTCCACAAACAGCCACTATAGCTCAGTGTCAACTATACATTTTGGAGAAAACAGAGACAGCATTTGCAGACATTTTCGGGTCTTGTAACCGGATTCCTTTGCAAAAGCACATACAAAAGTGTGCCCATGTTTTAAAACCACCTTCAATTATTGTTTTCTTATAAACGATACCATTTCAGGTGAACTAATTTCACGGGGTACTTAGAACCATCCCTGTCTTCATTTTGAGGCAGATTTTCTCATGAAATCAGTAGCTGCTTTTCCACATTTTGACCAATGTTCCTACATGTCTTTTAACTCAAAAGACAGAATTTTGAAGAAAAAAAAATCACACATTATGAGGGAAATCAAATAATAAAAACCAGTTTGTTGTAACCAAATGTTCCTGAGGTTACCACAAACCAACTGGCCAGCCAACTCGGCAAGATCGATGGTTGAGTGGTAAGAAGTCTGCACTAGTAATCAGGAGGTCATGGGTTCGAGTCCTACCTGAGTGATTTTTTTCTCACAATTACTCGGGACAACACAGAGTATACAGTGTTTGTAAAATACATCAGTGAAGGGCAAAACCCAATATTTAAGTTCCTGCGGTTCTCTAACATTTTGCTGTCTACGTCACTCATCTTACCTGCAGAGCAATCTACTTCTTTGCATATTTCCCTAGACCAGTAGGTATTTACGCTAAGAGTTTACACAATAGTGCCCTCTGGTGCCCTACCCATAGTGCCCCGCAGCATGTATGCCACGTGAGCGTCCTCTTTTCTCTAAGCGGCAGGTCGGTTAGGACATGTTTATAATATGCTCGTATCATTACTCTTTTTTTTTTCTACTGCCCTTTATCGCTTAAGAGAAGTTTTTGATATAAGAGTTTGAAGATGAGTTGTAGTGTAGTGTAGTGTGGTAGTGAGATTATTTTAACTGGCCTGTCACAACTGGGAGAAGGGAATCTCCCCTGGGACAGACCAAGTTCTCGGGGGACTCTGCCGGTAATGCTGCGCCGTTATCGCTAGTGCTGCAGCTGAACCGCCGAACCGAACTAAAAGTAACAGAACTTGGCCTTCCGAACCGAACCGAATCCAAAAGTCTGTTCGGAAGAGTTCGGTAAAAAATTGTTGATGGCGCTAAGAATCCTAAGGCTTGCAATGAAAGGGCAAAATTAACGTGCACGGATGATTGAATTTACCATGTTGAAAAGTCTCAGCATTCATCTTCATTATTTACGATGTTCTAGACAGGCATACAAGAGAATAATGGGCCGATACACCTTGAAAAAATCGTACGTACCTGCAATTCTCTCAATGGAATGGGGCAGGAGACCATTTGCGGTGGAGGGTGCGCTTTCCTCGGCACAAGTTACCAGCATTTTCATTTTCTTTACCTTGTCAACATTTAAAAATACTTTTTATGGAGTCGGAATTCTTTCCCATGTTCAGTATAAGTTCTTAATTTTCACAATATATTTTTTTTTGTAAAGAATGTATACGAAAAACGATGTAATCTCCCAAAAGAGGGTGAAACACCCCTTTACAAAATTATTGGATCCGTCCACAGAATGAATATTCATGGGTGAATCGAAAAGGTTATGGTAGCTACTTGTCAGCTTGTTGATAAAATAATTATGATTTCAAAAGTTTGGCACAGTAAAAGGACCTGTTTGTTCTTAGATCAAAACTAATCAGCAATTATTGTCACGAAGCAAGTTTTTAGTGCTCTCAGGGCATGCTCGGACGGGACGGAACTCGTCGGGAAAACCGTCAGCATGTGTGCGGGGAAAATTTTATCATAGTTCCCGGGTCGGATAGGGCTGCGATGGGTAACACGGTAGCAATTTATGATGTTCATTTCTCAACGTCATCAACTAAAATTATAACGGTATTTTGTTTACACAACAAAAATAAGATTCCATCCGTCAACTTGTGTTGTAAAGCATGTGGAAATTGTTGTGCCTATTTCTGTCAGACGTGCGCGTTGCACACGTGTTTGTTCGAACAGGGGAACGGCCTATATGCTTTTCATTGTAGCCCAGTACATTGTACCATGGACATGTACATTACGCACTTCCAAAGCCGAACCGAACCAAAGTTCGGAGAAAAAAAATCGAACCACAACCGAACGGAAGCGAACCGAACTTTGAGGATCAGTTGCAGCACTTGTTACCGCGTCAGCAGCTCCGTTGGCCGAGTAGGGGACCTCAAACAGTCTCCATCTCCGGCCAGCTTAGTCGGAACAACCAAACAGAAAGGGCTGCTCTGGCAAAGTTATTAAATTACACTCCTGTGCCAGAGCCAAACCTAAGAAGGGTCGGCAAGGTAAACGTAGTCCAGACATGGGCTGCACTACACCCTCCATCCTATCACCGAACACGGGGCAGTGGGTTTGAATTACCCGTGTCCCCCAGCACAGTCGAGAACGCCACAGGGTGCCGCACAGTGGCGAACGCCACATGGTGCCGGGACTGACTTTTTTTACTCAATGTGTTATCGTTGTCTCTATTTTTAGATATTTTACGAGTGCAGCGAGAGGTGCTCAGTGAAACATCATCACACAGTCAAAGCAGCAGTCAAAGCAGCAGGGATGCATTGTTGACCACTGACAAAGATGAAGAAATCGTTTTACCTCTTTCAGCAAAAATCAAGGAATTTTTCCTGCAAATCAGAAGATGCTTCAGACTTGTTGCATGGTTAGCATTCAATGTAAGTATTACTACAAAAGGCTGTTATAAAAGCAGTTTGCAATTAACATGTCTATTTCACAAGTCACACCCAGAAAACAGTTTAAGGTTATTTTCTTAAATTTTGTTAGACCTAGTGAGCTACATGTAGGTTGGCATAAGCAACAAAAGTTATTATTGATGGGGCATGTGATTTTCCTTGTCAGTTTAATACATGTACTTCAAACAGTGTATTCATAAATACCTAAGACAGTTTACCATTCCTATTGGTCGAGAGCCCGTCATGTGGCCGGTCTTAAATGGATGATAAAGACATGGCTGGCTGTTCTTAATCACATGAAATTTGGACTCCTAAAAATCCAGTGCCTCTTACCGTTGTATTGGTTGAACGTTCACAATCCTCACGTAGGCATGCGCAATACTACCAGTGAGTCAGTATTTTATAGTCCTAAATTCACAACGCAATGCCCCAGGTGCATTCTGTGCGACATCGCGCTATACGCACGCGCCAATCTCCTTATAAGGTAAGGAGTTGTAGAGGAACATTCCATATTATAGTCTGAGGGGTGTTTCATAAAACATGAAGTAAAATTGTTGAACAAAATGGTTGGCAACGTCTAGTGTTTGGCTTGTTTTGATTTTTGGACCAAAAAGATTTTTTTTTTGGACCACAAATGTATTTATGAATGGGAATAAATATGTTTTTGGTCGGTATTAAACACTCTGTTTAAGACCGGACTCCAAAAACAGAGTGTTATATTACCTCCAAAACACACATTTATTCCCTTAATAAAACCTGAATCTCTGTAAGACATCTTCATTTTGTCACTATACAGTGCAATAGAAGGAGCTATCTTCAGATTTAATCTAAAGGCCATTCTCAGAAGGCAGAATATCAAATCAGGTTAAAAAGTGTATTTTGAGGTCAATTTCTTATGATAATGCCCTCTTTTATCTGATATATATGGTCTTTAAAGGGAAAATACAACATTTGCAAACATCAAAAAATAAAACTACCAAATCATTTTGAAATACCTTGCTGGACTGTTCGTGAATGACAGTGTAAAGCATCCTGTAAAATCATGGCACCTGGTATACTGTCATTTTCAAGAAAAGTGGTATTTTTGTATCAATTTCCAACGCTGGTCGGCCGATCAGCGTTGGAAAAAAACTGGCTTTTTTTTTCAAATACTGGCCCCAATTGACCATCGCACTTGTTTGCAATCGATTACACACCTATGAACGGGTACAAGCCAGCTAGACTGGTTCCCTGACCTTACAATTCCCCAATGTATGTAAACTGCTCTGTTTCTTCTTATATGGAGTCAGGGAACCAGACTACAGGAAAATGATTGTTTTTCTTGGTTTTTATAGCATTTTTGAACCCAAAACCTCAAAAAGTCAGTGTAACTATATTTGCTATATATTTCCAACCCCCCAATTCCATCCATTTCTGAAAATTACAGCAAAAGCAAATGATGTATATTCCCTTTAATGGGTTTGTATGAAGCCCGGGAAGGAACAGGGTGGAATTTTTTTTGGGATTTTGCTAATTCGTTCGCACGAATTGCTAATTCGTTCGCACAAATTGTTATTTCGTTTGCACAAATAGTTATTTCGTTCGCACGAATTGCTATTTCGTTTGCACGAATTAATAATTCGTTCCCACGAATTACTAACGCGTCCCGGATACACAAATTATAGTTGAGTATATATGGCCCCCCCCCCCCCCGATAACTTTCACCAATTTTTTGGGGTGCCTTTAACCCTATCATTACCACATTGTTTATTGACTTGGCTCTCCCCGGGACCAAATTGTTTGCTCAGTCATGCAGAAATCACTAGAGCGTGAACAAAATGACCACAAGTCCAAATCTCACCTTTTTCAACCCAGATTTTCACTGCAAAGGAGTGATTTAAATCATAGGTGTCGTGTGTAAAGTTTGTTCCTTGAACCTTACTCTTGTATGTGATGTAAAAATGAAGTCCATATGTGTAAATATAAGAAAGTTATGCCTTTTTGTTCATCTGGTCCCATTTATCAAACTGCAAGCCATTTCACCACATGACCAAATGGCACTCCATACCTCAATTTGTGCGTGGATACTTCTGAAGCACTTTTCTCATTTTTTTGTAATGGCTTCACTATGAATAAACTACACCATTAGAATGATCCGAAAATGCTCTTTCAGCTGATATATGGTTGATGCATGGACGGCCAAACATATCAACATGCCACCTTTCTGAAAAGTAGTGAATTTATCAGTGTTGAGGGTGTTCTGTGTGTGGTTTCCTGGTCGACTAAAGTCGCCCATGGGAACCAGCAGGGGGGTTCTTCTTGTCGACAAAAGTCGCCCATGGTAAGGAAAGGGATAAGGGTCTTCAAACACATTTTGGATGTTAACAGAAGAAGAAAAAAACGATGCGAAGGCTATATCCAAGATGGCGGCCAGTATGGCTGCCAAAATTGGTAAAAACAGGGGAAAAGGGTATATATCAACCAAATAATGTGATAAAACGTCGCATATCTGACGAAGTGACGAATGGGCCATTTTGGTGTTTTTTTATTTAGTTGAGTTTTAGGATTCAAAATATTTGAATTGTCATATTTTTAGGTTTTTAATTCATGAAAACACTTCATTTTTGTTGTTCCGAAACCCACTAAGTGACGAATCGGCACATGTTGAAAAAATTGTTTCTTGCACACTGACGAATAATTTATTCAACGCTTGGTATATCAGGACAGTGCACATCTATCATCTGATGAAGTTAGGAATAATCAGGTTATTGGTTACCCACAAACTCGTCTTAATAATTGAATGGCCCTTTAGGGAACCGGGGATCTTCTGTTTCGCGCGCTTTCCGTCAGCTTTCAAAACAAACTAACGGCACTGCAACATTATAATGATGACTAAAAAGAGATAACCGAAACTACTTCACCTTTATGTATTTTTATGTGTGTGGAGTTATAATTGTTAAAATGAACGGAGTACTAGGCTAGGTCTGCGCGGCGTATATATAAGCCTAAACAGACTGGGATTTATTTAAAACGTGCGATATATTTTCCTTCAAAACCAGCGTTTTATAGGAATTCCACAATAGGCCTACGGCATTTCGAGATATTCTCGAAGACGGAGTCCCTTCAAGCAGCAGCTAATTAGAGCAGATGACCGTATTGGAAAAAAACCCATACTGAAATGAAGTGGGTAAAAATAAGGATTATTAAATAAAAATATTATTTATTCAAAACATGTGCGGTACATTTTCTTTAAAAACTACGTTCTATGGGAGACCCGAAATACTGCATTTCAAGATATTCTTGAAAACGGAGCCCATTTAAGTGGCTAATTAGAGCAAAAAACCTCATTGGAATGAGCCTATACTGAAATAAAGTGTGCCCTGGAGAGTGATGATTAGGATCATAATAAAATAAAAATATGAACCATTTCAAACATGTGCGGTACACTTTCTTTAAAAGACGACGGTCTACAGGATACCAAAAACACTGCATTTCGAGATACAATAAAGTTTGTATTCTTGGAAACGGAGCCCTTTAAGCGGCTAATTATAGCAAAATGTCTAATGGTAATAAGCCTGCACTGCGATTATTATGCCTGGGAAGATAAAAAGTATGGGATTATGAAACAAAACTATGATTGTTTTTAAAACAATTGCTGTCTTTTAATGAATGAATGAATAAATAGTGTTGTTCGTTGTTAGTTTGCATTTACATATTTGTTTCCCTATTATTTTGTTGCGTCCATTCGAGATATTTTCCTTTATAATAACTTTTTGTATACCCCGCGGCGAAGCCAAAGGGGCATACTGTTTCCGCCTTGTCCTTCCGTGGGTGGGTGTGTGGGTGTGTACGTGAACTACATGTATATACACCCTGAGGACAGACAGACAAAGGAAGAACAACAGATTCTTTGTTGTCCTCGAGAGTTCATCTTTTGTTGAAATCGGTCCTTGGTCGTGCGTTTGTGTGCTTAGTCTATGGGAGAGTGTTATATTACAGGGACAAAGGAAAAGACAAAGCATTGTCCTCGAGAGTATAGTAAAACACGACTGGGTGTGTGAGTTTGTCTTACATTCACTATGTGGACTTGTGAACAAAAGACGTCCACATAAAGCAGGTTGTGTTGACGTTATGTGGACTAAGCCATGTCCACATAACATTTCGCCCTCTCTGGAAAACAGGTTTAGAGGCATTTTTGGGTTAAGTTTATCCGTGGCAAAATGAAGAGAAACACTAAAGGGAATCATAGAAAAAAAAATTGGGTTGAAAGAGTTTTCACAGTTAAAGTAAAGTTATTTTTTGTACCGAGTTTTCTTAACTACACGAAAACAAAGGAATGTCCACATAGCGTATGTAAAACAAACATGGGTGGGTGTGCGTGGGTGTGTGTGTGTGCGTGTACAAACACTGCCTTGTGGGGTACCGGAACAATGGGAGGTACCCCACAAGGAATGCCCACCGACTTGCGGGGTACCGTTTTGGTACCCCACAAGTTTTTCACGAAATAGATATATGGATTTTACTCAAAAACAAGGAATGTCCAAGGTGGGTTGATCCGTCGCAAATGGAAGAGTTTCTGAAAAGGGATATTAAGACTGAATTTCAGCCCAGGAAATTAACTATGGTCAAAATAAGAGCATTTTGACATAAGTGTGCGACCTTGCAAATTTTAGTACACGAGAACAAAGGAAGTACCCCACTTCTATGCCTATGTAAGCGCGAGTATGTAAACACTGGCAATTGTGGACGTAGGCCAAAAGAATTGGGGTGCAAACAATACGTCCACGATTGACCGAATGTCCACGATATCAAATCGTGTACAAAACCAATGAGAGCTGTCGCCAAAGAGTACAAACAAAGGAAAGAGGATTATGGACAATGGGGCGTCCACGATTGCTGGCATTTACACACATGTGTTCCTGTATTGTATTACGCTCGAGGACAGACAACAAAAGGAGCACAAAGGGGCCTTTCATCCTCGAACGACGGTGCCTATTGTCCTCGAATGAAGGATTGTGCGCTTAGTCTATGGGAAAGGTTTAGATCAGGGAACAAAGGAAAACACAAATCCTCGGGAAGCATAGCAAAAAACGACTGTGTGTGTGTGTTGCCGGACAAATCTTGTCAGCGCGATAACTTGAGAAATACTTAACATATGAACTTCAAATTTGGTTTGTGGATCGTTCTTGGTAATCCTAAGAAACTTATTGCATTGGGGGCTGAAAGGTCAAGGGTCAAGGTCACAGTGGCTAAAACAAAAGAAATCTTGTATTTATTCTGAGATAATAGGGATTAATTCATATAAAACCTACAGAAAACACTAATGATGTCAATGAACGTTCCATGTGACAATTACATGTACATGTAAGTTGATGTTAAAGAGTGGTGTTATGTCATGGGAACAGTCACGGTTGCAGGGCATTTGTGTTTGTAAACACACCTGACTTGTTTGTATATAATTACGCTACTTTATATAATAGCGAGTACTTGGATTTGAACGTGGGGTTCAAGCATTACCATATGGTTTTCCTTAGAAAATATAGAAAAAGTTTGTAAAACATAAACATTTCTTTGAAAATGTGCGTATTTAGCATTGTAAAGAAGTGACGAATATGCCATTGATTGGTGATGCGAAAACGCGTGCACAATCAAAATGTTATCTTAGACTTTTACTTGGCGAATAAGCACAATGACGTTTATTGCTATCTCGCGAAGTGACAAATAAGTTTCACAGCAAGAATTAGACAAACCTTTACTCTTTTGAGCAAAAAACAAAGTAATAGATGTACTTAAACAAACAACTAACTACCTTGCATTAATTAAGAATGTAAACAAGCGGAAAAGTGGCATCGAAAATGGACACGTAAAAAGTGTTAAACTTTAAACGTGTTTTTCTCAGAATGGTGTTTCCGCGCATTTGCGCGTATTCGTTGGTTCGTCAGATACGCGACGAAAAGCATAAATAAATTGGTTAGTTATATGTTTTAGACCCTCAGAAACTCATTTCTGGTATCCTTTTTTTCCTATCATGCTTCAAATCCAAGATGGCGGACATTTGAAGCATGATAGCCAAAAAAACGATACCAGAAATGAATTTGTGAGGGTACAAAACATATAACTAACAATTTCACTCATGATTTTATCATATTATTAGGCTGATATGTGACTTTTTCCATTTTTTACCAATATTTTTTACTGTTAACATCCAATATGTGTTTTAGGACCCTACAAGGCACCAAAAGAATTGGTGAAAGTTAGTTCTGGGGCCAGGTGGGGGGGGGGGGGGGGGGGTGCACGGGGGTTCAATCCCCATACATACTCAACTATAACTTGTGGATCTGGGAACGCGTTAGTAATTCTTGGAAACGAGTTGGTAATTCGTGCGAACGAAATAGCAATTCGTGCGAACGAAATAGCAATTCATGCGAACGAAATAAAAATTTGTGCAAACGAATTAGCAATTCGTGGGAACGAAATAGCAATTCGTGCGAACGAAATAACAATTCAAGCGAACGAATTAGCAATTCATGGGAACGAGTTAGCAATTCGTGGGAACGAGTTAGCAATTCGTGGGAACGAAATAGCAATTCGTGCGAATGAGTTAGCAATTCGTGCGAATGAGTTAGCAATTCGTGCGAACGTATTAGCAATTTGTGGGAACGAAATAGCAATTCGTGCGAACGAAAAACAATTCATGCGAACAAATTAGCAATTCGTGCAAACGAATTAGCAATTTGTGGGAACGAGTTAGCAATTCGTGCGAACGAGTTAGAAATTCATGAGAACGAATTAGGAAATTCCACTCTGTCCCTTCCCGGGCTTCATAGGTTTGGTTTTTCTTCTGATTTGTTCCGTTGTTCTTCTATCCCAAACCCATAGACTCTGTACATGTTTCATTTTCAGGGTCAGTTTTGGCAATAAACAGACTTTAATCTTGATGAAACTTGTCATACACTAAGACTCCATGGTAAGTCGTGCAGGGACAAGTGACGTCATGATGACATCATCACCTGTCATGTGACGTCATCTTAAAGGTACATTTTTCAACAGCCTGTAGAGTCAGCGCGCAGCGTGCTAGATGATAAGGCACACGGCAAAGTTTAATTTGCAACGAGTTGACGGTCTTTGACTCTTTGAGAATCCATGAGGTTTTTCAAGCGTCAGTAGTGCCCCTTGAAAATAGACGAGAAACCCATTTGCGAGGCAGTGAGTGGTAAGTGAGAATTTTTTTTTTTTAATAATACCATTTATTTTTATGATTATTTCGTTGTAAAGGTTATTAATTAGGCTAGTGAAATAAGGTATGGAATATAAACAGTTTGTTTTAACACAACTTGCATGTTTTGAGTGATCCGAACTGTTTCGAGATAACTTTGGACAAAATGTGTCCTTTGCTGGAATCTTGAAATGAAATAAGATTGTATCAGTGGTTCTTGTACATTTGCTTTACAGAGTTTGGGCCTAGTACTGTGAACCGATTTGTCATTTTTTTCCCCTTAGTCTTGTGCTGGCGCTTCCTCACATACATGCACATAGGCCTACACGTACATCAATGGAAATCATGTAGTTTAGGACACCTCTAATGTTTTACAAGTCCGTTCAAAAATCACAACCCTGCCCTCTTTCCACACAATTAAGCAAGCTGATATTCAACATGGTGTCTTAGCGATCTATTTAGATGATTCCAAACACATAAAGTGACTTTTCCCGCTTGTACCGCTGCCAAATGTTTAAGTATTAAGTTCCAAAACACAAAGTGTCTTTTCATTCTCTTATATGGGAACGGGGTCCTAAACTACACGACTACCACATCAAGTACACAAGACATACATGTACACATGTAGCCTACGTGTAATAAATGGTTGCACTTGCAGGTCAAGTTGGTCCATTTTAAAATCAGACGGTTAGTTTACAATGTAGGTTATCTGCATGAAACAGTTTTTGGGAGTCATGATACAATGTATGTTACAAACATTTCCCCCCCCCCCAAAAAAAAATTAACAATAAAAATATGGTTTATGTAAAAAAAATCTATGAATTTGTAAGGAAAACACTCATTGAGTTATTGGAGAGTCTGTCCTTTCCTTTTTTGTTGGTAACACTTTGAAGAGGACAAATGTTATTGTTATACCTCCATCTTGAATACTGTGTTAATTTTCATTGGCCTAGAGAACGATCACGCGTTAAGTTTATAAAAAGTCGTGGCACACTCCCTTTGGGATATCATGTACGTGATATCCCACAGGGGGTGTGCTATGACTTTGTACATATACGGCACGTACGGTGTGAAATGCTTGTTTCATTGGTACCCACACTATTTTTTCACACATGAGTGTGGGCAGCGAACTAGCAGACGATCAGCTGTTTCAAGCATGCGACATGCATGTGAGTTGCCGTTCGATTGTCGTGATTGTTGTATTTACTGCCGTTTGTTTTTGTGATTTTTACATCAAAATCCAATGAATCCAAGACAGAGGTATAACACAACAATTGTTGACTGCTGTGATGTGGGATATGGCGTTTTGAACACCCGAGGGACTTCGCCTCGGGTGCTATATATGCACCCTTTGGGTGTTCAAAACGTCATATCCCACATCACAGCAGTCAACAATTGTTAAGTATTCATGCCAGCTGAATGTAGAAGCCATTGAACCACAGTCTGGTAAATAAAGAGATCTTCCTCTGTTTTGATTTGCTTATGCACAAGTGTGTATTTTTCAGTGGCAATCAGCAGTGTCCTTGGAAAGTTGGGTTGTGCTATTAAAGCGTCCACAAGCGTCAACAAGTTGTACACATATTTTTAAGTTGAAAAAAAAGATGTTCACAGTTCTCAGTGGGCTCCTAATTAAATTTTTTTTTCCAACGTATAACAATATTTAAAATTATGTTTAAAAGTTTACCTTTAGGCAAAAAAGTGCAACAATGGTGCCGTTTTTTCAGCGAAACTGACCGCTATCCTGTTTTTCTGGGATATGTTATGTGCAAAACCATGTGCAAAACAAATTGCCGCCGAAAAAAAAGGACCGTAAATTGTTGAGCTAAAAGATCCTTTTTTTTTTGTGGGATTGTGAACGTGAATTTCTCCTATTTCTTACGTAATACAAGTATGAAAGTCTATTGAATATGATTATAGCTTTTTTGAAGCTCAAAAGTACATTTTGAGCTCGTTTATGTTTTGTTGGCACTAATCGTGTTTGTTGATGCTTGTTGACGCTTATTAGCATGACCGGACTGCTTAGTACTTACTGTACTAAGGAAACCAGGGTTTCGCGTGAAGATTTTTGGAGATTCGATTACCAGATTCCCGCCCCATTATCTCGACTTGTTTGTTCCAGAATTATTACAAAACCAGAGAGCACCATTTTGCGTCTCGCGAAACCTTGCTCAAGACATTTCACTTTTAGTGATGAGCCGCATCTTGTACAGGGTGAGTCAAAAAATGGTGATATTCTTTGAACGGATTGAGCAATTTCAGTAATTTTTTCATCTAAAAGTAGTTTCTGAAATTGGCTTTCCAGTCATTATTATTTTTGGTGCTACATATTTTTTAATTATGAAATATATTTTTTGGGGTTCTGTTTTTTTTTTTTAAACCCTGTACGTTCTCCATATTGACACGAATGACTTGTGGAAGGAGTTTTTACATCCTTCCTGAAGCTGCACAACAAACTGTTGCAGACAGCCAGAGACAAATACCCATGCATCAACCCAGATAAGATTTGATTTCCTGCTGTAAGATGGTGTTTTATGGATGCCTGGGATTCAGACTAAATTAAATGATTTAACACATGCTAGCTTGTGCCAATTTACAGACATGTAATCTATATGCATGCAAAATGTGGTTTATCTGAATTCTGTCAGTTGGGGGTTATATTTGACAAAGCTGGTTTTTCAAACATCAGTTTGGCCAAACCATCAGAATGACACACAATTTTCATTTTTTTGGTTAAAGGGAGAACAAAGCAGTCTTAATGATTGTATAGGATGTAAGACTATTAAAGTCAAGGAAGGTATATCACAACAATTTTTTTTTATGTATATAAATGTTGTTCTTTATTTTGTAAAGCTGATGACCAGGCGCAGATGCATCGAATGTCAGCCTGAACATGCTGAAGTGCCACCTCCGTGTGCTCCACTTGAAGTGGTAGACCCTCATCAACACCCTGAATCCCCCAGATGCCCCCGCCTTCAAAAATGCCACCTACTGCCAAGTCTCCAAAGGATTCTGCAAGCTTCATCAAGACAAGTGAGACGTCACAAGATGCCATCCAAGTCAGCCGTAAAGATGAAGCTGTCTCGATATAAAATATACTTGGATGGAGACGAGGAAGAAAATGATTTTTTTTTGTAGGTGTATTGGGTTTTCTCGAAAGGTGTTTCCCACCCATGCTCTTCCAATATCTCCTCAGTCAGTCTGCAGCAATTTCATACCTTACTTGCTTTCTCCTTCATCATTTCCAAGTGTTGCGTCTCTCCATCCACTCCAGCTACACACCAGAAAAGTCTAGGGAAAAAAATTAATCTCTGTGTGCATTTTACGCTTTTAAACAGTGTAGGCCTAGAGCAATTTCCTCTCACAATTTTTTGATGTTTTTAATACTTGTTTTTCAGTTGATTATAAAGAGGACATCTATGATTTCCCACTTTGTAAAATTCATTAAAAGTTATTGTGAAAGCAATGGTGGATCAAGAAATGGATATTACATGCTCTGTGGTGCGATCTGAGACAATTTCTGACCACTTTAACCGGTGTTGGAGGTCTCGAGGCCGGCCTCGGTCGATTTTCATGGCCTCGGCCTTGGCCTTGGCCCTCGGCCTCGGAACCTTCCGGCCTCAGCGAATCAGTCGAGGCCAGCTCAAACCTTCAAGAATCTGCTGCAATGGGTTCCGTGAAACGAAAGCATACGCACGAATGAACACTGGTAATGGTTGCATTGAACGTACTCACGTACGTAGCATCTTCGCCTAGCCTGTGCTGAGGTTCGCTCGTACTCCCCGCCCTGCAAACAGGACGCTGGGATACGCTGTTGAATTCACGCTCTTTTGGATAGATTTTACGTGACCTGTGACCTGCAACGTCATCACGGCCACGACTCGGCAAGGTTTAAAACAGTCGTTAAGACTGAGTCATCACTATTTTATTCCCATTCATAAAAGCTTTTTATTTCGCTGAAAATTGTAATGATGTTGGAAAATGTGTATAAGGTATCTGTTTTGAAAATTTTCAATTCTCGTCACTTGCTTTGGCTCCATTTCGAATTCACGATGGGTCAGATAGCCAAATTTGTCCACATGGTCTGCAATGAATCAGAAATCACATCCGGTATGGAATGTGCGCATTTCTAAGGGAAAGTTTTCGGATAGCATTTGCGCACACAGCTAACTGCGGTCTCAAACAGCTGCAGCCAGATGCTTTATACATAGGTCATAGGCCACTTCCTTCACAAGATTCTGTGAAGCTCATCAGCGTATCCCAGCATCCTGTTTGCAGCAAAGATCCTATAGCGCTATAGGATCTTTGCTTTGCAGGGCAGGGGGTACGAGCGAAGCGCTGTGGCAGTATAATATGCGGGGACAAAATCACATCCGAGGATCAGAACAGCCAATCACAGGGCGCCTCGATTATTTATGCCGAGTAGTACATATAACTACTGCTGGGTCAGTATTACATTCGACATACACAGTACAGTCCGTAGACCAAGGGCTGTTGGATGTTCTACTAAGGGAATAACAGTGTGAGGAGCCGGTCTTCACTGCGTGATAATGACCGGGTGTGGGGGTGACCGCTGTTAATGGACCGAGACGAAGTCGAGGTCCATTAACAGCGGTCACCCCCACACCCGGTCATTATCACGCAGTGAAGACCGGATCCTCACACTGTTATTCCCATTAATAAATACCTTTATAACGAAATAAACAGTTAAAATGCTCCAATTTTGTGACTTTTTTCCGGCGATATTTCCAGACTTTTTTGTGTTCATGTTCATGGGCCATATTTTAGCTTAACAGCTATAACGACGTAATCTCAACAGAAACTGCTGCCGTAGCGAAACAAATTACAACAATGTTTTCATATCTTTACCTGATGGAGGAAGCTGAAATCTTGTTTACACATTCCTTGTGTCCGGAATTACAAAGATGCTTGGTTTAGGAAAGGTAAATATGTCGGTGGGTGAAGTGTTTCAAAAGAAAATAAATCGTAGATCTACGCTTTCGTCGTAAACATCCTCAGTATATACTGCACTGCTGTACGATGTCGTTTCAAAACTTCCTTACGCGCGCGCACGCACGCATCCCTAGCAACTGTGTTGCGTACGCGCGCGTCAGTCTCACGCGATGGGGGTTGAGCGCATGTGCAGTGCTCAATTGTTAAAAGCTACCGCAGGACCGTTACTATATTTTGACCAATCATTGGCTTGCATGGGGCTTAACGGGGCTTGATCAATGCTGGTTCAGGGGCCATTTATTCGCTTGATCTTTGAAGCCGGTCCATTATCACCGTTAATGACCGGCCACGTGATCGAGTCTCGACCAATCAGAAACCATCAACTCTCCAAGGTATTTATTAATTGGCATTAATAATATGATACGGCCCTGTAATTGGCTGTTGTGAATGATCCTCGGATGCGATTTGGTCCCCCCCCCCTTATGATGCGCTGCAGGTGTGTACGTGTACATTAATGAACCAAGGATTTTTTTGTACACACCCGAAGTTGCACCAAAAATGTCTCTTTTTATCTTGTTCGGCTTGATTCTTTTTTCATTTTGCATGGATCCTCTGCTGCAATAAGGATAAATCTACAGTCATATAGGTGACTTTTTATTTGAACGATAATTGGAAACATCGGCAAAAAGCAAAAACCGCCGTCTGAGTCAGGGGCTTCGTTCCAGTGCTACTGGCCAATCTCCCCATGTCACGCCAATGATGTCATTGTGCAGTAATGCTGGAAATTTCAAGCTACACTTGTATGATGTGCGTCCCTGAACGAGTGAACGTCACAAGTGCAGTAGCCATTTGTGTTTTTTAACACTACTTTTCTTGTTATTATAATAATCAATTTCAACCACACATTAATTGAAACTAACCTATAGGAATCTGTTTCTACATGCACAAATTGAGAGTAATAACCCCCTTCAATTTCTGACTCTAGACAAAAAAGCGTTGTGTGTATATTTATTTTATTTTCTGGCCAAACTTGTCAAAGAATAAAAGGGAAAAGAAAACAGTTTCCACTTTTATCACTTCCAACCCAACAAAAGGAAAATCAATAGAAATATTCTTCCTAGCCTAGTAACAGAAAACAATCACAGTGATTTCAAACCCCAGCCCCAACTTTCCATTCCAGGCTCTAGAAATAGCATGGTGGACATTACATTTGTCCCACGAAAACAATAGAGCGAAAAAATACAAGAAAACAATGCCTGATTAATATTTGTGATTTGAAGTCTTTTAAAATGTCTTTCCGGACATTGTTTTACTTCCCTGTTCAAGAGGACAGGCAACCAGCTTATTATCTAGTCAGGCGCCTTTAGTCCGCATTTGCTTAATTTAATATAAGCCCGTGTGGAGCAAGGTACCTGACATTCAAAGGCACCCCAGTGCTGAGTGTCGCGGTGCGTGATTAGTCAAACTGCAACGTTGTTTGGGGATTTGACCAATGAGGACAGCGCATGCATGTCATACACGCACTTTCAGAAATTTTTCATGACCAGGTCATTTGGAATAGACATCATTTTTTTAGTGTTCCTGACTATTTCCAATAATCAAGAGAACCATCCTATATTGAAAGATCCTACGATGTCTGTCTGTCTGATGTCTGTGTGTCACGGAAGAGGCGGTCACACAATCGGAAGTGTGCGGTGACACATGATGTCTGATTTAAGATTCATGAGGAGTATGCTAGGCGCTGCACACATGATGTCTGATGAAAGATGCATCCAGTACATGTATACGCAGTGCTAAAATAGTATATGACCCCATTGGACCACCTTTGAAATCACAGTTTGGGACGTGAAAAAAAGATTTATTCTTTTTGCTTTGCCTTTTGGCAAATTTCTTTCTTTTAGACTTTCAATACTTAAAATATTACAACATTATCTCTTTGAAAACACTCTAAAACAAGTTCACACACGCTAGTACGCAAAACATAACGTTATGTATGATTATTTATGATGATTAAAAAAGGTCGCAAAACTGTACGTTGATCATACAATTATGAATAATGCATTTCAAAACATGACTATGTTACATTAGTTGAGAGCGCACTGTCAGCAGCGTTATGATGAATCATGGAGGTAGAATTAGTTTCGTTGATAAATTTGTCACGTTTTCTCTCAAAACAGTTGACTTCCCACTTCCGGTTTTCAAAAGCCGGTGCTCATTGCAAAGGTAGGCTCTCTGTAGCTGATGTGCTTCACGGGAATTCCGATATTTCGGGGGATTTATCAGAGACAGACAATAAACAAAATGTCTGTCTAGTCAGACAGTCAGATGATAGTGTAACGTCGGTGCCGGGCCACCGGCAGAGGGAGCCAGCACGGACCCAAGGTTCAACCGTAGCATCAGGACCCCTGCGCTTGGGCAGGGAGACCTGTTGCCAGACTGTGCCGACTCAGTAGTGTGACATTTTGTATAGCGTTCCTTTTTGTTGTGAGTTGTATAAAGAGAGAGCCTCCTGTAAAGAAAGTGGCAAGAATAAACGGCCTAGAGCCCCGAAACCCTGAAGAATAGTGTCTGTGGTTTCCTTCGTCTGACGTGTAAAAATGCAAGATCTGGTCGACGTTACAATAGTATCAAGTAACCCTGGCCGATTTACCCTAGATTTTGGTTATTTACGTACCTCAATCCTCATTTCTTTTTTCCACTGACAACTTTTTTTAAACCTGTAAACAATACAAACTTTACGACAGCACCCAGCTAGCGGGTGCCTCCTGCTAGTAGTTCTAAAATATAGGTAGTTTAATCATGTAGGTTGTTACCAAATTTTCAGCTCATTCTGCCCAACTTCGTTTAATATAGAAAAAGTATGTTTTTCACCAACCGTAAATTCACAACAATAATGGTCATATTCCCCCCCCCCATATTTAACTTAAAATCTGATTAATCTCATTCAACAATTAGGCTTTACCATTGTCAATCTTTCTTTCAATTAAAATCTTGATTTTGAGACATTTTATCAATAAATGATCAAATGCTTTATTCCCAGAATTTTTCTGTTGGTTAAATTACTCGTTTGAAATAATGCCTAGGAAATTGCCACATCAAATTAATTAACTGCTGCGTATACAGTTCACAATGAGAGATTAGCTGTGATGCATACAGTTTACTTCGGATCTTCGATATTGAAGTCTCATTGTAGAATTCTACTATTTGCAAACACTCATGCATGTGTGCGCATGCCTTTGTATACATGTGTAAAGATTCACTGCACAAAATTCCATTGCAAAGTTTGTACCAACACAGGATCCTGAGCTGTCATGAGCCGCCAATCAGCTGCTGAGGTGGCAAACTTTTTCATGAATATGCATTACCGGGTATGTAAGCTATGAGAATGAAGTTTCACTTCACAAAAGGACATTGCACTTTGTGACCTACAATCCTGGCCAAATCTCGCTGGGCCCCCGGCCCCCGGTCAATCTTGTCTCTCATTGCGCGGTCTGTGCTCCAGCTGGAGATAACAACATTGACACGGGGGAGTGGGGGACTGGGGGAGGGTGTGCTTGTCGTCACGTGTCCCAACCATTTTGGCCGGGATTGTAGAAAACTCTTGTATCTTTACTGTGTTGCTTTTGCCTAACTGAAAATCAATAATTTGGTGGCAGTACACTGTGAAGGTCTGTGTGTGTGTGGATGGGTAAAGGTTTTCTTGCACAAATGGCGTTACAAATCGGGTGGAAATTAGAAGATTCTGCACAGTATCAGCTCCTAATGTGGGAAACTTTTTCATGTCTGTATAGTACTTAAAAACACAGGATTGTAAACAGGATCCAGTGCTGTTTGCATACTGTGTCAGCCAATCAGCTTATAAGTTTTGACCAGTGACAACTTATGTTACATAAGACTTTCAGCCAATGGGGCAACTTCTTATTCTGCTGGCTGGTTTTAGTGGGTAAAGAAAGTGCAACTTAAGGCTCACTTTGTCACAGCCCAATGGGAGAAATTAACAATGGGAGAGATTTACTTTTAAATTGCCCACTTCCACCCCATCACCTTCATTCAAAGGGTTCTTGTGTGGGAGAATTTTTTTTTTTAGCTGTGCTGCTTTTTGCCAAAGGAATTAATGGGTCGTTTTTTACAAAACTAGTAAATGCTAGGAAGTTTAAGCAAAAAGTAAAAGCATTTACTTTGGAGTACAAGCATTAAGGAAAAGCAAATGCTTGATTTTGTATGAATAAAAGTTTTCCTTTCACTGTTCAGCATTTACTAGACAACAGGCAGCAAATGCTTCTTTCTGTTGGATTGTTTTCATGGACGAATGATTGCCAACAATAGGGTTTCTTTCGTGTGTACGAACTGCACACACACAGACACGGAGGGTTTAGTACATACATTTTGATCCTCAAATCCAGCAAAAATCATGACACTTTTCGGCAGTTCCAGAATGCAAAATGTATACTTTCATCGTTCATGAAAATTGTACAGGTGCACAGTGTCCTGTAGACATCACAATTGCATAAAAATCACACACGTGTTAAAGCGGGTAAAATCATACCAACATTCAATATACAAAGAGTTTTGTTTATTAAAATATAAAAAAAATATTAGTTTGCAAAGATTGGTGACCTAATAAACTAAACAAATGATTTCATTTTGTTCAGTCCCTAGGGTGCCGTTGGATAAAATTTATCTTTAATCATTCTATGCCGCACTGAATTTTACGCTAACACTCATATCGTGAACAAAATGCACAATTATCGTTTCTTCTAGTAATAAAATAAATAATAAAAAAGTATTTAAATTGCGCATAAATGTTAGTCAAAATACAGTGTATGGTATTATATGTAGTTTATTAACGTTTTTTTGTTAATTTTGGGGCGATTAATATTAATAAATGCAGCAGTTTTTGCGCAGAAGTATTTGCTTTATATTTTCAAGGCTGCCCCAACCCAGCCTTGAAAAATGACTAGTAAATTCTTGAAATCTGAAGCATTTACTCCTTTTTATTCATACGAAATGAAGTAAACACTTCTAGTCTAGCAAAAGCTAACAAGTAAAAAGTAAATACTTTTAGCTTTCAGCAAATGCTTTCTTGTAAAAGCATTTGCTTCATTTTTATTCATACAAATGCAAGTAAATGCTTAAAAATAGGTAGTAAAAGCAAATGCTAGTTTTTATACATACGACCCAATTGGGTCGTATTAATAAAAACTAGCAAATGCTAGGAAGCTTAAGCAAAAAGTAAAAGCATTTACTTTGGAGTAAAAGCATTAAGGAAAAGCAAATGCTTGATTCCACATGAATACAAGTTTTCCTTTACTGTTCAGCAATTACTAGACAACAGGTAGCAAATGCTTTTTACTGTTGGATTGTTTTCACGGATGAATGGTTGTCAACAATAGGGTCTCTTTTGTGTGTACGAACTGCCACACACAGGTAGGGTTTACACGTAGGGTAATAGTCCAAATCAAGGTGATGCACACAGTACATGTAGTATAAGTCGTATTGCAGGCAGCTGTGGGAGTCAGTTGGCTTGTAGAACATGGAGGTTACCAACCATTCACCATCAATCCGAAGTTGAATGTCGAGGAAGTAGAGTGTGGTCTCTGAGGTGAATTGCAGGGCAGGATGATATTTGCAAACAAATTCAATGAAGTTGTTAATTTCCTCCCTTGTGGATGATGTTACACCAACTATGTCATCTATGTACCTCCTGTAGAGCAGTTATACACCCAGTGGACAATTCACTTGTGTATCTACCAACGTTGTATATTGTATCTCCTGCCAACTATGCGGTTTCCACTACATCGGCGAAACAAAGCGTCGAAATAAGTGCTGATTTTTCAATCTGATCCTATCTCAATTGTCATTTGTTAGGAATGTAATGGATTTGGGGTGAGGGAAGTTTTTCTGTCTAATGTTTTAATCTTTATTTATTTTGTTCATTTTATTATTTTATTTTTGCAACAATAGTCATTTGTCCTTTTGGAAGTAATGGTATAGTCCTGAAAAGATCTGTTAGATTAACTTCTTAGATGTTAAGTTTGCTGCTTTTTGTGGTTGTCTCTGCCCTCTACTTGGTAGTCTTTCTTCTCAAATGCAAGTTTCGGCCCGTGTTCTTATTGTAGCTGTCAAAATATCAGTCGCCGTGGAAAAAATGAAAAAGCGGTACTTCCTTACAATTGGCCATAACTCAATCAATATTTACCTGATTGGAAAGACGTTTACGTTGTTGGAAAACTAATGGATTATACTCTCTAAATATGTATAGATATTTGCTGTGTATTTTTTTAAAATTAAAGTTGAGGGCTTGTTTTTGTGTGTGTGAGACACCCTGTATATGTGTGACTCTGGAAATATTTAGTTTTTGTTTCTTTGCTGCTTGTTTTACAGTTGGCTGTTGTACAATTTAGCAGTTACACAATAAGAGTGGCAGCTGCCAAGGCAAGGCCAAAACATGATACCGCCTCATGTCCAGAGCTGTATGCATCATTACAACTCTGCTTTCAGGTAAGATTTAAATAGGAACTCAATATAACAAAATACCTTTGTACTACAAGATCCTGTCTACAATTGGGCTTTATTGTGTTGTCTTTGTATCATGTTATCTTACCCTATTTTAGGATGAAGCTGGTCAGATTTGGGCGATGCACTGCCAAAAATATATTTCTTATTTTGAGAAAAAAAAACTTAAAACAAGTTATTTTTTCTAGGGAGTGACACAAGAAAAAATTTCTAAAAGGCCAATTCTTGTTTTAAGAAACTTTTTATCTGTTTTTTTTCCTAATGTTCTTGATTTAAGATAAAAAAAAATTCTTAACTTTTGTCAAAATAAGAAAAAAAAATTCTAAACTTTTCTCAGTTATGTTTCTTATTTTAAGAAAAACTGCAAGAATTTTTTTCTTCTTGTTACAATTTCCTAGGGAGTGACACAAGAAAACCTCTTTCCTTTTCTTGAATCAAGAATATAACCCCTTGATATTGCAAAAAACAAATCTAGTTTATTTTCTTGTTTCTTTCTTAACTTTTGTCAAATTAAGAATTTTTTTTTTCTAAACTTTTCTCAGTATGTTTCTTATTTTAAGAAAAACTTTCTTGTTACCATTTTCTAGGATTAGGAATGACACAAGAAAGCCTTTTTCCTTTTCTTGAATCAAGACAATTAACTCCTAGTTGGAATTGTAATCTTGGTTTTTTTTTCTTGTTTCTGCTGAGGTTTTCTCGGATTCCATAAGAAAAGACATCATAAATCTTAGTACAAATTAATGAGAATTGTTTTCCTTCTACAAGAAAACAATTTAGCAAGCTAACTTCAAGGCAATGGTATGCATTCATCCATAACAGCAATGGATGCCATGAAGACATTGTGTTCATATTTAACAAATAAAATCCTTTGTTTCAGGCTTACCTTTTTTTAATCACCCTGTATAGTTTGCTCATTTCAATAATAGTATTTTCACCCAACAACTTTATTTAAAAATTTTGTCACTGTCATAACTATTTTTATTGGTGTTTGAACTTCAAACCTTACTTTAATTTGAGCATAATCTCCAAACTTAGATTTACTTCTCAGGCAGAGCCTAATCTCCAAACTCAGATTAACTTCTAACAATTCTAAAAATCAATTTTCATATCAGTGACTTCCACTTTATGTGTTACTTTCTATAAAAGAAAAGGAATTGCTATCTCACTCACGCTGCGTGGGTTATGTGTGCAATGTTCAATACATGTATTACACGTGTATTTACATGCACATAACTTTGCAACTACCGATCTGAAACTTACACAACTTTCAATCTTTTCAGTCCTTAAACATCTTCAACAATAAAGTTCATACAAATAGCCATCCTAAATCTATGTTAATTAAGTTGAAACATGAAATAAAACTAACATTTGAACATACCTGTGGCAGAAAAAAAATGATGGAAATGATAAGTGAATGTTCAGGCCTAACAGCTGAAACAATACACTTTTAAATTTCAGTTGGCCACTCCCCCAACAGCGCCCTCTGGTGTTATGGCCAAAGTCATACAATTTTAATTTCATTCAAGGAAAGTTTTCTTAAAATGAGAAATAATTTTTTTTTGTATTACAATGCATCAACAAAGAACACTTGGCAAGAATAATTTTCTTGAAGTGTAGCATTTTTTTGGATACAAGAATTGTTTTTATTAAAATAGGAAATATTTTCTTAAAATAGGAAAATAGATGGCAAATATGAGAAAAACACAGTTCGCAGTTCTTGAACAAATTTCTCATATAAGAAATTGTCTTAAAATTAGAAAATTTTCTTGTAATGAGAATAATATTGAGAAAAAAATCTTATAAGAAGATATAATTTCTTCAAGTATATTTTATTAAATATTTTAAGAAGGATTTTCTTGCCCGTTTTCTTTTTTCTTACAAATTATCTTAAATCTAGAATAGTTTTCTAATTTCAAGAAAAGTGTTCCTAAGTAAGAAATAATTTTTGGCAGTGTGCTTTTCATGTTAAAAGATGTGCAACATCAATATATTACTTACAGGGGATGAGAAAAGCACAAAGACAAAGATAACTAGAGGTTGTAGGAACAACTACACGGTGTTGGGCCATGGATTACCGCAAACTTTGCCACACACATCAACTCAAAATATGCATGTTTAAATCCATGTTTGACTTTTCAACATGCCGCCAGAGGGCACTCTAACATTTGATGACGTCACCTGTAAAATTGTTGTACAGTACTGCCTAGGCAGACACTCGAATCATTGAAAGCAAGTTCGCATCTTCTGCCAATTTCAATTAATAAGGCACTTCCGGTTTTGACCGAAAGGAAGGGTCACATGATTTTGCACTTAAAACCAAAAATGAAGACCCTGCAATATTTTATTGATATAAGATTTGAGGCTTTGCATGGTGGGGTATCGGTATCGTTTCGGTTTGCGGTAACACCATGTGGTAATAACTACTGCTTAGAAGATATTAGTTCTGAAAAGAACTTGTCCTGCTTATTATCAACTTTGCTAAGTAGTTTTTTGTCCTGCTGTAAGTTCTAAACGAACTTGTCTTTGGTCTCAACGATTTCGACTAGCCTGCTCTAGTCATCGTCAGGAGACCGACTATTTTATTTGATTGCCATAAAAAACAAAATAATAAAATACTGAATATTTTATTGATTGCCATAAAAAACAAAATCAAATCTGTAGCAGTTGATTTCATATTGATTTTCAAAGATTAAATATGGAAATATTTATTTGCTTGTAATATGACACTTGATGACGTCATTGTGACATCATCGCCAGAAACCTCCAGAGCTATATTTACTCTGCTATATATAGCCACATCTTGATTATATCTCTCAAGGTTGATTTTTTAGCAATTGTTTAAGGTTTAAAGGCCTTTTTTTTATAACTTCCGGTCTGATGACGTCATCCATTTTTTTTCGCGCACAGGTCTTTTCTGCATTAAGTTCATCATGTATGTTAGGTTTGAAGCGATCACCGCAAATTTCGTCACATACATCAAATGATAATGCGTTTTCAACGTTTTTTAAATTGCCGCTAGAGGGCGCTCTAACATTTGATGACATCAAGTGTAATATGTTTGTACAGTACTGCCTTGGCAGACACTCGAATCGTTGAAAGCAAGTTCGCATCTTCTGCCAATTTCAAATAATAAGGCACTTCCGGTTTCGACCGGAAGGAAGGGTCACGTGATTTTGCACTAAATACCAAAACTGAAGACCCTGCAATATTGTATCGATTGCCATAAAGAACAAAATCAAATCTGTAGCAGTTGATTTTACATTGCTTTTCAAAGATTAAATCTAGAAATCTTTGATTGCTTGTAATATGATACTTGATGACGTCATTGTGACGTCATTACCAGAAACCTCAAGAGCTATAGTTACTGTGCTGTATACAGCCAAATCTTGATTATATCTATCACGGTATATTTTCTAGCAATTTTTTAAGGTTTAAAGGTCTTTTTATTGTAACTTCCGGTTTGATGACGTAATCAATTTTTTTTTTCGCGCACAGGTGTTGTCTGCATTATGGTCATCATGAACATTAATTTTGAAGCGCCACAGACATCAAGTGAAAATGCGTTTTTGATGTTTTTTAACCTGCCGCTAGAGGGCGCTCCAACACTTCATGGCATCACCCATTATTTTTTTTGAATGGTCAATTCAGGCAGACACTTAAATCGTTAAAAGCAAGTTCATATCTTTTTCCACTTTCAAATTATTAGGCACTTCCAGTTTCGACCGGAAGGAAGGGTCACATGATTTTACGCGCACAGGATAAAATGAAGATCATGTATTACCATGTCGATTCCCGCAAATTTCAGGTTCCGGTCTCTCACGGTTGATTTTATATGGAATTTCAAAGATTAAATTTATTAAACTTTCGAGTGACGTCACGTGACCCATGATGACGTCATGATGACGTAATTACAAAAAAGACCATCTGCGGTGGATTGGGCATTCATGTATTGACAAATGAAGTTCATATATGTTTCCATTTCTCCAAACAGTTCCGGAAACGAATTCCTGAGAATATGCTGAGAAGAATACAAACACTAAAATCTTACAAAAACAATAGGTATTGGGCTCAAGGCCCAACACCTAACTAGAACTATGTCTGTTCAATGAACAGAATATAGGGTTTTTCCGTATTATGTTTTTATGAGTTGATGTTTTGTTTTGTCCTTATGCAGTCAGGTAAATTATATGCAAGAACATAGTTCCATGGCTATAAGTTCCACATATAGGGCTTTAAAATATGCACCTTTAAGATGATGTCTCATGCCCCATAATGCCGTCATAATGACGCCACCCCATTTTTTCCCCCTGCAACACGTCCCTGTCTACATGTCCATACCAAGTTCCAACCCAATCAGACCTACGTTTCTTTAGATATAATCTTAAATTATACACCTTTAAGATGACGTCCATGACCTATGATGACGTCGTCATGATGTCACTTGTCTGGGACCACCTTAACCTTAGGGGCTTTTGTCTGTGCCTAGTTGAAAGTCAATCTGACTGCATTTCATGTTATATTGAGCTAGCACCAAAAATGTAAAATGTTTAAAAATTAATACAAGATCAGATGATGACTTCATCATGACATCACCTTGGATTTTTGCACTATATACCTACCCACCAAGTTTCAAGACGATCGGACATTCCCTTATGTGTGTTTTAAAACTCACAATTTTGATGACGTCATCATGACGTCACACATTTGTCACAGTTTTGTGACAAATGTGTGACTTTTAACCGTGAGATATGGCTAAAAGGTCCCAAAATGACAATATTCTTATCAAATCGAATGATGACATCATCATGACGTCACCTCATTTTTTATCTTTAACACATCCCGGTCTATATACCCACATACCAAGTTTCAACCCAATCGCACTTACTGTTCTGTAAATATAGGCCTTCAAAATATGCACGTTTGTAATGACGTCACGTGACCATTGATGACGTAATCATGACGTCACTCTTCGGGACACAACTTTTTGCCAAAAGAACAATGCATATTTCAAGGTGCTGCGGCGCATATATTGCAGCCACTGCAAGAAACACCGGGGCAAACCCTTCTCTAAGCAATGTATTACTGGGTTCTTTACACAACACACGGGACCTAAGGCTTTACGTCCCATCCGAAGGACGAATCAATAATGGTAAAGTGCCTTGTTCAAGAGCACAAGCATGCATGGTCCAACGGTCAGGATTCGAACCCATGTACCACAGCACACGAATCGAACACTGTAACCATATTGGACCACAGCACCCCACATAGGTAGGCCTAACCCCCCCCCCCCAAAAAAAAAAGCAACCGAAGTTTCCAATACTGCCTTGAAAGCATTTCAGACAGCCAAAACCTGTCCAGCTGAAGCTACTTTGTTATAGTACACCCAAATGCGGAAAGCTCACTTTGCATCATGACTGATGCGTCCAGTGTTGTAATTGGAGGAGCATTCCACCAGTGTATTCATAAGGTTTTGATGCCCATTGCCTCCTTTTAAAACGTTTACAGCCGGCAGAAACTAAATACGGTAGATTTGGTCCCGAGTTGTTAGCGTTATATTTGTCTGTTCGTCATTGTAGACATATGTTAGAATTTCGAGATGTTTGCATCTTAACCGATCATTAACCCCTCACATATGCTTTTACAGCGAAGCCTGATCGTTATTCACCTGGGGAGATCCGTCACTTAGATTATATGTCACAGTTCAGCACAGATATACTACGCTATGTGAAAGGCAGTGAAAATGCTGCAGCAGATGCATTTTCCAGACTCCATATTGATATTATGGCTCCCGCAATCACATCAGTTACTACAGTGGATTTTGACGCAATTGCTTTAAACAGAAGACCGATGAAGACCTAGTAAAGCTACATACATCGTTGAATCTTCAATTTCAAGAAATGCCACTTTTCACCACCCACGGTAGTATTACATGTGACATATCCACTGGTCAGTCACGTCCATACACACCTCCTGAATTTTGGCATAATTCTATTCATGGTACATCTCACCCAGGAATAAGAGCTACTCAACGTTCAATCACACAAAGATTCATATGGCCATCCAATTAACAAAGATATTTGATCATCAACCAGAAAGTGCATAAAGTGTCAACATGTTAAGGTACAGCGTCACTCTGTGACACCTCTCTATCTCTTGTAGCAACACTGAATCAATTGTCAAGGTCCATGTCTGACAGCCACGGTGTCGTGATCAGGTCACAGCTGGCCAGACGAACGATAGATGCAACCGTCCAGTTTTCTGTTTGGGCACTCGTTGACAATGTGCCTTGCGCTCTGATCAGTAGTCCCCCCCCCCCCAAGTCACACTCAGGCGTTCGCTTCATATGCCACTTGTGTAGCATGTGGCTTGTACGCCCGTGGTTATTCTGGGAAGGTTACAGCCAGCTAGTACTTCAGAAGGTGACCGGAGTTCTTTGAGGGCATAATTATCAGCAGCAGCTTTGATGCTCTCTTTAACCATGTCCACATTAACCCTTACTCTCTGAGGGTAGTTTACTGCATGTCAGTTGGTTATGCCAATGCCCTCCAGCTGCAGTTTATTGGCAGATAGTTTGTCTTAACAGTGAAGGCTCCAATTGGCAGGAGTTGGAGGCCCTGGAGGGTGCCTGATACTGACCAGCTGGGGGCACTCACTTTGTTATCAGAGGACTCTCATTGTTCTCTGTGGCATGTATTGGAGTGCCTGTCCAGTTACCCTTGAAATGACATGGCAGATATTGGAGGGCCATGCAAAAAACATAGGAGATTTTCTTGAGGCACATATTGGCATGCGTTGGAGGGTCTAGTAGGGTAAGGGTTAATATAGTTTGTCCATTACCACCATCTCATGGATTTACCTACATGCTTACATGTGTGGATCAAATTACTCGATGGCAACAAGCAGTACCTATTACTACTGATATTACTGCTGAAACAGTCAGGCCCACAGACAAAAACAGAGGCCTAGAATTTTCACTTCAGGGAAGCAGACGTTGTGCGTAGTTCACCACGAATCTGCCTCTTTGCACGTTACATGTACCGTCCACCTGTGAGTGGCAAGAAGTTTGCGTAATCCATTGGCCAATAAATTATTCAAATATGCTCCATTGAGTAACTGGAAACTTCCAAGCCAAATGCTAAATGGGCCGTGACGCTCAGCGAGTTGAGGGAGGTTACTCAGGACCGTGTAAGATTTTAACTGAGGTCCTTCCATACTTTACACACAAGTAACAATCAATACATTTAGTCGCACTCTGCATAATCGTATAATGGCCCGCTCAACGTTGATTGGGTGAATATGTGATTTTCACCTTTTTTTTTTATGATTGACATCTTTAAAATTACAATTTCGAGTGCATCGGGCCCAAATCCAAAGCCTGTTTGTTTGGGTTTTTTTCAGTTGTGTAATTTGAACTCCAAGGAAGTAATTAATATAATGGGAGGGGCTATGGAGCGCTATTATAAGCTTACGTTGTTGGCTTTACCACCATGTAATGTAACTCAAATTCACTTTTTTTGTGTGACACTTAGACCTACTTGATGCAAATGCTCAGTCCCATGGGACCCTTGCGCTCCCCTGTTGTAGACAACCTTTTGTGACATAATATCCTTTTTTTGTGGAGTTGGTCAAATATGATCAGTGGTATCATCAGACTGGGTTTTATTTTTGACTTTATGGAATCAGTAAGCACTTTAAAGGCAAATTCATTAGTACTATGACCCAAAAGTTTTTCCTCGAAGTATTCAAGAAAAAAAATGGTAGACTTTTCTTGTTACATTAATACTGCAATACCAACTAATGTTCATGGTAATTACAAGAATTTTATGAGTTAGAAATTGAGAATGATCTGTATTGATTTTCCTTTACAAAATATTGAACGAATGATCCTGTATGCCTTTAAGCCCACCTAACTTGAATGCCACACAACAAGAATTTAAAACTCCATTTTTTTTTATTTAAAGGGAATATACAACATTTGCAAACATCGAAAAATAAAACTACCAAGTTTTTGCGAAATACCTTAACAGGATGTTGGTAAATGACAGTCTAAAGCATCCTGTAAAATTATGGCACCTGGTATACTGTCATTTTCAAGAAAAGTGGTATTTTTGTATCAATTTCCAACGCTGATCGGCCGATCAGCGTTGGAAACAACTGGCTTTTTTTCAAATACTGGCCCCAATTGACCATTGCACTTGTTTGCAATCGATTACAAACCTATGAACGGGTACGAGCAAGCTAGACTGGTTCCCTGACCTTACAATTCCCCAATGTATGTAAACTGCTCTGTTTCTTCTTATATGGAGTCAGGGAACCAGACTACAGGAAAATGATCGTTTTTCTTGGTTTTTATAGCATTTTCGAACCCAAAATCTCCAAAAAGTCAGTGTAACTATATTTGCTTTATATTTCCAACCCCCCAATTCCATCCATTTCTGAAAATTACAGCAAAAGCAAATGATGTATATTCCCTTTAAGTAATGTTTTTGAAATAATACACTTGAAGTTATTACTGAATACGACTTTTGTTTATCACAGGCTGGTGTCTTTGCTTCACAATCTTCACTTCCTATTTTGAAGATCAGACGAGTAGGTCTGCTGACCGCTGTGCTAACAATTAACATGCTACTATGGCTCATAAATGAAGGGGTAAGTCAATAGCCGTTACAGATTTGTGTCATAAGAAATGCAATGAAGTGACTAGCAAATTGCCATATGGGCTTAGTCTTGGTAATGGACCAACTTGGAAAAGTTGTTGTTTTAATATGTACACAATATGCAAGTAGAAAAAGTGAGGATTACCTCTGTTTTTCCTTATTCCCTTATTGGCTGTTTCAGCATAGTTGTTGGAAAAGCCTTTGTTTTTCTGGCCCCCGACTTTGGCACTTTTTAAAATCCGATGTACCTCTAACTTGGCACACTGGTAAACCACCATCTAAAGGCATGCCACGAATCATGTGGTTGCCCTAGCGTATCTTCTGGTTCTTTTCAGAACCACACATACTCACAAAAGAGACTACCAGTAGGTGTAAGGGGAGGGTACCAGACTTTACCATAGGTGTGGGTAGTGGTACAAGACCAATATTTTGAAATATAGACCCTTTTTTGGACCCGCAATGGAGGACACCAGGCCAAAACATCACTCTCCCATCAGACAAAACCCTCAGGAGAGGGGTACGGCGCCAATCCCCAAATATCTCTCGTATTGAAGATCTCTCTCACTGGCCGATGTGTCTAATTGCTTATAAATCCAAAAGTCTGACCTCTTAAAAAAAATAAAAAAAAAAAATTGATATAAGGCCAAAAAAAAAAATAAGTCGGTCTCTGGTCAGCGCGCGCGTCGATTTTAATCATGCGCGTCGATCTTTTTTTTTCCCAAAATGTTCCGCGGTAGCTCCAACAGCGCCCTCTATTTCCGCACCTCCTCAATTTTTTTTTTTACCAAAGAGCACCAAGGAATGGGAAATTGCACCAAGGCAAATGATCGAAAGCACCAAGGCAAATTATGGAGGACACCAATGTACATGAGGACACCAAAAAAGCAAAATAGTACCCACCTTGTCTGTACAATCCAAGCTTGAAGAAAAAAAAAAAAAAAAAAAAAAAAAAAAAGCCGCGTGGCCGCGTCAATTCCGGAACTTTGGTCTGACCAGAGACCGAATATTTTTTTTTTTTTGCCTAAATGATGAATACGTTCAAGCCAATCGTTAAAGGGTTTTCTAGATGGAATAAAGCCACGCTGCGTGATTACGTCCAGCGATATAAAATACCGTACAATCGAAATGCTTATCTTTCTCGAAAAGTCTACATCGACGGGGTAAAAAACTACGAAGCTCAATTTAAAAACTTGAGGAAAAAGACACTACATGAGCTCAAACAGATTGTAGACGATTACGATCTAGAATTTACACCGACGGGTTATAATGGTCGATTTTTGAAAAAAGATTTACTCTCAGCGATTCAAAATTCTAGGCAACCTGAATATTTTCAAGAGGCTAAGTTTAGAGCGACGAGGAGATTCAGAAACAACTTTAGAAACTGTGAACTGATTCCTAGACTTTTTAACGACGATTTAGTCAGATTTTTTGATACGCACAAAGATCAAATTGTAAATAAAATTTGTCGGAATTGAGAGAGTTAAGAGGTTTAAAAGTAGAACTTGTGATCAAAATAAGATACGAAAAAACCAAACCGGATGGTACGATCGAAACGATTGAAGCTATTCATTTTAACGATCAGAGAGTCGTTTTAAATCAAAGTCAAATAAAACAGGTTTTAAAAGAAGACATCGACCAGCTATTTAGAAAGGATGAAAGGTATACGAATCAAGGATCGGGTTGGGTTTTAAAAAAGATAATGGCGTTGTACATCAACATCAACAGGTTTAATCCCGTGAGGGGTAGTTCTTACATAGACCTACCAAAATGTATCAAACAGAAAACGGCAATGATAAACATTAAAAACAAAGACGACGAGTGTTTGAGATGGTGTTTGAGAGCGGCTCTTGGCTTGTATACGGATAAAGTAAAATATGAAATAAAAAACGATCCTAAATATAAAATTCATAAAGAAGAACCGGTTGTATAAACCAAAGACGACGGACTCAAATTTAAAGGCGTAGACTTTCCAACACCGATCGACCAGATACCAAAGATAGAAAGACAAAATAATTTAACGATAAACGTATACGGTTATGAGGGGGAAATATATCCATTTTATTTCGAAATCTCGTGAGAGATTCCGTGAGATCCCGCCACGCGGATGCGCAGTCATTACGCCACAGCGCGCGATAGCGGAAACCGCTGTCATTTTCTTCACGGAGTGAAATAATTATTTGTATCAAATACTTCACTTCGTTTTTTGTCCTTTCTTAATCTTCGACGGAAGAATTGTGATCCATGGTAACCATGGACAAAAATAAGGAAAAAACTGACGGCAAAAAGACGCCGAACAAGGCAGCGGTGTGCTCACCGACTGCTGCTTGTGCAACGGAATGCAGGTCAACTCGTACGCGAGCCAACTCGTACACGACCAACTCGTACGCGGGTCAACTCGTACGCGGACCAACTCGTACGCGGACCAACTCGTACGCGGGCCAACTCGTACGCGGGCCAACTCGTACGCGAGCCAACTCGTACGCGAGCCAACTCGTACGCGAGCCAACTCGTACGCGTGAGTATAGACAAGCAGCCGTAGCACAAGGGATTTTACTGAAACCGTAGGTTCGGGTGTGTTGGAAATTAGGGTCGGTCAGTTGTCCGGCACATTCTTTTTTCCTTAAGTCAAGGGGATTATTTTGTGTTACTGAGTAGTCCCAAATTCCCAATTAGTTCATCATTAGTTCATGGTTGGAAGTGCATGCCGCGGCATTGCACTACCCATCGATCGCAATTAAAATGGATCATGTTTTTTTTTTAATTTATCATTGAAACTTTTGAACCTGAACATAGTTGCATTAATGGAATTTAAAATTGTTGAAAATACATATGGCTACAATCACAGTCATTCAGTCATACAATCAGACCACTGTGATAAATCGTTAACTTTGGCGTGTGTTTTGGGGTATAAACTTCAAGTTGGCGATCGTCCGCGTACGAGTTGGTTTGCGTACGAGTTGGCCCGCGTACGAGTTGGCCCGCGTACGAGTTGTCCTGCGTACGAGTTGCCTGGCGTACGAGTTGCCTGGCGTACGAGTTGTCTCGCGTACGAGTTGACCAATCCGCGTACGAGTTGTCTCACGTACGAGTTGGTTCGCGTACGAGTTGTCCTGTTTCGGTGCAACGACACCGTGCAGCAGTACGGGCATGACCACGAGTACTGCAACAAGCACGCCTGCATGTACAACTGCACCGACCGTGACAAAGTCGCGCTCAAAACCGAAAGACAGTGCGAGTAACTCGGACTCTTCTCAGCCAAAAAAGGCCTCACAACATCCTCGGAAGACCAAGGATGATACTGGTATGTCAACCAGACTCACATGCCTTGAGGAATTACTGGCAAAACAAGCCACCGAGAGTCACAATTTCCAGGCGATGATCATGGGTGTCATGGCGAATTTTAACATGGCGGCCGGCGCTTACTCCGACATGTCTGAGTGCGGCGGTGACGATGATCATGCAAGTACTTATTCAGCCTTTGCGGCCGTGAATATTAACTCAAATGTCGATTTTTGGAACAGTCTGAGGACATGAACACATCACCAACTGGCCAAAATATGGTTTCCCCTGTGGACATGGTGGACACAGACTCGGAGCATAATGCTAGGCCGAGTAGTGCTACTGCTACCACCAGCAGTGCAGAAACGAGTATGAGCACTAGTGACAGTACTACACAGGGGTGTAAAAACTCAGCTTTAAAGCTGATTTCAGCTTTTTTTGTTTTGGATTTCAGCTTTTTCCCCCTCACTTGCTGTGTACAAAAGTATTGGAAATTTCCAAAGTTCAGCTTTTTTACACTTTTTTTTCAGCTGTTTTCAGCTATTTTGATCAGTGGTCACTCACACCCCTGACTACAAAAGCCAAAGGTTTTGCAGCGAAATTTACTGCTCCTTCTGTAGTGGATAACCCCATCAAAGAGGATGTAGCGAATAGTCTGAACTTCCTTATGAGGGAAAAGCTCGAGGAGAAAAGCCTCACCGACACAGCTGAAAAATATCAGTGTCCTAGTAACTGCGACGCTCTTACTGTACCAAAGGTTAATCCTCAAATATGGGACAACATATCAGCTAAAACCCGCTCCAGGCATTTGAAACTGCAGAGAGTGCAGAAGCCACTCATCAAAGGGATTACAGCCCTGGCTCAATCTTGTACTGGCACACTGACTGCCGAACAGGAGGATGGCTACGCATTGCTGGCATCAGCCAATGTTGAACTTAACAGTTTGCGAAAAGAGCTCATCCGACCTGACATGAACCAAAAATATGCTCACTTATGCAAGCCGTCCACAAAAGTGACCCAATTGCTATTTGGTGATGACTTGGGGAAACAGCTAGGTTAAAGAACTCCAAGAGGAGCAGAAAGCCACACTTGGCGTGATGCGCTTCACACGACAACAACGAGGGGGGGGGGGGGTTCAACCCTACCATCCCTACAGCACTGAAAACAGACGCTTTCAGGCTGCAGGCTAGAAAACCAGTGGCAGTGCCACGTGCCAGTGCCCCCTTTTTTTAGGGGGAAACCGTCAAACCGTTGCACCGTCGTCCATTCGGACCTGCGGCTCACAATCAGCGAAGGACCCGGTCAGTCCCGAACCTCAAACATGTAAAGAAGACGTCCTAAGTGACATAAGACCTACTGCAATGGAGGTAGGTACGTATATTGTTGATGTACCCTAACGTGGCGCGGCCCCTAACGTGGCGCACTTTGATTTTTCGCCTGTAGCGCCTAGCTAGAGCAAAATTTTTAACTGAAATTTCACAGAGAGTGAAATTTCATCAAGTTCTAAACACTCCCGTTCATAAATCGCGAGTTTATTTACCCGTTACAAAGTTAAAAGAAAAAATCATTTTGGCGTGATTTTCCGATTTTATTTTCAAGTGCAAAGTGAACCCTTTGAAAATGCCCCGAAAAATAAGAAAATAATTTTCTGACAAACATCTGGCTGGGTTTGTAAGTAAAGATAATAATGATTTATCAGAATTTTTATCAAGTTTACAGAAATTCTTAAATGTTAATTTGGAATTTTCTGAGATTTATTCAAGTGCGCCACGTTAGGGAACACTCCGCCAATTTGTGCCCAATTTCCGGACGCGACCGTCTTTGCATGTCGGATTACATTTTATGAAACCGAAATTGTTCACAGAGGTTAAATAGCAAGCATTAATAAGGTAAAAGTACCAGTATTTCACTGCATGAATTTGAGGTTTATCAACAAAGAGGTTTGGCAACACTACACGAGGAAAGTTGGATAAGCTTCGAAGTGCGCCACGTTAGGGAACACGACTATACAGGCCAAAATTCTGAATGGATTAGGGGCCGTTTGGGGCTATATAGCAGTGAATGGGAAAAACTTACTTCAGACAAAGTTATCCTGCAAGCAATTAAAGGGTATCATTTGGAGTTTTTGGGAATTTATTATTTTCCTCAACAACTTTACACTCCACCTCCGTACAAACTAACATTGGAAGAACAATTCAGTGTTAATGAGGAAAATAGCAAGCTTATCAAGAAGGGTGTCATTGAACCCACTTGCTATGAAGATGGACAGTTTGTGTCCAATATTTTTACCCGCAAGAAAAAAGATGGCGGAGTGAGAATCATACTGGATCTCTCAAACCTCAACAAGACTATTGTGTATAGACACTTCAAAATGGATACATTTGATAACAGCAAAGAACCTCAGAACAAGAAACTGCTATATGGCCTCATTGGATCTCAAAGATGCGTACTATTCAATACCCATTTCTCTAGAATGCGGGAAATATCTAAAGTTCATGTGGGACAATAAGCTCTATCAATATAGGGTTCTGCCAAATGGATTGAGTTCTGGGCCACGTTTGTTCACCAAAATCATGAAACCCCCATTTGCTACACTGCGGGGCATGGGACATACTATTACCGGTTACATTGATGATACTTGAATTGTTGCACCATCATTGAGTGAGGCCGAGCGATCTGTGCAACTTACTGCCCAAATCCTGCAAAACTTATTTTAAGTTTTTAGGTTTTATTATTCATCCGGTCAAATCAATGTTCACGCCCTGTCAGGAGATTGAATATTAGGGATTTATTATTAATTCCAAAGAAATGACAGTACGCCTCCCTGACTCAAAGAAACAAGATATCAAGGCTCATGCCTGTCTGCTCTACAGGCCAAAAAGCTTACCATTCGGCATGTGGCCACACTTGTAGGCAAGGTGGTTGCCTCTTTTCCCGGGGTACAATATGGGCCGTTACATTACCGCACTTTGGAAAGGAAAAAAAAAACAGCCCTCGGAGAGAATTTTTGCCATTTTGATAGACAGATGTGTTTGTCAGGCACGGCTCATGAGGAGTTGCATTGGTGGCTTCAGAATGTTGACAGTTCATTTTCCACCATTTCCAGAGGTAAACCTGATTTAGAGTCTGATGGGTCTACCCATACTGGGGGACGTTGGAAGGCCAGTGAAAGTCTGAAATCAGAGGACGTTCACTTATAACTATCTTGAACTTCTTGCAGCATTTTTTGCTCTGAAATCTTTCTGTGGGAAAAAGCAAAACTTGCACGTGAGGTTGAACATTGATAACACAACAGCTGTTGCCTACATAGCACACATGGGCGGCTCCAAGTCTGACAGTTGCAATTTACTGGCAATACAGTTATGGAACTGGTGTATAGACAGGGGTATTTGGGTATCTGCTGCCCATTTACCTGGGGGTACAGAACACTATAGCAGATAGAAAATCTCGAGAGTTCCAGGATGAAAAAGAATGGATGCTAAATGGGGAGCTTTTTAATCAGTTGTGGGAACGGGAAAGACCAGAGATTGATCTCTTTGCTTCCCGCCTAAATTCACAGCTTTCGGGATTGATATCATGGAATTGATGGAAACCAGACCCAGAAGCAGAGGCAGTTGATGCATTTTCTGTAAGCTGGGAGTCCCTAAAGTTCTATGCGTTCCCTCCTTTCTGTCTAATAGGCAGATGCCTTAACAAAATTGCTGCGGATAACGCGGAAGGGTTCATGATAGTTCCCAAATGGCCTACCCAGCCCTGGTTTTCGCAACTGCTAAATATGCTGATTGAGCCGCCAGTGCTATTACCAAAGTCACACAATCTCCTCATACAGCCAGTGACTGCAACCCAATTAACCATAACCTCCACCTCCTTTGTTGCAGACTGTCCGGCGATCCTTCGAAGGCAGAGGAATTCAAGAGGCAGCTACCAACATCATCATGTCATCCTGGCGACAATCCACCCAGAAACAGTACAGTGGGTACATCAAACGCTGGATTGACTTTTGCAGTAAGAGGGCGACAAATCCTATGCACAACAAATTGCCGTCCACATTGTTACATATTTAACTGAACTTTTTAATGTTGGGCTTAGTTACAACTCGTTAAATGTTGCACGTAGTGCTCTTTCATCGTTCGTTGTTTTAGAGGGTTATTCTGCTGTTGGAAATCACCCCTTGATCAGCCGTTTTCTTAAAGGTGCATACACACAAAGGCCCCCTGCACCAAGATACAGTTCAATTTGGGATGTTCCAGTTGTATTTGACTATCTGCGCCGACTGTCTCCAGCCGGCACACTGTCCCTCAAAGACCTGACCCTCAAGTTGGCAATGCTGATTGCCTTGGTGACAGCACAGAGAACACAGACTCTGCACAAACTGCGTCTGGACATGATGCAGCTTAAACACGACGTGGTTATCTTCACCATTGCCGACCTGTTAAAGCAAAGTCGCCCTGGCAATACTGGACTGGTGGTCACCTTGAAAGCATATCCACCAGACAGGCGTTTGTGTGTTCACACCTACCTAAAACAGTATCTTGCTCGGACTGAACACCTACGACGCAAGGAACATACCACAGAGCAACAGCTTTTCATCAGTTTCAAACTCCCCCATGCTGCTGTTAGCAAGGACACCGTTGCTTGGTGGTTGAACACAGTGCTGCTCCAAGCAGGAGTCGATACATCACAATTCAAGGCGCACTCGACACGAGCAGCGGCAACGTCAGCTGCTCATAAATTGGGAGTGCCAATTTCAGACATTTTGAAAACTGCAGGGTGGGCGACAGAAACCACCTTTCAAAAGTACTATAACACTCCAAAAATGGCACACAGCCTGCTTTCCAGTTACGATCCAACTTAAGAGGAAAGTCATGCATTCGTGCTGGCTTGAATACAGTCATGAGTTTTATTAACAGTTGTTTTTGAACAAGTTTGTTGTTTTTCTAAAAATTTACAAAAGGGAGACCCCAATGGTGAGCTGTTGTGCTCACATTTTCAGATAATATGGAGTTTTCAGGTATTTGCCAAGTTTATTAACATAAGACACATACAGTGTACATGTATGTCAATTTGTCTTGCCTCTTGCCCAGGATAGGCAATAAATAATTGAGGAATGTGTACCAACATAGTGTTTCCCTGAACATGAAGGTTTGAGTGCAGTGAAATTAAAGAAGTAAAACAGCACTATAACACAGCTTTGGTTTCATTGCAGTTTTGTTTATTACATTTATGTGTACACATCAAGACCATTCATGTTAAACACCCTTTGTTTATCATTTATGTGGGCAAGATATTTGACCAGATGCTTTAAAGTCTCACGGAATCTCTCGCGAGATTTCGAAATAAAATGAAGGGATTAAATGAGAACTTACCCTTACTCCCACCCTTTTTCAATAAACAGGATCAGTTCTCTATATTTATACCTTACCATGGGATTCGGTTTTTATTTGATCTCATATCCTTATGCTTTTAATAATGACTGCGCATGCGCGTGGCGGGATCTCACGTAATCTCATATAACCAGGATTAAATTTCAAACGGGAAAGTTCTCATTTAATCCCTTCATTATACGTGTCTAAAAACTACAGCGAAGAGTCACGACCTATCGATCTGTTTTTGTTTTCTGAGGCAACAAGCATCACTACTGCTGGATAAATAATTTGTCGAGATTGGTTTACAACATTACAAAACATAAAAGTAAGAAACGTTTTTGTCGAAAGTGCCTGTGCCATCATAGAACGCAAGTTTAATTAGATAGACACATGACCGCGATTGTAATGGCATAAATTCACATCCGTCAAAGATTGTATTTCCTACCGCTAAGCGAAAATACGTAAAAAGAGAGTGGGTAGTCGACGAAAACGATCTGCCAATATTAGAATTTAAAAACTACAGGTTTAAAAAAAAAGCACCATTTGTAGTTTACGCCGACTTTGAATCGATATTAGAAAAAAACTCGGACGATAAAAAGGACAACACGCAAAAGACAAACATTCACAAAGCAAGCGGTTACACTCGTTGGTAGTAGTTAGATGCGACGGCACCAATGCGTATCAAGATACTTATAGAGGTAAAGATGCTGCATCAAAGTTTGTAAATAAAATGTTAAAAATACAAAGCGACATAAATTGTATATTTAAAAAAACCCAACCCATGAAATTTAACGAGCGAGCTAAAGAACATCATAATAAAACAAACGCGTGTTGGATTTACGAAACACCAATTTATCCCAATTACTCGAGCAACTGTCAGTGCCAAGAAACCCCCCCCCAAAAAAAAAAAAAACCAGAAAAACGAATCAGTACGAAAACAAAAATGGATTTATCGAGTCTAAATGTCTCGACTGTAAAAAGAGAATCAACAAATTTAGAAAGGTGAGAGATCACTGTCACGTCACGGGTAGATATAGAGGTGCCGCGCACGCCTACTGCAATCTAATAATTACAAGTTAAACCAGGTTTTACCCCCATACCGGCCGACTTTCACAATCTACAAAATTACGACGCTCACTTGATCATGCAGAGTATTTCAGAGTACGATGATGAAAAGGAAATACAAGTTATCGCTCAAAATTCGGAAAAGTATATTTCGTTTTCGATCGGAAATATGCGATTTTTAGACTCGTTTAATTTTGTGGCGTCTTCGTTGGATAGATTATCTAAAGCTTGTCCAAGAGAGTCGTTTAAACTACTCAGAGAACATTTTAATCGTCAAAACACCGACTCGTTGTTATTGGATACAAAGATTTTAAATGGTACACCACAACACAATTTACCGCGGAAAAAATATTATCTCTCAGGAAAACGTCAAACACTGGTTACTGTTTTGAAGTAGATTAAGAATACCCAGACGATCTTCACGATCTGCACACCGATTACCCGCTAGCGCCAGAAAATATCGTCATACCAAAAGAATGGATGTCTGATTATCCAAACGATTTATTGGATACCGAACCTAGTAGCAACGTGCAAAAATTAACGTGTACCCTTAATCCTAAACAAAAATATGTTTTGCACTACGTTACGTTGTAGTTGTATCTGAAACTCGATTTGAAACTTAAAAAGGTGCATCGAGCGCTACAATTTAAGCAAATGCCTTGGATGGCAACTTACATCGACAAAAACACGCAACTCAGAACAAAAGCGACCTCTGATTTTGAGAAAGACTGTTAAAACAGTCTTTCTGTTCATCAACTTGATGAACAACAGCGTGTTTGGTAAGACGATGTTTGGTAAGACGATGTTTGGTAAAACAGCGTGTTTGGTAAGACGATTAGTTTAACCGCCTGTGACGGTGCTTTAGCTAATAATCTTGTAGTTTCGTCGTTTATTGCCTGGATCACGCCGGGTAATCGCTCGACCCATTGCGTGTTTCTACTCTCGGGATTAAACATTTCTTGAGCGTACTGATGACCAAACAGTCTCTCGGCTAGCGTTCGATTAAATCTTTCTACGATAACCTGCGATCGGTGGTTTCCGGGTTCGCCTACGATAATCTCGACGTTTTTTTTAGGTCATCAATTGTTTAAAAGCGTCTTTAAATTCGGTGTCTACTCTCAACGTTTTAGGATGGGGATGCTCACGTGGGTGCAACAACGGTAAAGATGAAGCTTTCGCGAATGCCTGTGGTAACAGATATTGTATTCCCCTGGACATTGACATACTGACTTCACATCACCCTTTTTACTCCAGCGGTTTAAACCAACCTCTGACGTACGAGAGAAAGTTTAACGATCACGAAAAAGTCGTCAACAGTACAAATACGTCGGCGATGTATTTTATCTCAGATTTGACTCTCGAATACGAAGTGGTGACCAACAGAGACCTAGCTATCGCCGTCAAAAATAAATACCGGGGTTAAATGCAATACCTGTTTGATAAAATCCACTCGCTGGAAGTTAGATCCGTCAACAAATTGGACACGCTTTAAAAATAAGGCAAAAATGCTCTTATAACGTTTAATCGTTATAAGAGCCTTTTGCTGTGAGATTAAAACTTTTGTTTATTGCTTGTTTGATTTTCTTTAAACGTTTTGCAGGCTAACACGCAATTAATTTTAACGTGCCCGATCGAGTTATTTAAACGCTCAATCGTTCCCATATCACCGCCATAACGATCGTATTGTAAAACGACTCGGCAATCATCGTAATAACAATGTTTGTAGTCTTCAGTAAGACCTCTTAAAAAGTCAGTATCGATAAAGAGGTCTGGATTAAATAAATTTTTATTTTTATCGTAGCGGCGGCAACTCCTGATCCATCTCGAAATAGTGAAGTCTACAGCCTTACCATCATCACTCTTACATTCTCGACATTGCCCTTGGATGCGATTGTGGCAACATACACTAGAACCGCCGCAATCTTTACATCTGTTATGTTGACGACCGTGTGTACAGATACAAGAACCACCGCAATCTTTACATAAGCTGCGTATTTTACCGTGTGTACAGATACTAGAACCACCGCAATCTTTACAATAGTAGCGTTGATGTCCATGTGGACAGATACCAGAACCGCTGCAATCTTTACATATGTCGCGTCGGCGACCGTGTAGACATTGTCGTTGTTGTTTCATTTTACTTCTACACTCAGCGCAGATTTTGTATTTTTCACGGTTTGGTTTGATGCTTAGATCGTCACTTTTACAAACTTTACAAACGTTTGATTGCGAATAATAATGCGAATAATTTTTGGTTTATTTCATCCCTACACGCGATACAAGTCTTATAACTTTCACCATTTGATTTCATACCAAATTGATTAAGCTTGCATGTTTTATGACATTAAACACAAACGTTTAATATTTTCATTGTTTCTATTTATTATATGATAATAAAATAATTTTAAAAAATCTTTTTCTTTTAGCACCTTTTAGCAGGTTTTTAAACAAATGTAACCTAGCTCGTCAACAAATATGACCTAGCTCGTCAACAAAATACAAATGTATTGCTGTAAGTAAATGATAGCAATATTCGAGTATTTACAATTTCTGGCTATTATAATTTTCTCGATTAATCTACAACTTTGTTGCTTCAGCGACACTAAAATTAAACTCCTTTCTAATTAGATTGGAGGACCAAAAACTTGCATTAACGAACGAACAAGATCAAAACACAGAACACAAAGATCGTTTTTGCGGTGTCGTAGCAGCCGGAAACTCATGAAAGTACTTGGGAAAGGAATATACCGTTAAACATACCGAAGCTCTTGACAGTAAAGAAATCGAGAAGCTGTACCATCTGTACGAAACTAAATTTGGAAATGAAACTGTTCAAACTGTTTGTAAATATACTTTTTTATTTTCGAGAGTGTTATCCATTGTTACACCCGTACAAGTTTTAGTTCTCAATAACATGATTTGGCGTAGACGAGACGAAATCTAATACTCCTGGTCAAAAAGTATGCTCATTGTTTGAATTTGTTTGGACTAAATTTGAAATTGTTTGACATAAGACGAAATTAAACATTGGAAAATGTATTAAATCGATGTTGCCGGACAAAGGACGAAATTAAAACATTGGAAAATGTACTAAATCGATGTTGCCGGACGAATTGAATATAAGAATCGGTGAATTCGAACGAAAAATGTTTTTATAAAGCACGCGTATCCACCATTATTGGTGCTCAAGCTGCTACATCGTTAACCCTGCTTATTGGGCCAATGAAACATTCCAAATACCATCTCGCTCCCTGGGGAGTATACAGCTTGATGCTGCCATTTCGGCCAAAAGCAACTAAAACAATCACAATAACCATCTCTGCCTTCACAGGTACCCATTTACTCCTGGGTGGAGAGAAGCAATGAGTGACAAAGTGTCGTGCCTAAGGGCACACACACCACAAACCCACTAGGTGAAAATTGTTTCCTGGTTCCATTGGGTTGAAACTTGGTATGTACCTAAAACGGGATGTGTTATATTACATTGTATATGAAAGTTTAAGTGACGTCATCGTGTGTCATGTGATGTCACGTTGAAGATGCATAATTTGAAGCCCTATGAAAATGGCATCATGTATTATTGTATGACACCACCCTCAATTGTACACATCCCAATATCTAATGCAATGGATGAAACTTGTACTTGTAACTGTACGTGCCAGATATCACCAAAAACAATTGCTGAGACAGCCCTGTGTTAGTTCACTAACATTAGAAAAATATCAATTAAATATTCAAATAGCCCAGACATAATTGAATTCATAAACAAAAACATACAGTTGTCCTTGACAATCTGTGAATGACCCTCTTTGGACAGAAATAACCTAGCTTGTAGGGATTAGGGCAGCGGTGTTGCATGAATGCATAAATTCTGTCCATACTTACATGGTATGGTAATAGCTCTATTGATGAATATTAATTCAATAGATGTACTTAACCATTGGGTTCTTATTTTGGTTTCCCCAGTTCAAATTTCTCCCAGTTGCACTATTGCCAGCGTTAATGGTAGTAGCTGGTTGTCTGAGAGGAGCAGTGTATGTGAATGTGTTCTACATGATAAGGACGGATAGACGGTTTCCAGATAAAGACAGAGAGATGTCAGCAAATGTTGCCGGCATATTTTTGACAATAGGTATGTATAACATGTATTATTCATTCACAATTAAGGAAACTCAAATGTCAAACATAAGTGAACTCGTTGTGGTTTGTTGTTTGGGAAAGTTTAGTCTTGCCTGGAAGGGGATGTTTGATATTTGTATATCTAGGACAAGCCCAGTGACGGAATGCTTGGTTTAATCCTCACATGTGTATGCACGTGCCCACAGCCCACAGATACAATGAAACTGCTGACTTTTTTTATCATCATTAGGTCATTTAAAAAAAGTGACCCCCCCCAATAAAAATATGTGTATGTGGTTCCTTTTGTTGGCGTGGCCATAATTCGGCTATCAATCATTATCTGACGTATCAATCATTGTCTGACGTTAGTGAAAGCCTCATGTCAGCCTATGTGCATCATCAATTGAAATTTCTTTGGTATTAATCATTTGAGTACGTCAACATAATATTATAATGTAAGTACTCAGACACGAACAGTGCTCAAACAAAATGTCCATCATTCAGTTTTACTGCTCGAAATTTGCCAGGTTAGAGTGATAAAACATTAAAAATTAAAGGCACTTATTTCCATAAAAACAATACGTGGGACATTTTAAAAACATTTTAACATAGCAAATCGTTTTCTACGCATTTGTTTTGACCTAGAGACGTTGATTAGAAATTGATTTCCGAGGCCGCACGATACCCCTTTTTCCGGCTGAACTATATACGACGATCCAGGTAGTGAGGCAAAGCATTTGATTTGTTCTTTTGGGAACTGTGATTCCTCATGAACGATGCAAGTTGCGACAATTGTCCAGGGAGAACCCAAACATTCCTGGAGCTCGAAAAACGCCCTACCATTTATCACAGAGCTGCCCAGCAAAGAAATTTACCGGGCAGGACGCTGGCGAGACATGTAAAGGCTAATTGTGTCAACTCATAGGGCATGATTGCGCCATCAAGCCAAATTAGGAATGTAAATTTTTCACACGACTGTTTTTTTGTCGCCAATTATTTGAAACAAACAATTCTGTTGTTTATTCTTCCTTATTACAGGGTTGTCATTGAGCTGCATCTTACAGACGATTTTATTCAACACAGTACTGTTGCCATATTGATGGAAGGACGCGTTTATCCGACGATTGCTACCACGGAGGATTTTTAGAGTGCAATGACTATTGTTTTGTAATTTGGTCACAATTTTCACGAAGGAATGGGCATATCAAAATTGAGAATTTGAGTATTTTTTGCCTATTGTGTTTAAAAACATGGTCAACATTAATGACGCCAGAAAAAGGCATCTCGATGATTGCATCTTCACGAAGAGATGCAAACACGCCTGCCCCTTAAAAATGTACAAAAGTACGGGAAAGGCGTAAAATTAGGTCAACTGAGATTTTCGTTTCTACTAGCTGACGGGCATCTTTACTAATTTATTTTGGCTAATAAACCACCTGTGTCAATTAAAATTACTGGGTTTCAATTAAAGTTGGCCTATCAAAGAATTATGTCAAGGTTTCCTTATTGATAAAGTTGTTGCAAAGTAGTAGTTTTTGCAGTTTTGAAAACGGAGATACTTTTATACGTTATTTTACGTCAAATGTTACAAATCTGTAAAACTAAGTACAGTAATTATGTTTAGAATATTATTGAAATGTAGAAGACTCCGTATCGTTCAAAAACTGTGCAAATGCATTCTCGTTTTTTATTCAACGTTCAGCCAATTTTGCAATGTACATTTTTTGACTTGCGTGCTTGTTGGGTTCGAAGTGTATATAAGTGAAACAACTGTTCATTAAAGCCTGAAATGTCTTTGAAACTTCAAACAAACAAAAAGTGGTTTTCAGATCTTAAGCGGACCGTAAATGACGGCTTCAATCTAAATAAAAAGAATAATAAATGAAAAAAAAATCTTTCCCAATGTTTTGTTGTTTGGTACTCCCGTTGTTTTTCAATTGATTGAATAATTTAAAACATATATATAAATTGAAGAATTTTTGTAATACACTTTAACGAAATTCAGAATTTTTTTCAAGTTCAAGTTCATCACCAAGTCTTAACGGTGATTTTTTTTTTAAATTGTGCATTTCTGAAGATTTTTTTATAACACATCACGAAATTCTGAACGATTTGTTTAAATTTATTCAAGTTCAAGTTCATCACCAGTTCTTGACGGTGATTTTTTTTTTAATTGTATGTGCATTTATGAATATTTTCATCAGGAATTTTCCTCCGATTTTTTTTTTTCAAGTTCAAGTTCATCAAGTCTTAACGATGATTTTTTTTTAAATTGTGCATTTCTGAAGATTTTTTATATACATCACAAAATTCTGAACGATTTGTTTAAATTTATTCAAGTTCAAGTTCATCACCAGTTCTTGACGGTGATTTTTTTTTAATTGTATGTGCATTTTTGAATATTTTTTCATCAGGAATTTTCCTCCGATTTTTTTTTTTTTCAAGTTCAAGTTCATCAAGTCTTAACGATGATTTTTTTTAAATTGTGCATTTCTGAAGATTTTTTATATACATCACAAAATTCTGAACGATTTGTTTAAATTTATTCAAGTTCAAGTTCATCACCAGTTCTTGACGGTGATTTTTTTAATTGTATGTGCATTTTTGAATATTTTTTTTCATCAGGAATTTTTCTCAGATTTTTTTTTTTTTTTTTTTTTAATTTCTGAAGAAAATTCGAAATTTTGGCGGATTTTTTTGTGTGTAATCCCCTATAGCTACGGTTGATTTTAACATAGACTACTGTTTTCGAGGTGTATGAGGCGTAGGGTATCACATCCTGACCGTCGTTATTATAGCGCAATCTCATTGCCTGAACCTCGCACAAGAAACATCCAAGCAACTTACCCATTTCTGCCTCAATCGTCTCGAATTCTGTCAGATTTGGTTACATTCCTCAAGTTCAAGTTCAGAAAATATTCTCTAAATTTTTGAAGAAAATTCGAAATTTAAGCAGATTTTTTGTGTGTTATCCCCTATAGCTACGGTTGATTTTAGATAGACTACTGTTTTCGAGGTGTATGAGGCGTAGGGTATCACATCCTGACCGTCGTTATTATAGCGCAATCTCATTGCCTGAACCTCGCACAAGAAACATCCAAGCAACTTACCCATTTCTTCCTCAATCGTCTCGAATTCTGTCAGATTTGGTTACATTCCTCAAGTTCAAGTTCAGAAAATATTCTCTAAATTTTTGAAGAAAATTCGAAATTTAAGCAGATTTGTTCTGTGTTATCCCCTATAGCTACGGTTGGTTTTAACATAGACTACTGTTTTCGAGGTGTATGAGGCGTAGGGTATCACATCCTGAACCGTCGTTATTATAGCGCAATCTCATTGCCTGAACCTCGCACAAGAAACATCCAAGCAACTTACCCATTTCTGCCTCAATCGTCTCGAATTCTGTCAGATTTGGTTACATTCTTCAAATTCAAGTTCAGAAAATATTCTCTAAATTTTTGAAGAAAATTCGAAATTTAAGCAGATTTTTTGTGTGTTATCCCCTATAGCTACGGTTGATTTTAGATAGACTACTGTTTTCGAGGTGTATGAGGCGTAGGGTATCACATCCTGACCGTCGTTATTATAGCGCAATCTCATTGCCTGAACCTCGCACAAGAAACATCCAAGCAACTTACCCATTTCTGCCTCAATCGTCTCGAATTCTGTCAGATTTGGTTACATTCCTCAAGTTCAAGTTCAGAAAATATTCTCTACATTTTTGAAGAAAATTCGAAATTTAAGCAGATTTTTTGTGTGTTATCCCCTATAGCTACGGTTGATTTTAGATAGACTACTGTTTTCGAGGTGTATGAGGCGTAGGGTATCACATCCTGACCGTCGTTATTATAGCGCAATCTCATTGCCTGAACCTCGCACAAGAAACATCCAAGCAACTTACCCATTTCTTCCTCAATCGTCTCGAATTCTGTCAGATTTGGTTACATTCCTCAAGTTCAAGTTCAGAAAATATTCTCTAAATTTTTGAAGAAAATTCGAAATTTAAGCAGATTTTTTGTGTGTAATCCCCTATAGCTGCGGTTGGTTTTAACATAGACTACTGTTTTCGAGGTGTATGAGGCGTAGGGTATCACATCCTGAACCGTCGTTATTATAGCGCAATCTCATTGCCTGAACCTCGCACAAGAAACATCCAAGCAACTTACCCATTTCTTCCTCAATCGTCTCGAATTCTGTCAGATTTGGTTACATTCCTCAAGTTCAAGTTCAGAAAATATTCTCTAAATTTTTGAAGAAAATTCGAAATTTAAGCAGATTTTTTGTGTGTAATCCCCTATAGCTGCGGTTGGTTTTAACATAGACTACTGTTTTCGAGGTGTATGAGGCGTAGGGTATCACATCCTGAACCGTCGTTATTATAGCGCAATCTCATTGCCTGAACCTCGCACAAGAAACATCCAAGCAACTTACCCATTTCTGCCTCAATCGTCTCGAATTCTGTCAGATTTGGTTACATTCTTCAAATTCAAGTTCAGAAAATATTCTCTAAATTTTTGAAGAAAATTCGAAATTTAAGCAGATTTGTTCTGTGTTATCCCCTATAGCTACGGTTGGTTTTAGAAGGCTACTGTTTTCGAGGTGTATGAGGCGTAGGGTATCACATCCTGACCGTCGTTATTATAGCGCAATCTCGTTGCCTGAACCTCGCACAAGAAACATCCAAGCAACGATCCATTACTGCCTCAATCGTCTCGAATTCTGTCAGATTTGGTTACATTCTTCAAATTCAAGTTCAGAAAAATTCTCTAAATTTTTGAAGAAAATTCGAAATTTAAGCATATTTGTTTTGTGTTATCCTCTATAGCTACGGTTGATTTTAGAAGGCTACTGTTTTCGAGGTGTATGAGGCGTAGGGTATCACATCCTGACCGTCGTTATTATAGCGCAATCTCGTTGCCTGAACCTCGCACAAGAAACATCCAAGCAACTTACCCATTTCTGCCTCAATCGTCACGAATTCTGTCAGATTTGGTTACATTTCTCAAGTTCAAGTTCAGAAAATATTCTCTAAATTTTTAAAGAAAATTCGAAATTTAAGCAGATTTTTTGTGTGTTATCCCCTATAGCTACGGTTGATTTTAGATAGTCTACTGTTTTCGAGGTGTATGAGGTGTAGGGTATCACATCCTGACCGTCGTTATTATAGCGCAATCTCGTTGCCTGAACCTCGCACAAGAAACATCCAAGCAACGATCCATATCTGCCTCAATCGTCTCGAATTCTGTCAGATTTGGTTACATTCTTCAAATTCAAGTTCAGAAAATATTCTCTAAATTTTTGAAGAAAATTCGAAATTTAAGCAGATTTGTTTTGTGTTATCCTCTATAGCTACGGTTGATTTTAGAAGGCCACTGTTTTCGAGGTGTATGAGGCGTAGGGTATCACATCCTGACCGTCGTTATTATAGCGCAATCTCGTTGCCTGAACCTCACACAAGAAACATCCAAGCAACGATCCATTTCTGCTGATACGCTTTCCGTGTTGTCGCAGCTCTGTTTCACGTGCTTCGGATGTGAAATGCGTGCAGAAATGTAGCCAGAGCCCAGCATTTAAGCATTAATGACGCTCGTTCCGTTGAATACTCGAACCCCGTAGTCTAGGTAAAACCAACTGCAGCTATAGGCGATAACATAAATAAAAAAGAATCCTCTAAAATTTCGAATTTTCTTAAGAAATGATAGACAATAATTGTTTGAACTTGAACTTAAATTTTTTTAACAAATCTGAACGAATTAGAGACGATTGAGGCAGAAATGGATGGTCGCTTCTCCTGTGCTTCTCCTGTGCGAGGAGCAAGTTATGAGATTGCGCTATGATACCAATGGTTAGGATGTGATACCTTACGCCTCATAAACATCGATAAACAGTTAGTCATGTAAAACTAATCGCAGCTATAGGAATTACAGAAGAAAAAAAATCCGCTGAATTTTCGAATTTTCTTCAGAAATTTAGAAGAAAAAAAATTGAACTTGAACTTGAATTTTTTTTAAAAATCTGAACGAATTAGAGACGATTGAGGCAGAAATGGATGGTTGCTCTCCTGTGCGAGGAGCAAGTTATGAGATTGCGCTATGATAACAATGGTTAAGATGTGATACTTTACGCCTCATAAATATCGAAAACAGTAGTCTATGTAAAACTAATCGCAGCTATAGGAATTACCGAAGAAAAAAAATCCGCTGAAATTTCGAATTTTCTTAAGAAATTTAGAAAAAAAATTTGAACTTGAACTTGAAATTTTTTTAACAAATCTGACCGAATTCGAGACAATTGAGGCTGAAATGGATCGTAGCTTGAAACAGCTATAGCGATTACAAAAACAATCCGGTAAAATTTCGCATTTTCTTTAGATTTTGAAAAAAAAAATTTTTTTTTTTGAACTTGAACTTAAAAACATTTAACATCCGGCAGAATTTCGTAAAAAAACTCTTCTGGAATCCAAAAGTTAATAAAAGAAATAAGCTGTTAGGACCTGGTCACGAACTTGAACTTGACAAAATCTAAAATCTGAAAAATTCGTAATGTTTAAACAAAACTCTTCACAATTTCACATTAAAGTTTTTAAAAACATTCACGGGTCATCGGGTCAACCTTGTGTATAAATTCGTATTTTTTACGAATCAGAAAGAATATTGTAAAAAAAATCTTCAAAAATCAAAAGTTAATCAAATAAAGATACGTTTGAACTCGATGGTAATGAACTTGGAAAAAAAGAATTTTTAAATTCAGGCAAAAACTTATTAAAAAAAATACACGGCTTAGACGGCTGGTAATATACATGACTGGGAAAAAATTTAAACACAACCATGAGCACAGATTTAGGATTCACTGATTCTTCTTTTAATTTAGTTAAAAGCCATTATTTATGGTCGTTTACATTTCACAAGTTCTATGTATGGTAATAGAGTAACTGAGCCAATCCCTCAGAGCGCTAGAAAAATATCACGTACAATGCACACTGGAAATGTATTTTATATGTCATGTAATATAATTTTGCAACAATACATCTTTTAAGTTACGTTATTGCATGTAACATAAATTCATACAAATTAATTTCATAACTACTTCATCAGCTACATGGTATCATACAGGAGTCATGCTCATACATATGAATATAACACTGATCAATATGTCACAACAAAAAGTACATATCAAAGTTTTGAATTGAAGGTAATTATTACTTCATACGAAAATTATCAATTTTAATTCACATGTGGTACGGGTTTTGCGTTTCATGGCTTCACACGTTGTCAAAGGGAACGAAGGTAAAACAACAAGTTGGTCGTACCAAAGAAGCTAATTCAGAAATGAACTACTTTCCACTTTGATACCCTACTTGTACTTTTAATGGATGACAGAGCGGCAACGATTTTCAAACAGTGAAGGTTATACAAAAGTTGAAATCATTCATGATTTTAAGGGTGCAGGCTGTTTTTACATGTTCTTTTCATACAACTTATTGTAGGGAAATGCAACTGAATACATCTAACAATTACAGGAGGAACGGTTAGCAGGGAAGTAAATATCTACAACAATGGGCGGTATGGAAAATACATGTACTTAAATGATACAAAATACTAATAAACTTTACTTGAAATGAAGCTAAACGTACCACGAAATTGAAGCTACACGTTGAGCACAAAATTAACAAGATACATTACTTAAAAGAAAATGTGTATCGCTTAATAGAGGGTGTGATAAAAAAAAATCCAAATAATTACCGGTTGGTACAGGGTGAATATAAAAAGCGGAACCCAAACCCTAAAAAAAAAATTTCATATTTAAAAAAAAATATGCAGAACCAAAAATAAAAATAAGATAGTTTAATATGAGCAAAAAATTCGTTCAAAGAATATCACCATTTAAACGCAGGTGTAAACCTGTCTCGTAAAAAAAAAAAACACCGAATTTATTGCGTGTTTTGACTGTTTGGAACAAAGAAAAGACAGAATACTTGTTTCAACAACTGTAGAACACACTATCTTTTTAAAGACGGGCCTCCAAACGGATTTACTCCAAACTTTTAAACTAAGGTTTTATCGTTTTTTTCTTAAGGCAATTGTGGCGACGGTTATTAAAATCGCATTTTTTTTGGACGAGACGTGTTTTAGGGTCATTGTGTTTAAAATAGTGATATTCTTTGAACGGATTGAGCAATTTCAGTATTCTATTCATCTAAAAGCAGCTTATGAAATTGGCTATCCAATCAATATTTTTGATGCTACATATTTTAAAATATGAAATTTAATTTTTTACTCAAATTTGTAATTTTGTTATTTTTCGAAGTTCGGAGGGAACAACATTGCACTGTCCAAACAATGCATCGCAACTGTTGCAATACGTTTTAAAACGGAGGCCCCACAGACTTTCCAGAAGGATGTGCATTTGTCAGCACTGACGCCATTGAATCAGTGGTACTGTTAACAATTAGATTATTGAAAAGGTTTGCTTGGATTATCTTATTTTAAAATAATGCACCCTGTCTTACACGTGACCGACATACGATCCCTGTATACATTTTGATACATGTCCAAAAACAAGGCCATTATTATTAAGAGTACAATATACATTTAATAACTATGTTATACATTGTAACATTAAATTCCAAGTTAATTTTGACATTTTACAACTACGGTTAATTTTTTTTGTGTACATGTACATTTCAATGGAATGTTGCTTCTACCATTCAGGAAAAAAAACCTACATCGACAATATAACTTCAAAAAAACTATCAATACACCTGTCTTCCGTGCAAAAAAAAAACTAAATAATCAGATATCTATCCAAAAAGAAGATGACAAAATAAGTGTTTTAAAGTCATATAGCTCTCGCTTTAAAGATAGTACCAATGACACATTTCCTGTGAAATTTTCTTTCTGAAATGCTGCTTTATCAAATCAATGATGCTCAGTCATCGGTGACTAAAGTCATAGTAGCACTTAGTAAGGCGCAATTCCTTCGCCCAATGGTTCACCAAAGCCTACCGTGGAGGTTCACACAAGCGACTCGCCGCGCGTGGTGTACCCACTACCTTCTTCCTCATTTCATGACAGCGTGCAGGTCCTTTAGATCTGCAGCGAGCCTTCAGTACGGAGGAGGGAGGGGTGCTCTACAGGTATTTCGCTAGTATTCTCCTTAGAGATTTCCAATACGCTGTTTAGGCAATGTTATCGCGTGACAACGCCCTTGAAAAAGACCCACGATGTGACCACGTATACTGACTCACTTTGTGACCATGTACATTTTATTCATCACACACCTGGTCAATTGTTTCGACACTGATTGGACGGCAGCAACATACAATCCAGCGTCTGTACACTTCACTTAGATTGGTTACAGTTTTGCTGCAACCAGTTCAAGTCGTTCACATTTGGACCAACTTCTTATATCCTCCGGAGCAGTGACTACTTCTTGTTTTTCGGAGTGTGTTCCTAGAACAAAGAATGTTCAATGTTCAAATCAGTTTACAAGTGGCGTGTCTCTGGATAAACATCCTGAGGAGCTTTGGCATCAAAATTTGGTTGTTAAGACGCCATACTTGTCGATTTGCTTGGTTTACAGTTGCCATGACTGGATCCAGAGATTTCCGTCGAATTTGGCCGTTTTGCAATGTTATTATAGTTGCAGCGTCTTTCGTTGGATAAATGTCCACCACAAAGGATGACATCAATCCTCTAGGCTTACGCAGAAAAGAACGGACGCTGAAAGAACTGTAGTCTACTTAGAATGCGCCTCAAATCTCGGAAACCTTTCTGCAGGCCCTTCAGGGGGGCCGATTTCACGAAACGCTAAGACATCCGCTAGGATCCATCGCAGAGCTGGGACTCGTCTTTAGTCCTCAGATGAGAAGGAAGACAAGACAAGTTTCGTGAGATCGGCCGAAGAAGACTTGGCTTGATTAATGCCGTCCACGCAGGAAAGGAGACCTCGTGATGGCTTCTGCATGGCGATGTTGTGCTAAACTTTCCTGTCCGTAGCCAACCTTGCTGCTGTTATTTCTTTGGATTGATCTTGCAGTCAAGCCATCGTTTTGGTGGACGGCCTCTGGGTCTAATCTCCTTTGACATTGCCTTCTAGTACCATTTTGGGGGTATCTTTGTGAGTTGCATTCTTTAACGTGGCCGTAAGCACAACTAGTTCCAGAAGGAACTTGAACTACGCTGTGAGCTCGCCATTTACTCTGCGATGGCTTGTCAAGTGCATGCAACATTCATATCAGCTTGCTTTTGGTATCCAAAGAAGGCCATTGGCCTTCCATAGGCCCCTCTGCCAAACCAAATCAAATGCTTTTTGGAAGTCGATGTGGCAGCAATAGAGGTTCCTGTGTTTTTCCAGGTATTTCTCACTTAGATAACTAAAAGTGAAAATTTGGTCAGTAGTAGCCCTCCCTGTTCCAATCCTTTAGGATCAAAGTCCAAAATGTCTGGGTATATACCAATGTCACCTTGTCCAGGTGCTTAAAAAAGATGTCCAAGGTTTTCAAACTCCCGCGAAAAAAAAGCACCTTTAACACAACAGTATGACTGGTTTATCTTTCAGCAACACTCGACCATTCATTCAACCCAGTTACAAGCTGATCATCACCTTTGTGACCTTCTTTCGTTATGAGCAGCTTTCTGCCACATTCTCACTATTCGACAAGGATTTAATGTGGCTTCCTAGCCCGACAGGGAGGCATACAAGGTCATGTTTCTTTGAAACAATTTGGGAATTTAATGCCAATTGACAGGATTTGAGACACCTATAGCTACAAGTACATCCGACCGACTACTGAGCGATTTGATTAAAATATTCAGATTTAAGATGTTCCGCCATATTCCACCTTCTTTGATGAGTGACAAAAAGTCGATTGAAAAACATGTTGATTCTTCTCAGACCTGATCTGTAAGTACAGCAATGCGTTAGGTAGGATTGAATCCTTGCTTCCAAAATTATTGTGTTTGGAACACCTGCGATCGGCGACAATCCACATTAAGTTTTGGAGACGGCCCCACGGCCGTAATGGGAAAACGTAATGTTCGTCATCTTAAACCTGGAGTAAACTTTCTTGTCTGGAAAAAAAATAGAGACAAAAACCAAAATTGATTTTGGTGGTACCGCAAAATTGAGTGAAAGTGTTCCGAGGAGTGGCTTGTCATTTATCAGCCCTTCCATGGTCAAGTCTGTATGGGGCGTCCGAGGGAACTGGGCAAGTCGCCCCATGCTTGGTGCAATATTGGAAAGAGTGCCCAGTTAGTGGCGACATGACTCAGTGGTGGGGTTCGTGATGTTGTACCTTACAAGCTTACAATGAAGTCGGCAGCGGAAATAAACTCAGCTCGTTCGTTTCGGCGTATTATTTTTCATTTGGAGTAGCGTTCCTTGCTTGCTTTGGCGACAGGTTCCGAAGGGACTCGGATGAGGGCTGGGGCATTCCGAAATAATTCTGACGAAGAATATTGCAAATCATCGGTAAACCGACAAAAATTAACACGCCGTCAACCCGCGGGGATAAAGTAAGAAAATTCCCCTTCCAACGTCGTCTGTATTCGTCACAGACAGCAAATTGTTGGGCATTAGGGGAAGAAGCTGGGCCTCATTGATTAGAGGCATCGGAGGGTAAGTATGTAGCTTAACGTAACTTTTGAGGAATTACATGTGAGTACACCGCAGAGCATGCATAGTTGGTAAGACTGTGTGTGAGAACTCCAAGCGAATCTCCAGATAAATATGCATTGGTAGTTGTTCTACGGGCAAGTAGAGTGCAAGTAACTGAGTTATTGCTTCATGACGGTTAAAAAAACGTCACGGCAAAAAGCATCTCCAGCGGATACGCACACGCGTTGCACCGTTTGTTCAGAGCAAAATGAAACGCTCGTTTGCTGATCGTTCGGTAACCTGTATATACTGCAAACGCAGTTATGTAAACAGCTGTACAAAATTCGAGTTTTCTATAGGTTTGTGCACAAACACTGAGACGCCCAGCAGGCATCACTTTGTACATGTGTCAGCGCTCTAGTATTTAATATAGCTCTATGAGTGCAAGTAGACTTGGGAGGGTCGAAAACTCACCGTGCCTTTACATGTAATTGCACTTATCACCAAATGTTACAATAACTTTATGAACACGCACAAAGTTAATTATTCAACCCCGAAAAAAGAGAGCTTTTGGAGGTCCGGGAAGACATTTTAACTTAACATACAAGTATACTTTGTTTTCTACAAACACCCTTATAATTTACATTACATTGTCATGATTGAATAACCCTAGTAACAATCAACAAAGAAACAAGCAGAATGTGATACGAAACCACAACACTGCTCAAGGAGAGTGAAGAAATTGGCGTCGACGTCCTGCCATCCTTGCTTCCAATTCCTTTCGTGTATGACTGTCTGCACTTCTAGCTGCGGCAATGTAGGAAAACACACACAACATGGCATATCCAATGTCATGTGCCATATTAGACTGAAACTTATGACGAACTGTTTCCTTGAGTTTCGGGTCTGTGAAACAAAATTGTTGGCACACGTTCTTGATTTTCGTACGTGTATTGCAAACCATTATGAACTACACTCAACCAAAAAAGAAAAAACAAATCTTAATACTGTTTGTCTCACTCAAAAACTACTGGGCACATCTTGCGACTAACGACTGATCAGTACAGCAATTCCATAGCAATTCAGTCATACCCCTTGTTAGACCCAAAAACTAATGTGTACAAAATTATGCAATTTATGACAAATGGTACTGAAAAAAAAGGTACACTTTTTTTGTATACGTGCAGGGTGCGTGTTGAACCCCAGCTTTGCACGTATTAGAAAGTGCAACTGTTTTCGGTATCATTTGTCATGAATTGCCACTGTTTTGGCTCAAATAAAGGGTATTGGCTAGATTGCTAAGGAAATTCTGTACCGATTAGTCGCTATTTGAGCGAGAGGTGCTTTTTGAGTGAAACAAAAAGTGGAAGGTTGAGTGCAGTTCTTTATTACACTAAAAAAAATCTAGCAGGAAGATAGGGTTTCCATGCACCCCTGGATACATTTTTCCAACATACGATTATGGAGTTTAGTAAATGATTTTTGATGTAAGCAAGATAAAATCTCATACCATTGGGTTTTATTTGGCGGCCATCTTGGGCTTCGACGAAAATCTGTTATTTTGAACTAGGCATTATACGAAGCCCAATTAAGGTGTAGGCTTAGTCTTGTAGCTGGAAATGCTGAGTGCGGATGTGAATAATCATGCCAGTATGGTGCGGCCATCCCTTCCCTTTTACTCACTGACTTCGCACCAGAAAACTGTTGAGGAGGCGGAAGATGAAAAGTGGAAGAGCATCAAGGGAGATTGGTTATGACGAGTTTTTTTTAATTTTTTAAGATTACGACTAAGACGTTCAGTATGACGATGAAATGTCATTGATGACCACTTCTCTAGCTTCTCATGTCGCTGAAGAAGACAAGTGTATTAGAACAATTTCTTGTTCGTAATCAATCTCTAATACTCATCATAATCAATCTATTGATGCTCTTCCACTATTCCTTTCCACTGGAATAGTACTACTACTATGGCAAACACTACGTCATAGCTGACGATGGTTGTAGCACAACCAAAGAAGTTTAGCTATCACGCACATTCTATTATGAATTGCAAAGACCCACTCTTGAGTGGCAGTCTCTATCACAGCGAGTGCAGGTCAAGGATGAGGGCGCCTGAGATGAACATACCCGCCTTTTGTGTGGCTCCCTTTGTCAGTCAGGAAGATTTCTAGCATCGTCGGCCAACCTCGACACCTTCCTGCACGCGGCCTATTCCTATCGATCATTTTAGGCGCCGACCATCCTCTTGACATAGCCCAAGCTATTAAAGACGTCTCCATGCCTAGGTAAGCAAACGTGCATGCTCTAAAACCTCCGTGTTGGTCACTTAATCCTGCCAGCTTATGCAGAGCATGCGTCTGAGGCATCGGAAGTGGAAGCTGTTTAGTCTCTTCTCCCTGACCGGCATAGGGTGTTTAGGTTTCACAGCCGAGTGCCCTGAGAACACAGGCCTGGTACACTTGCATCTTGGTGTGCACAGTCACGTGATGCTTGGCTATTCTGCTGTTGAGCTCTGTGTCAAGAGACAGTGTGTTGGAGATGGCTGATACGAGGTAGGTCAAGGTATCTACCCCCTAAAGAACGTGTCCGTTGGTGGTGATGGCAGTCTACAATGTTCTGGGTCATGATATTGGTCTTTATCATGTTGATGGTCGGCCCAAAATTGATTGCAGGCGCGGGACAATCGATGAGCCGCTGGAGTGGGGCTTTATTGTGGGACGCCAACCAATGCATCATCAACTTGGGTATGCAAACTGGTGCAGCCTCCAAAAGCGTAGGTACTAGGCACATTATAAGAAGAGCATACCAAAGAGAGTGGGAGCCAACACGTACGCAGCCCTATTTTACTTTACTTCTCAATGGGAAGGTATCTTATGTTACACCGTTGAAGTTCACGCCCTCGTGGAAGGATGGTATCATGCCCATCCCTAGGGTGGCAGCCGATCCCCTGCAGCAGTTTGAAGAGCCCACTAACTGCTGACCAGTTCCTAAACCTTTTGTCAGGTCTATGAAAGCAGTATAGAGTGGCATTTGCTGCTCCTGAAACTTCTCCTGCAACTGGCGAAGTGAGAATATATCCACAGTGGGTCTGCCCGCTCTAATGCCACACTGCTACTCCTGGTTGACACGTGACGTGAGGCTCTGTAGACGGGTCAGGACAATGCGTGAGAAGACCTTTCCGACTAAGCTGAGCTGAGAGATTCTGCGATAGGTTTTACAATCGCAGCTATTGCCCTTCTTTCTGTACAAAGTGACGTTGTTTGCATCACGCATATCCCTGTGGAATGTTGCCCTTTTCCCAGCAGAGGCAGAGGAGTTCATGAAGGCGACGCAGCAGCACTGGTTATTAGGACTTCAGGGAAGGATACCGTCAGGGTAGGATACCGTCAACAAGCAAGGCAGCCTGTGGCTTTTCTGAACTCTTCCAGTTGTGAGGGCAGTGTGGATGTCTAGCCTCTCCCATGACTGGCAGGTCTTGGATGGCTTCTTTTGGCTATTTGTCACTGATTCTATTTCTTCCAAGTTTGACTCGGCGTCCTTACGTCCTTCTCTTCCTGTTTGAAGAAGTGGGCGAGGTTTAGACCATCGACCAAGTGGGGCCAATCAGATTCCTGTAAAGTGTCATCACCGCCTGTAGGTTCTGCCAGAGCCACATCAAGACTGTCGACAAAGTGCCGAGTCCTCTCTGGGTACGAGCTTCGCTTTGCTGGCTACGAGGCAGTCTGAGTGGTTCCACTCCTGATTTTCAATTGATTCCCGACACCCAAATTACTCCGAAAAACGTGTTCATTTGTCATTAAATTTTGTCATTCTTAGATCCCCGTTACAAAACTCATGTCAATAATCGATTTTCGTCGAAATCCAAGATGGCCGCCAAATGAACCCCATGAAACAACATATGATCTGGGGAACAAAAAAGTTCTATTTCAGGATACCTTTTGGATTACAAAAAAGTAGGTTTAGAAAATATGTCCAGGGGTACATGGGAACCCTACAGTCCTCCCCAACTAATATGCAATAACAGTTGGCCAACATAAATGCTTGCAAACAAATGAGACAACAATGTACACAAATGAGACAACAATGTACACAACAATAGGGAAAAAATGATGTCACAGGCAAAAAGGGATGGGTTTTGTTTTCTTTGTTCTGTTTTGGATTTTGGATGGGGGGTTTAAGTCCTGCCTAATTCGATACAGAATTTGAAACGGAATAGGCAAAAGGACAAGTTTTTCCACTTTCGAATCTCAATTAATTACTTAAACACGTACACACAAGTGTGCATCTGCCTACAACTCCAAGGCATTTGCAAAGCACAAGAGTGAAACCTGGTGTCCGGAGTTATGTATCTTGTAGTTCAAAATTACTTACGGCGCCTTGATCAGAAATTTTAAAAGACCATATCGAATGGCAGCTCAAGCCCCACAAGTGTTCTAACAAATAACGGAGTGGATGATTAAACCAACCAACAATCAATTCATTAACAGCCACTAATCTATGTAGTTTAGCAGCCAGACCCTTGCATTTACAATCTTTTTCTACAGCCACCTTCAGCAGATATCATGCCACCAAGGAAGTTAGTTGATGTACCTGGCCATATCAACGAGGAGTAGATCTTCAGCTTCCGTCTAGCCAATCACCAGCTTAGTTTTGGGAACACTGAAACACAGGTGCAGGGCTCCATTTTACTTTCTTTTTACTCTACCCGTATGTTCTCTCATGTTGAGCACGGATGAGGCAAATAAAGTGCAGTAGCATGAGCATATAATACAGTCTGCTGAGCTTTCACATCGACAGACCATCAGTCCAATTGTCCAGTGCTCGTATCATAATGTAGTCAGGATAAAGGTTTAAGATAGATGTAGATAGATACAACCTTGCCTCACACCCTGACTGATGTCCACCGTAAAGATGATTAGCTGGATTTAATGACAAGGGATTTCAATTTCTTTCAGGGCAAGTCCACAAAGTAATTGAGCTGCACAAAGTTAAAAGCTTTGCTGTGGTCAATGAAACACAGCCAAAGGTTCCTTCTACATTCATGGCATTACTCCATGATGTGACAAAAACTTGCAATGTGTTCCATGGCCTCTTCGGAAATCCAGCTTGTTCCGTAGGAAAATGTGATCTCAGCCTGTCACTGATGATGTGCATTTACATCTTACTTACATGGGGCATTAAGGCAATGGTCCTGCTGGTCTTACATTTGGTTATATTTCCTTTGTTTGGCAAAGAGCTGAAACCGCTTTTTTTCCCCAGTCCTTTGGCAACGGTTAAAAGCGCCGAATTGTTACACAATTTTTGCAGCATCTTCGTCTAATTTCTTCAGGAACTCCATAGGGATGTCAATCAAAGCCAGAACCTCTTTAAGGCACAGAAACAGAAAGAAACAGAAGTGGTTTTATCTTAAATTCAAACCTCATCTCCCAATTGTGAAGTCTACAGTTGTGCACTGGCTGATGTATGTAATGACTTGCCCTGGCACAGTCACAGATGTTTCATTGCACAACTCCACACAGGTGACATCATGGCGTCAGCAGCAGCACCAGTCATTCTGCAGTACCAGCCAAATGGGCTTTGGAGGATACGTTTAAAAGAGAGGTCTCTCTGCAAGGCACCCAACTTCAAATTCAGCAAAGTTTGGCACAAGCTGCAAGCCTTTAAGTATACACTAATAAGCCTGATAATACAAAATTATGTAAAGAACTTACCTAAAATATATTAAGATTCCTACTATATTACTGGAGGAACGAATCATGCTGCTCTCCCTGTGTGAACTCGGGAGCTGACCCACTCAAATGGTTCCTCCGCAATTTAACACAGTTTAGTGGACATTCATTTGCATTGTAACGATGGTGGACAATACCATTTTCTTGGAAGGGCAGTGCAAGCTGTTTCACAGGGTCATATATAAAAACAGCACAATACTAATCCATTATCACAACAATCCACAAAGAAAAAATAGTGGAAGCCAAAATAGCAGCTGTGCTATGCTTCAATTTCCAGTTAATTTTTGTTTTTAATTCAGAAAAGCTTTCTAAAAGATTGCACAAACCACATGTGTGAATATGGAACCAAAATGAGATAAGTAATCAGCTCCAGTACTTACCATACTCCGCAAGCATAAAAATATCCTTCTTGGTTTTGTACTCTTTGATATCTTTCAGCTCTATGAACCACTGGAGAGAAGAAGAAAAAACAAAAACAAAGGGAGAACAACCTTGATGAGACATTTTGCTAACGCAGTATACAAACTTTCACGGAAATGGTAACCCCTCTAAATTTATTATTGACATGTTTAAGGCTACAAATATGAAGTTAAAACCAACCCTTTAAAGTTACCGAGGCAAGATTTAACTTTCCAAAAATCTTAAACACGCTCTATTTTAGACGCAAGTCGTTATTTAACCATTTCTTCTGGCTAGGCGAGTCAATTCAGGTTCTTGCACGCAATGCCGAGTGTAAAGATCTATCTCACTTACTGCTTTACTTCGTCCAGTTTCATTTCCCCTCACTTTTCGTTATACAGCGTGTGTCAATGAAAACGCAGGATTAGAAACAAAAATATTAAGAATATAAACCACCCCTATTCATCATAATGTTAACCCTCTTTTCAAAGTACCTTTCCTTCTCTTCACTATGCTTTTTATCCCATCTCATTTGGACAATCCTGTCCAGAGATAGAGTACATTGAAGAAGGGTTATAAATTCCAAGCTGGTCTGATTTGTGAAATCACACATACCTAATCACACATACCTAATGATAATGAAAGGTTTGAATTCAGTACAGGTGAAACGAGTATTTGTGGATCACAAAGAAGGACATGTGTGGCAGGATTAGGCTTACATAATCCTTTAGTCCACAATCAATGTTATTAGTCAATAATTCATGATGCTTTGAAACAATGATAGTCCAGTTATTAAATTTAAGTGATACTTATCATCAGTTGTTTCAAAGAAAATTTTGTTCTGGTTTAATTGTCTTCAATGAATACCTGCATAACTGGTCGTTGTGTTAAGGTCATTGAATCAGACCAACCCGCTTCAGAAGGGCTTCACAAAACTTGTCATAACTTTTGAACCAAAAGTCCAAATTCCACCAAACAAAACTCTTGTCAAAGATGAAATTATGGACAATCAAATCCTTATCAAATTAGGCACACCAGTAGCATAATTTTCTCAGAAAAAAAATCGCTTTGAATCCTGCGTTTTTATTGACACACGCTGTAGTTGTTTTCTCTCTCTTGTGTGTATTCTTTTATTTACAGACATCTTGGACCTAACTGCTTGCCTGTGACATGCAAGGACATTGGTCCAGATATCGCCCCTTCACTTCAGCAAGCAATGAGGGGTTCTATAAGCAAATATTACTTTGAAGCATCGATTTTTGGTAGAGTGAAATCTTCCACTCTTTAATGATTAACCCAGTAGATGATAATCTGCTGGGTACCAGTAAATCATGACCAGTTCCAGTATTTATTTTATCATCTATCAGCCTTTCATCTCCAGTACGACACCGAAAATTTAGGCTTGTTGAATATTGGGGAGCAAAAGACGACTGTTCTCTTCAATTCAGAACGGATTGGTAATTGTTGAAAGTGCACATTGTTATTTACAAACCCGCCCAATAACCAGATGCCCTGGGGCCTGATCTAGAACAAATTGCAATATATTTTATTTTAATATTATCACGCTATGGAAACATCAATATTTAATGTACTGAAAATCTAATTTCATCAAAGGAGTGGAAAAGTGCTTTTATTCACTTTTTCGCTACTAATTTGTCATCACCCGTCGTATGGAGGGTGTCATGTTTTCTTTTGCGTCCGTTACCCGTCAGAAAATCCTTTCACATCACGTATGAGACTTTGCGAGACACGACTGATCACAGCAGATGACTTTTCTATGTCCACCTATTATTACAATTTATACTTTACACTGTCGCCAAATACTATAGGATAATTACTTGAAAAAAATCAAGAAATTGAAGAAAAAAAATTCTGCCGAATTATTTGTTGGTTAAAATAAATTACTTTTTGCTCAATAAACCATTTATTTCATGGAAAATCTTTGCATAAACAGGTCTACTTGAAATGAGGCCGGGAAATGATATACACTCTCAATTTAAAATGTAAGTGTCTACGCCAATAGGCTGGGGTCGAAATTTAAATATTAGGGAAAACATCCGAAATCCCAGATTTGTGTGTTCGTTTTGTGTTGAATTAGGTTACTGGCATAACTTAGAAATAACCTATAAATTAAAAATTAATGAACACAAATTAACTGGATTAAATCTTTAGCTGATTTCTGGGCTTTAGAGAAAAGAAATTACGCAGTGTGACAAGTGTATAACCTCTTAAAATAACATACGTGCCCCAGATCAAAGCCTTAGGCCGGGAGGGGGGGGGGGGGGGGGGGGGGTTGTGGACCATGCCATTGATATCATTTTTAAAAGTAATAACAACGCGAGGTCTTTTCCATCCAAAGAATCATTTCTTTCGTCGGGACTCAAGTATGCTTTTCTGGAGTAGTGCATTCCACTCTTGAACTGTCAAGAAGCTGATTATCTCAATCAATTTTCATACCTCGATCACGGTCTTCACAATTTAGCTGTTTAAATTACAAAATGTAATTAATGAAAAAAATGTGTGACGTACATGCAAAGCTCATGTACAGAATTACATCTGTTTCTCATCAACCTCACAGAATTCTTTGTTCTAATTGTGACCAAAGTGTTTTGAGATGTTTTGTTTCATATTTTCATGTACTAACAAATGTACTGTAAGCATCACAACCTGAACCCAGTACTTCCTGAAATGCTCTTAACCAAATCCAACTAGCCTAAATCCAATAAATCATTTTCAGGCGCTCAAATCAATAATCTTTAAATAAAGATTTTTCGGCTTTACTTTGAAAATGGTTCATGCATGCACTGTTTTTTAGACTTCCCGTGGTCATGAATCCTAAACATTAGCTTATATATAGGAATGCAAATCGAAGCAAGTCACCAGACAAACTGTTCGAGGACAAAATGTCCCAAATTTTAATCTCAAAAATATGCTTGAAAACACCTTTCCACTCCCTAGAAACAATAAGATTTTTAACATGTTGTTTGTATTTTATTTGAAGTTGTTTGACGCTTGAATGGTTTCTATTGCAATTTGTTCTAGGTTTTAACTTAAATTGACCGGACTCTTCCCAAAATCAAAATCGGATTTTTAAAGAAGGAAAATAGCTTTTCTCGCCGTCTCTTGTAGACCTATAATTTTCCACGTACCATTTGGACAAAATGTATTCATATGGCTGGTGTCAATATACATTTTGTCCCCCCAAAAGTGGGCCTAAATATTTTTGAAATAAAAGTACAATTTGAAAATGTTAATTGCGCAGATACTCCTAATCGTTACCTTAAACCCACAAGTAATATTTATTTCCCTTACACCTTTCTGTACAATGGTCAATTAATCACAACAAAGTAAACATCTTGAAATTGTCTTTCCTCTGTTGGCATACATAACGCTGAATTTTAAGAATTGTAAGAAGAAACTAGAGCTGTATGTCTGTTTGCAAACAGAACACAGGGCTTTTTCGCATTTTACAAATATTTGTTTCGTTTGTCCTTTTGCAGTCAGTTTGCTTCATGCAGTTAAAGGTTGTTCAAAACGCTTAGAATAATTCGTAAAGTATAATTTTATCAAATGATGTCACTTGCCCTGCAATGACGTCATCCTTAAGACCCTTCTCAATGCACACTTTGTCATTGTGATTTTGGTTTGAACCAAGTTGAATGTCAATCCGATGAAAGAAAGTGTGTAATTTGTGGAAGCAGAATTAAATTATAAATATCTAAAAATTATAAAAAACACACGATGACGTCATCGTGACGTCACTTTAAACTTTGTATACTAGTACCATTATTTACCTACCCACTAAGTTTTATGACAGTCAGACCTTTCCTTATATGTATTTTGAAAAATCACATTTTTATGACGTCATAATGATGTCAGATATTTTGTTCAAAATGTTGTGCAAATACCTTTTACCTAACAGACCAAATACACAAAGAATTTTGAATTTTGCATGTTACGTTCATGAGATATGGCTAAAAGGTCAAAAACTTCAAATATTCATATAAAATCTCCGGATGACGTCATCATGGCGTCACTTAATTTTTTTTTTTACCTATAACACATCCCGGTCTAGCCACATACCAAGTTTCAACCCAATCAGACTTACAGTTCTGTAGATATAGGACTTCATAATATGCACGTCAATTTTCAAAAATCAATAAAAAAAATTAGGTGATGACGTCATCATGACGTCATAGTCTTGGCATAATTTTTGTATGAGGGTCTTCCTTGGCTGTAACATTGATGACGATTCCAGATCGCCAAGTTATAGAAATGGTGGCTTGAAAACGTGTACAAAGTCAATGGGCTAACACGTGTACAAAGTTAACGGGCTAAAAAAAATCCCACTGCAGAAAAATTGCACCTTTAAATTTGTAAATTGCCTTTGAACTGAAACATTTTTATGAAATATGACTTGATATTCTGACCCTTAGGAATATGTTCAATCGAATGACAGTGCGAAAAAAAGTACGATTTCTATTTCCTTCTCATAGTAATTCTCGGCTGAAGTTCAGAACTACTCAGTAAGATATCAGTGTTGTATAGGAAAAGACTTGTGGAAAATCCCACTGCAGAAAAACTGCACCTTTAAATACGTAACATAGGGCTTTTCGGCATTCTGATTTTTTATTATACGTCCCTGACTATGCGCATGCATGAACATAAAATCTGTCAAAGTTAGCCGAAAATCGGCTAAAACGGTCACTGTGATGTGGACAGGATTTGACCTCGGCAACACGTGCTCTGCAGGCTGACTGACATAGGATGTATGTGCGTAACGTACATGTATGTACATATAGACGTTCTGTGCATGTTTTAGAGCAGAGGTGTTGTTAACCTGTAGTTTTAAGCGTGCGCAGGGCATGTCCGAGTTCGCTTATTGCCTCGAAGCTTTGAAATGTTTTAGACCTACCCTTAAATCGACAATTAAAGTAAAAACTAACATAAAAACTGCCATGGTTGATTTTTCAGGAATTTTCAAATGAAAAAGGGTCTTTTTATTATAACTTCCGGTCCGATGACGTCATTCGCCTAAAACTTCGCACACGTCTTAAGCGGATCAAGGTCATCATATACACCAATATTTAGGCGATTCCGACAAACTTCGCCACAGACATCTATTCAAAATACATTTTTGCAAAGTTTCAACCTGTCGTTAGAGGGCGCTCGAAGATTGCATGACGTCATTGGTAGATGATTTGAAGAATACTTTTAGCCAAGAGACTAACACCGTTAAAAGCAAGTTCATATCTATTACCATTTTCAAATAATAAGCCACTTCCGGTTTTGGCCTTTTTCGACCGGAAGCAAGGGTCACGTGATTTCACGCACACTGAATGAAATAAAGACCTCAACCTACTCTACCACTTGCCGGTAACAGAATGCTGCGGACGCGTACGGTTGATTTCTTATGCATTTTTAAATATTAAAAGTGTCACAATTTAATTGCCTATAAATACACACCGGATGACGTCATCATGACGTCATCATTACACAATGTTGTTTGAATTAGGGTCTTTGCTTGGACAAAGATTGGTGCAAATGAATGACTGGCAAAAAGTCAAAAATGCCCTTTGAAAATCGACATTTTTTTCTAAATTTCTGTGTACAAAGTCTATGGGAAAAATTAAATATTCAAAAATCTATAATAAATTAGTCGATGACGTCACCATGACGTCAATCTTCGGGACACATCTTTGCTATAGGGACTATGCTTATGCAAACTTAGAATGATGTATGACAAAGATTAATGCCAAAAGTGGAGGCCAGAAAAAACGTGCACAAAGTCTATGGGGTTTAGGCGACAAAAAGAAGAAAGAAGATGAAAAAAAACTAGAAATGTGTTTGTGGACAAACACAAGCTGTTTCGGATATTTAAAATACTCCGTGCACATGATGAACACTTGATGAAGTCACTTCGAATGTCATCTGCCAAGTGAAAAGTCAATCAGACATATAGAGCCAAAGTATGATTTGAAGAAAAACGTGTACAAAACCTACGGGGAAAAATGCATCTTTAATGTGAAGTAACCTTACACCTGATGATGTCACGATCACGAATTTCTTCTAGGACCATCTGTGGGTGGTGGTCTAAGTGTGTACCAAGTCTAACGTGGATCGGATTTACAAAAGTGCCAAAGTAGAATGTTTTAAAACGTGTACAAACCCTATGGGGAAAATGCATCTTTAATGTGACGTAACCCAACACCTGATGACGTCACGATCACAATTTTCTTCTAGGACCATCTGTGGGTGGTGGTCTAAGTATGTATCAAGTCTGAGGTCGATCGGATTTACAAAAGTGCCAAAGTGGAGTGTTTTATAACGTGTACAAACCCTATGGGGAAAATTCATCTTTAATGTGACGTAACCCAACACCTGATGACGTCACGATCACAAATTTCTTCTAGGACCATCTGTGGGTGGTGGTCTAGGTATGTATCAAGTCTGAGGTCGATCGGATTTACGAAGAGGCCAAAGTGGAGTGTTTTAAAACGTGTACAAAACATATGGGGAAAAATGCATCTTTAATGTGACGTAACCAAACACCTGATGGCGTCACGATCACAAATTTCTTCTAGGACCATCTGTGGGTGGTTGTCTAAGTGTGTATCAAGTATAAAATCGATCAAATTTACGAAAGTGCCAAAAAGTGAAGTGTTTTAAAACGTGTACAAAACCTATGGGGAAAATGTGCATCTTTAATGTGAACTAACGTGACACCTGATGACGTCATGATCACGAATTTCTTCAAGGACCATTTGTGGGTGATGGTCTAAGTGTGTACCAAGTGTAACGTCGATCAGATTTACGAAAGTGCCGAAATGGAGCGTTTTAAAACATGTACAAACCCTATGGGGAAATAAGCATCTTTAATGTGACGAAACCTGACTCTTGATGACGTCACGATCACGAATTTCTTCTTGGCCCATTTGTGGGTGGTAGTCTAATTATAATTTAAGTTTAAAGTCGATCGGATTTACGAAGATACCAAACTGGAGTGTTTTAAAACGTGTACAAAACATATGGGGAAAAATGCATCTTTAATGTGACGTAACATGACACCTGATGACGTCACGATCACAAATTTCTTCTAGGACCATCTGTGGGTGGTGTTCTAAGTATGTACCAAGTCTGAAATCAATCGGATTTATAAAAGTGGCAAAGTGGACTGCCAGAAGAAACGTGTGTTAAACCTACGGGAAAAAGTCTGAAAAAGGAGAAAAAAAAAAAACTAGAAATGTGTTTGTGGACAAACACAAGCTGTTTCGACTGTTACATTATTTGACAAGGACATGAGATTATGAATATTAGTGCATGCAAAGTTTCAACCGAATCGGACGAATAGTTGCGGAGATAAAGGGCTTTAAAAGAAGCAAGGTTAGGGCGCCCTCACATGACGACCACAGAAGTGATACTGTCGCCGCCGATATTTTCACATTAACACTTCCCAATATGAGGGCATTCAAAGTTTCAACGCAATGGGACCCATGCTTACAAAGATATACGGCTGCAAATGATGCTATGTTAGGGCGCCCTCACATGACGACCGATGACGTCACCTTGACTTAACCTATATTCTGGTGTATAACGGATTCAAGTTTGTGTGAATGCAAAGCTTCAACCAAATCGGATGCATACTCGTGGGGATATGGAAATTCTGCAAAGTTAGGGCGCCCTCACATGACAGCTAATGACGTCGCGATGACGTCACCTATATTGCCACACGAAACACACCCCAATGTGAGGGCATGCAAAGTTTCAACGCAATCGGACCCATACTTGCAAAGTTACAGGGCTGCAACAAATGCAAAAGTTAGGGCGCCCTCACATGACACCTGATGACGTCAACATGACGAAAACCTTATAGGACCATCTGCGGTTGGTGATATGCGTGTCTGCCAAGTCTGAAGTCAATCAGATCTATGAAAGTGCCAAAATGTACTGATTGAAGGAAAACGTGTACAAAACCTATGGCGTAAAAATGCATCTTTAATGCTACGTAACCTGACACCTCATGATGCTATGATGACGAATTTCTTCTAGGACCATCTGTGGGTAGTGGTCTAAGTGTGTGCCAAGTATATAGTCGATCAAATTTACGAAAGTGCCAAAGTGGAGCGTTTCAAAACGTGTACAAAACCTATGGGGAAAATGTGCATCTTTAATGTGAAGTAACGCGACACCTAACGATGTCACGATCACGAATTTCTTCGAGGACCATCTGTGGATGATGGTCTAAGATTGTACCAAGTGTAACGTCGATCGGATTTACGAAAGTGCCGAAATAGAGCGTTTTAAAACATGTACAAACCCTATGGGAAAAAAATGCATCTTTAATGTGACGTAACCTGACACTTGATGACGTCACGATCACGAATTTCATCTAGGACCATCTGTGGGTGGTGGTCTAAGTATAAATCAAGTCTTAAAGGGAAAATACAACATTTGCAAACATCAAAAAAATAAAACTACCAAATCATTTTGAAATACCTTGCTGGACTGTTAGTGAATGACAGTGTAAAGCATCCTGTAAAATCGTGGCACCTGGTATACTGTCATTTTCAAGAAAAGGGTATTTTTGTATCAATTTCCAACGCTGATCGGCCGATCAGCGTTGGAAAAAACTGGCTTTTTTTTTTTAAATACTGGCCCCAATTGACCATCGCACTTGTTTGCAATCGATTACAAACCTATGAACGGGTACGAGCCAGCTAGACTGGTTCCCTGACCTTACAATTCCCCAATGTATGTAAACCACACTGTTTCTTCTTATATGGAGTCAGGGAACCAGACTACAGGAAAATGATTGTTTTTCTAGGTTTTATAGCATTTTCGAACCCAAAACCTCAAAATTGTGAGTGTAACTATATTTGCTATATATTTCCAACCCCCCAATTCCATCCATTTCTGAAAATTACAGCAAAAGCAAATGATGTATATTCCCTTTAAGTCGATCGGATTTTCGAAGATGCCAAACTGGAGTGTTTTAAAACGTGTACAAAACATATGGGGAAAAATGCATCTTTAATGTCACGTAACCTGACACCTGATGACGTCACGATCACAAATTTCTTCTAGGACCATCTGTGGGTGGTGTTCTAAGTATGTACCAAGTCTGAAATCAATCGGATTCAAAAAAGTGCCAAAGTGGCCTGGTAGAATAAACGTGTGTTAAACCTATGGAAAAAAAGGCTGAAAAAGGAGAAAAAAAAGAAAAAACTAGAGATCTATGTCTGTTTGCAACAGAACATAGGGCTTTTCCGCATTATGATTTTTTTTATCAATAATACGCCCTGACTATACATGAACATAAAATCTGTCAAAGTTAGCCGAAAATCGGCTAAAACGGTCACTGTGGACAGGATTTGACCTCAGCAACACGTGCGCCGCGGGCGGACTGACATACGCGATGTACAACGTACGCGCATGTACATGTACATTGTGGACGTCCAATGCATGTTTTAAAGCAGAGGTATTGTCAACCTGAGTTTTAAGCGTGCGCAGGGCATGTCCGAGTTCGCTTATCGCCTCGAAACTTTGAAATGTTTTAGACCTACCCTTAAATCGACAAATAAAGTAAAAACTAATATAAAAACTGCCATGGTTGATTTTTCGGGAATTTTCAAATGAAAAAGAGTCTTTTTATTATAACTTCCGGTCTGATGACGTCATTCGCCTTAAACTTCGCACACGTCTTAAGTGGGTCAAGGTCATTATATACACTAATATTTAGGCGATTCCAACAACCTTCGCCACCGACATCTATTTAAAATACATTTTTAAAAATTTTCAACCTGTCGCTAGAGGGCGCTCGAAGATTGCATGACGTCATCGATAGATGATTTGAAGAATACTATCAGCCAAGTGACTAACACTGTTAAAAGCAAGTTCATATCTATTACCGCTTTTAAAAAATAAGCCACTTCCGGTATTGGCCTTTTTCGACCGGAAGCAAGGGTCACGTGATTTCACTCACACTCAATGAAATAAAGATCTAAACCTACTCTACCACTTGCTGGCAACAGAATGCTGCAGACGCGTACGGTTGATTTCTTATGCATTTTTAAATATTAAAAGTGTCACAACTGAATTGCCTATAAATAAACACCGGATGACGTCATCATGACGTCATCATTACACAATGTTGTTTGAATTAGGGTCTTTGCTTGGACAAAGAGTGATCTAAATGAATTACTCGCAAACAGTCGAAAATGCCCTTTGAAAATCGACAATTGTTTCTTAATTTTTGTGTACAAAGTCTATGGGAAAAATTAAATATTCAAAAATCTATTATAAATTAGTCGATGACGTCACCATGACGTCACTCTTCGGGGCACATCTCTGCTATAAGGACTATGACTATGCTTAATTTGAATGATGTATGACAAAGATTAATACCAAAAGTGGCACTGAGAAAAACGTGTACAAAGTCTATGGGATTTAGGCGACAAAAAGAAGAAGAAGAAGAAGAAGAAAGAAAAACTAGAGGTCTATGTCTGTTTGCAACAGAACATAGGGCTTTTCGGCATTATGTTTTTTTTTTCAAATTGAGGTCATGTTTTTTTTATTTTGTGCAAAATTGTGCGCATTTACGTTTTGTCTAACAAACCTCATTCAAATGGAAATTTGATTTTGGCATATTGCATTTGTCATATATAAAATATATATATATAATCACAAGATGACGTCATTATGACGTCAGCTCAATATTTATTTGTAACACATCCCGGCCTGCCCCCATACCAAGTTTCAACCCAATCTAAATCACTGTTGATGAGATATAGGGGCTTAAAATATACAAACGATGACGTCACATGTCTAATGAATACGTCATTGTAACAATATTCGGCAGTGCTCATTATTTTATTACGGTTTTAGTCTGTACAAAGTTTGAAAACAATCGGATTAATGAAAGTGTTAAATTTTGTAAGCAGATATTGTGTACTAGTGTTATTATCTACCCACCCACCAAGTTTCATGACGATTGGAAATTATCTTATATGTGTTTCAAAAAAGCGCATGTTTGATGACGTCATCATGACGTCAAACATTTTTCAAAATTTTGTACATATACCTATTGCCTAACAAACATAATACAAAAAGAATTTTAAATGTAACATATTGGGTTCGTGATATATGGCTTAAAGGTCCAAAACTTCAGAAATCTATATAAAATCACACGATGACGTCATGATGACGTCACCTCAATATTTATTTGTAACACATCCCGGCCTACCCGCATACCAAGTTTTAACCCAATCGGATGTACTGTTCATGAGATATAGGGGCTTAAAATATACAAGTTAACAATGACGTCACGTGTCTAATGATGACGTCATCGTAACAATACTTGGCAGTGCTCATTATTTTATTGTGGTTTTAGTCTGTACCAAGTTTGAAAACAATCGGATTAATGAAAGTGTTAAACTTTGTAAGAAGAATAAAATTGGCAATATTGAAAAAAATCGTAAAAAAATCTACCGATGACGTCATCGTGACGTCATTTAAGCTGTTATGTACTAGTGTTATTATCTACCCACCCACCAAGTTTCATGACGATCGGACATTATCTTATATGTGTTTCAAAAATGCGCAAGTTTGATGACGTCATCATGACGTCACACATTTTTCAAAATTTTGTACATATACCTATTGCCTAACAAACCTAATACAAAAAGAATTTTAAATTTAGCATATTGGGTTCGTGATATATGGCTTAAAGGTCCAAAACTTCAGAAATCTATATAAAATCACACGATGACGTCATGATGACGTCACCTCAATATTTATTTGTAACACATCCCGGCCTACCCCCATACCAAGTTTCAACCCAATCTGACGTACTGTTCATGAGATATAGGGGCTTAAAATATACAAGTTAACAATGACGTCACATGTCAAATGATGACGTCATCGTAACAATACTTGGCAGTGCTCATTATTTTATAGTGGTTCTAGTCTGTACCAAGTTTGAAAAAAATCGGATTAATAAAAGTATTAAATTTTGTAAGCAGAATAAAATTGGTAATATTAAACAAATCTTTGAAAATCGACCGATGACGTCATCGTGACGTCATTCAAGATTGTGTGTACTAGTGTTATTATCTACCCACCCACCAAGTTTCAAGACGATCGGACATTCCCTTATATGTGTTTCAAAAAATCGCACTTTTGCTGACGTCATTATGACGTCACACATTTTTCCAAAATTTGTGCATATATCTATTGCCCAGCGAACCTAATACAAAAAGAATTTTGAATTTATCATATTGTGTTAGTGAGATATGGCTTAAAGGTCCAAAACTTCAGAAATCTATATAAAATTACACGATGACGTCATGATGACGTCACCTCAATTTTCGTCTATAACACATCCCGGTCTGCCTACATACCGAATTTCAACCCAATCGGACTGACAGTTCTATAGATGTAGGACTTTGTAATATGCACATGCATGATGACGTCATGTGACCCAGGATGACGTCATCATGACGTCGCTCGTCCGCACACATCTATGCTGTATGGACTATGTCTATGCAAACTTTGAACGATATGCAACAAAGTTTAAGGGCAAAAGTGGCGTGTAGAATAAACGTGTACAAAGTCTATGGGGTTTTGGGGAAAAAAGAAGAAGAGGAAGAAGAAGAAGAAGAAGAAGAAGAAGAAGAAGATAGAAAAAAAATCAGAACAAAAAGAAAGGCTTTTCCGCAACAATGCGGAAAAGCCAAAAAGAAAAAAAAAAATCTTAACGAAAACAAGAGCTGTACACCGAAACAGCTAAAAAAAAAAAAAAAAATCTTAACGAAAACAAGAGCTGTTTCGGTGTGTACACCGAAACAGCTAAAAATGAGAACAGAAAGAATGGCTTTTTCGCAAAATTGCGAAAAAGCCAAAGAGGGTCTTGAATAGTTTACAAATCCTCAAAATTGTTCATCTGAAGATGTCATTTTGTTTCTGTTGGGAAAGAATCAGCAATCACATGCTCTGTTCATAGAAATAGCCCTTGAACAATGGATACCAAAAAGTATATTAAAATAAATCAAATTAGGTTTTAACCCTTCACCGATGTATAAACACTGTATACTTAGTGTGTTACCTCCCGAGTGAAAGTTGGAAAAAATCATATGTTGATAAAACTGAAATTCATCAAGTACTATGTTGGTCGGCGAGCACGTAATTGAAATCAACAGTCGTCGGGTTCTTCATGCCAAGTTTGTAAAACATTGATCTCCATAGTCTGTGTATATGGAGATCAATGTTGTAAAAGCAGAAAAATCGTGACGTAATAAACATGACTTGTTTAAACAACGGCTGTTTACTGCTGCCCCACGTGTGCCAGCAGTGAAAACATCAACATTTTTTCAAAGACTCACAAAGATTAACATTCCTGTTTATCGCTTTTTTTTATGAGTAAATTGAACAAGGAAATGGTGACCTCAAAGCTGTTCTTCCGTATCAATTTGAGCCCGAACTGCTCGAAGAAGAGACCAGCGAAAACACGAATACTGCAACTGGTCCAGCTGAAAATGTTGGACAACACTGCACCGATGTCAGTGGTAGGTCTACGATGTTTTACCGTAAAAAAAAAAAAAAAAACGTTTTATCCAAGGACTCAAAGTATTATTTTCAATATCAAATTTTTGATGAGCATCAAAAGTCCTACCGTAATTTTCTTCATGATTTACAAGCAATTCCCATGTTATTTTGGTAAATATTCAGTCCAAAGAGACGACATACATGACATATCGTCAGGCTGTTTTCAAAATATGCGTACGGACGAACCACGGCAGTGGATTTGGTCGACCGTGTCACAGACTAATGTTGTACGGTTAGCAACGTCGCAGGCCTCGGTCAAGTCCCTCGCGTTGCCTGGTGCTTTTTTCTGTATACGTTTGCCACACAAACAATAGTCCTTTTCCCTTTTGTAACCAGTTGTTTTAACATCGTGATTCAATAATTATATTAAATATTTTGAAGTCACTCGAAAATTTTGAAATTGTTTACTTTATTGTTTGCAAAAAAATGTAAACAAGGCCAGGAGACCACACAAAGTTTCACCTCGACCCGTAAATGTGGCTACATCATAGATATAGAATAAAAAGACTAGATTGGCAGCGCGTCTACACGCGCCCATTCACAGTGCGATAAATCTCTGCCATTTTTGTTGTCTCTCGTGGACGCGCAACAAATTTACGTAAAGTAATGGAGCTAAATGTATCTTTCCTCCAGCACGTGACCTAGCTCAACACGCCCGAGCTAGAAATGCGCACCGAGTATTTACGCGCTGCGCTCACGCACGCTATCACGTTGGCGTGCCGCTTTTCGTTTTGGCTACAAGATAATCAGTTTATTTTCTGCAAAGTAAACCTTCCACTACTATATAGTCCCGAAATTTATCGAGCACTACATTTATATTCAGCACCAGTGGCATAGAATTGTCATTTGATCAAAAGAAATTCGAGGGAAAAGTGGAGCTCTGCCACACAAAAAAATAACAGGAACAAAGAAAGAATGCCGTATTACGGACCCCACTTTTTTTTAAAATAAAATAAGCAAACTGTAGAAATTAAACGGGTCTACGGTTTCTCCAAGATTGGCCATCGACAAGTGGTCCAACACAGTTTTCCCTATAAATCATTAACGAATCATATCTCAGTTATTTCTTGTCTGATTTAAAAAATTCTAACGGCATTGTACAAAGAAATAACTGAACTTGGAAGCTGTACGAAACATACATGTAGCTCTCCTACATACACTTTGAAAAAAAATGGTGTGTGGTTCCGTCGCGTCTGCGACCCGTTTCGTGGATGGGGCCGGGTGGGGGAGGCCGAGCTGGGGCGGCCGGGGCTGGCCGGAGAATATGGCTCATCACACGGTCGCTTATACTGTCGCGATGGGCGTCAGTACGGCACCACCCATTGTTTTTCTGTACAGTCGTGTAGCAATTCCAAATTCTCTCTTGAGCAAAGAAGACAGTACAAAAAATTCTTGCCGTACAAAATGTACAAGTGCCTGTATCAGCACTCTATCCATCAATTTGGATAAAAGTAAAATCTGATTTTGTGTTTCAGACAAATTAATAAATGGCGCCGGGACGGAAAAATTGAAAATTTATTACAAAAAAAGTGGTGTGATTACAGCCAGCCACCGACACAATTAATGGGCATAGGTTTGCCTTGGCTTAGCCTTGTCTGATGCGTTCGCTATCCGTACACATAATCAACAACGAATTATTTTAAATTTCAAAACTTTTACCGGCGTCAAAATCTCGTTCCCGCGGTATGCAATGCGCCTGTGAATTTCCACTGAAATCAAGTTGACTTTCATTTGACCCCACACATAAAATATGCATGACATGTAGAGAGAAATTATGTCTTTGAAAATAATTGGATATAATAAGTACAACTAATGACATATTGGGGGAGAAATTTCAGGTTAACAAAAATTCTAATGTACATTTTACAGGGAAACATTGGCTGGGCTTGCAATATACATAAACATCATGGTATGATTTCCGAATGTAATCACATTGAAGTTGTTGGTGGGATACTGAGCATGCATATGTAATATCACCCTGAAATAATACACACGCTAAAAAAACAAACACACACACACAAGTATTGGAAATACATTAAAAGAAATAGTGAAAAATAAACACATCAGCACAAAATAACACATTAGCACAAAATAACACATAAGCACAAAATGAACAATATCAGATAACTTTGTACCATTAGCAAGCGCATTATTCTATAAAGCTACAGAAAGTGTTGTACAGAAGGCGCATGTCTTAGAAAGTCATTTCAATCCATTGCTCTGTCTGACTTGCGCTACACTGTGTTATAATAGACGGGGACTGTTGGTTCCATGGAGGCATGACAGTGCACCTTTCCTTGCATGATATTTTCATTAATCTAATACGCTGTGTTAAATTTGAAATGTCCTATAGCTACATTTTGCCATTCGTTTTGTTTTTTGATCTCTATTAACCATTTTTGTTCTGCAATAACCTCATTGTCAATGAAATGTCTTTGATTAATAGGTTGAACAATAAACAAATACTCTTGCCACTGAAACGTGAGGTTTTATTTTATAAATTGACAGCAGTATGGATATTTCTTTATCCATTTTCTTGGTTTTAAATTATGGAAGTCAAATGCAGTATGATGTATACATGACCTAATCTGAAAGCAACCACAAGGGTCTCATAACAGATTAGTTTTCATGAAATATAACCTGGTTAAGGACAGAGGTTGTTATTATACATCTACCCTCTACTCACCGCTGTTCCAGAGGCTCACAGCGCGACATTAGGTTTATGCGCTTGCGCCAGTTTTTCCGGGCTGTGATGTAAAATGAATATTCATGAGCTCTTTCGTAAAAACAAATCGCTGAGAACGGCCTTCCAAAAAACTGCTCATAATGCACAAAATAGTTACTGAAGCCATAAGATTTGTCCCAAAGTAGGTTAAAAAATGAATAAATTTAGCATCTTCATCAAAGATTCTAAATGCGACGTCGCTATTTTCACGAAATAAGAAAAAAAAAGGCCTCTTTTGCTGAACGAAAGCAACAACCAGGGTAAAAAAGGGTCCTAAATAAAGCTTTCTTTCTGCAATCAGGTAAGTAAAGTTAATATTAAGACTGCCATGATAACATCAATGAGACTTTGTATATTCTACTATGGTTTGCAACATACCGACCTCCTGACAGTCTACCTAAGCATTGTCTGACCTCTCATGGAGTATGCGCACCCTGTATGGGCAGAAGGGATCACAAAGAAACAGGAAGAGTCTATTGAGCGCATCCAAAAGTGAGCTTGCCAAATCATCCTGGGGAAGGAGTATACAGGATACACAGATGCCAGAGATCGCCTTCATCTCATTACCCTCTCTGCTAGACGGAGAAATCTGTGTCTCACATTCGCCCAATCCATGCTAAAACCTGCATCTAAACTCCATCATGTGCTTCCACCAAGATAATCCAGAGTGTACAATACGAGGCACAAACACTGTCTTGTTAACATCCGATGGGGAACTGTGCGCTGCAGTAACAGTGCAATCCTGTCCCTGTCCCGTCTTCTAAATGGACAACTCCCAATTTGAAAGAACATGAGGATTATCTGTTTTTATTCCAATGACACTTTTATGTAATTCGTTGAGTCATAATATATATAGAATTATAGCTCTGCAGACATGTATTGAGCACTGTGGATTGTGATAGATGACGACTTCATTGCAATCTTTAAATTAAATATTTTTTATAGTAATTCAATATCTTAATCGTAAGGCTAGTAAGAAAAATTATATCCACAAGAGTTTAACTGTTTAAAAGTTTAAATCTGCCTGGTGCAGTAACACTTTTTAATCTTCACAAGATTTACTTTAATTTAATGATCAATGTTTGTTCTTCAATATCATTATGTCCTTTCTATTTTTATTCATCATTTTGTTTATAGTATGAGTAACTCTCTGAATGGTTTTTAATGTAATTTAAACGCAATTCAGCTTTTGGCTGCCATGGTTTAAATAAAATAAACCATTTCAAATCAAATCAAATCAAATCAAACTTTACATTTTGTGGTGATTTCAAAAGAGAAAACCCCTAAACTCGCCTGCAAATGGAGGGATTCCCGATTTGGTTTACTGAACATGAAGTGTGGTTTATGCGATTCAACTGCACAATAAAACACATTACATGGGGATCGCAATTCAAACAAGTAGGCCTACCACGCCGACGCGTGATTGGCCTGTGCCCTGCATGTATACCTTTCACAGGGACGGGCATACGCGTAGTGTGCCTGCTATTTGGATTTGTGCACAAATGGCGCCGTTTGTTTACATTCAGTGTATGTATTAAATAGCTTCGTACGTGCTTCCTTCGGGGTTTTCTCTCATAAGTCTTCCACAGTGGTATTCTCCTTTAATTAGTCTTTCCAATGGTACATGTACAGGTACTTCTCTTGATTCGGAGTAAACTTTCCAAGATGGTGAAAAATCCCAAGAAACGTGAACGTTATTTTAGTTCATATTGAGACACAGATAAACGTCACAGCCAAAGGTAATTTTTTGGAGGTGTTTTCTCATCAAGTGTCTTTCCGAAATGTTCACAGTCCTATCGAATAAAAAATTAAAGTCCTTTTCTGTCAATTTAATGTTATATCTCCAATATCAAAAACTTATTTGTAATAAACAAGTACCAAGTGGTGCAACCCACGGCGGCCAGGCAACGTGTGTAGGCGGCTATACGGCACTGTCCGTGCACCCGGGCCATACTGCAATTTTTTCCCCAAACGACATCCGCATGAGGATGTACGCTATGGCGTTTTGGACTTTACTTCTCTTAAAAACATTAGAAAAAAAATATAAAATTGAAAAAAAAGAAACGAAATTCGGACTTTATTTCCCTCAAAAAAAAAATCCTCCAACAGTCCAAAGCGTCAGATTAGAAAAGAAAAAAATTCGGGTACAAAACAGCGACTTGAACCCACAACACCGCGAGGATCCCTCACCGTACAAAATCACGACCCTACCAACTGAGCTATCGCACTGCTTGACAATTTCTGGACATTCATGGTAATGGTAATAATACTACGCACGTATCATAAAAGTATTGTTAGAGGACGCTCAAAAACCACGTAAATGGATGTAGTTTGGGAAAAGAACATTCGCGGCCATACCGGTACCTAGAGAGTACAGAAAACGAAAAGAAATGATATGCAAAAAAGTATGCAAAGTAGACGCATGCACAACAGTGTTTGCAAAACTAGTCTTCGAATGCAAAGCTGTAATACAAAACCGGTTTTCGAATGCAAGGTTGTAATACAGAGTTGTTTGAATACAATATATGGCCCAGTAAAGTGTCTACCAACCAACCCACCCACCAACCCACCCACCAACCAACCAACATAAGCAGCTCAAGCCCACGGCGTGTTTCACACTGCTGTGGGAAAAAGTGATTGAAAAGACATCCTCTGGTGAGCTGTTTTTATGCAAAACAAGACTTGATACAATTCGGCCACAAGAGGGCATGTTATACGAGCTAAAGCATGGACATGCGCACAAACCTAATGTCGCTCTGAAAACAGCGGTGTACTATCCCTTCATTCATGCCTTTTAACAAACCATTATGACCTCACCGAATGCAGTTTTAATACAAACCCATGTATAAACCTTCAACAGCAACAACAGAACAAAGTGTGTTGATTATCACTGGTCAATCAGGTGATAATCATGAATTCTTGAGTTTGAGGTTTTGACCTTGAGTATGAATACAGTCTCGTTCAGAAAATCACAAGGTGGATTGATATGGTTCTTGACTTATGGTACAATTCTTGCTTTGAGGATTTGAGGCCATGGAAGGGGGTTACCGATAAGGTGCAAATTAACACCTTATCTCAATACATTAATTAAGCCACTTTCCATTGGACATATGAAATCCAACCCACTGAAGAAATCTTGGCACCATCATAGACCACTCGGATAGACGGCCATTTAAAACCTCAAAAACATTGTTCAACTTGATTCTGTAACACCTGTTCCCTTCAACTGTGTCTGGGCAGTTTACACCAGAGCAAGATTAAGTTACCTTTGACACCTAGATGTGGGTCGCAGTTCACAATTAGTAGTTTCAGAAATTTCTAATTCTGTAACATGACAATTGTTCTGATATATAATTTTCTATATTTTGTCCAGTAAAAACCATAGCCATGTGAACCCAGATCAGCATAATTATGCAACATATTTTGGTGTTCATCTTTTGAAATCCGACACTCTTTTTTTAATAGCATTTGGGTGTCTTTGAGTGGATTTTTCTAGTTTCATTATAATTTTTTTAAATTTATTTTGGACATGAAATAACAGTAGCAATGTTGGAAAAAATAAACAACTACAAAAAAGTAGACACACATAGAACCAGTCTTCCTCAAGCACTATAGAACATGTCTTACAGTGTTGACAACTAATTTATTTGTGTTGTGTACATTTGAAAGCTGCGGTTTATGGAATAATGCTCATCCACATACCCAGAACCATGTATTAGATGAAATCACAACAAGTGATGTTGTTTTGAGCCTTTGCTATTAATGGGACAATTTTAGCAAACACACATTACACAGGGAATAGCGGGAGGGGGGGGGCTAGAAAAGATAAAAATTTCTAAGGTTACTGAAAAGAAATGATGAGTCCATAAAGTTCCACAGGGTCCGTGGGATTGCGCCTTCCTGTGAACACTTGATAAAGGATGTCAAGGCAGCCATCATAAAAGACTGAATCTGCCTCTAAGAATAGACAGTTTGCCGATGGGGCAGTGTCATATGGTGGACATTTTAATTGTTTCTCCTCAGGGTTTACATGTCCGTCTAATTAAATTAATGTTTTAAACAAATTGTTCCGTTAACTTTAACAAAAGAGCCGCTGTGTAATGAGGACAGGCAACCTCCTTTGTACGAGTTGTCAAGAGCGGCAATGCAACTGATTAATCCTAGCGAGCTGGCCTTACTGCACTGGAGATTAAGACAATAGAGTAGTAGAAGTAGTAGATAAAAATGATTAAAAAAAACAAACAAAGTTTATGGGTGTATGTTAAAGAACTGTATTGAACCGGTATCAGATGGCTTCTTAAGTTCCTAAATACCGTAACAGAAAAATGCACCTGTCAACTCATCTTCAACATGGCACTGAGTGCTTGTCTTCAAATCCCCAGTCATATGAATCATGCACCCCCAACCCCTGCAGAGTGTTGCCTCACTGATCAGGAACCCACCCTGTCACTTTACATGACAGATCCTTGTCTGCAAGCCTCAATCCTGAATCTTCCAATACTATTCAATCAACACTCTGCTGTGTAATGGCCGTTGATATGCTACCTAACTGGAGTCCAGTCAAATAGATTTGTGCCACAATCTGTTTTGTTCGGGGGGGGGGGGGGGGGGGGCAACATTGGTACTCATTCACCAAGACATTTGCCACCAAGTAAAGCAGTTGAGATGTCTGACAGTTCCTGTGCTGTCCCCCAAACTGACTAAGAGAGGCCACTGTACTTATACTGCCAACGACAGTGACAATAAATAGTTCTAGAAACACGTGCAATCAGTATTTCAAATGTTTCTAGATAATTTAAGGGCATGTGATTCAACTGTCGATTCCAAATTCTTGCTGCCTTTTCCTTGAGAATATGCATTGCCCAACTTGTTGGGGGTGATGAGTATGGGTGTTCACATGAAATGATGGCAGACTTTGGAATTCCACATATCACAATCAATCCACTTCACTGGACTCGGTATTACATGCAAATGCTAAGAATTTTCACCATAATATTCCATTTGCAATTTGTACTTTTTGGAAGCAGCATACTGAGCTTGAAAGCCTTTGTAGCTGTGTGGAAACTCAAATTTAATGCCCTTATACAGGGTGAGTTTAAAAAAGCGGAATAATGACTGGAAAGCCAATTACATAAGCTACTTTTAGATGAAAAAAATAACTGAAATTGCTCAATCCGTTGAAAGAACATCTCCATTTAACCCTAAAAGGGCGGGGGGGGGGGGGGGGGCGGGTCCTCCCCCCCAACTTTTTCCGCAATAGCTTTGAACAAAAATTTTTTTTTCGCGACCCGAGCCGTTACGACTTTTAAGCCTCGAGCCTTGTGCATCTTTTTGATACCGAAAACCTAAAAATCGGACCACGGGTTGCCGCACAGCGAAAAAAAATTCTGGCACTACGCGCCGTGAAAACTGAATTTTCCTGTATACGTCGTGTACACAGAGCAGAATTACCATTTGTACATATGAATAATTAATTAGCCATAATTCCAAAACCCTTTGACCAATAGTCACAAAATTTCTTGGGTACGTTCATGATGAGTTGCCCTATGCACGTACCCAGTTTCAAAATTTTACGTCACTCGATGGCCGAGATCTTGGGGGGGGGGGAATATCTTTATTAACAAGTCTGGTCAGGCAAACAATATGATTTTTTTTTTTACAGACAGGCCTTCAAAAGGACTTTGATGAATATTTTTAAACTGAGGTTTTATCGCTGGTGATGTTTGAAGACAATTGTGACGATGATTCTTGGAATCGCATTACAAAAGAGGTTTTAGGGTCAGTGTGTTTAAATGGTGATATTATTTGAATGGATTAAGCAATTTCAGTAATTTTTTCATCTAAAAGTAGCGTATGAAATTGGTTTTTCATTCATTATTATTTTTGGTGCTACATACTTTTTTAAATATGAAATATATTTTTGAGGGTTTGTGTTCCGCTTTTTTTGACTCAACCTGTAGCAGTTAATCAGCCACTGAGGTCTCATACTTTTTACATGATGTGCTTAAATTGTGTCTGCGTGCTAGGAGGGGAGGGGTTTCATATGATTGTGACATGTGCTCAAATCTGTGAAGGAATGTGTCAATGTGTACATTACTAATGTACAAAATAACTTTGTTAATTGGGATGATTCTAAACACTTAATCACTTTCAATTTGTCCTTTCTTTTCTGCCATCTTTAACCAGTTTACGTCGGATGACGTGTATACATGCAAAGGTTTTGCGGTATTGGGAACGGACAACAGATAAACACGCAACGAGTGAGGCTCTCAGCGAGCAAGGCTGGAAATATCAGGGTGTGCTACCCACAGATGGCGGCCTGAACCCGTCTGGCATCGAGGTTCCTGGAAACAATCCTATGCCTGGGTCCGGTCCATGTCAAAATAATCCCGGCTCATTGGTTAAAATAGGTGGAACTGAGAAGCTATCATATATGTAGCTTTTGATACACTTAAAAACGTATAAACAGTGATGTCATTGAACCACAACTGAAAGTTGCAAAATTCCTCTTTCCTGACCAAAGTCCAAACCTACATCCGGCATCCCTGGTGTAATCAGAAGTGTGGGTCATTTTAATTATAAAAGCATATTAATTATGATAGAAAATCACTTGATTCAATTAATATGATCATTTGTTTTGGCTGAAAAAAAAAAACTTAAGTGAAAGAACTTGAACTATTCTCATTTCTTGAATGTCATGATCAAAGCACTATTTGACAGCAAGACCATACATCTGGAATACACATTACCCAATTTGCAAGCACTTTTTAAACTAAAAAGCAGCAAGCCAGAGAGAAAGACGAGGGGAAAATGCACTTCTCCTCTGAAATTGCATGATCATACTTATCCTATCTTTTGATGTTCAACTTCTACAAACAATCTACAACAAAGTGTGACTGTCCATCTATGCTATTTTGTTACTGCAGAACCTATATGCAACAAGGCAACATCTGCATTTTCTGCATGTAAAGACTAGCAGCTAAATAGCTTGCGTGATAGATAAAACATTCCATGTGCTTGGTAATAATTAACCTATCACATTACTACAGCCACTCATCAACGTGGCCACATTCTGGATCTTCTGATCACACGTTCTGATGATGATAATCTACTATCTAACATTCATATGGAGGAAGGAATCTCAGACCACTTTGCAATGTTTTTTAGTCTACCCTTCCAAAAGCCAACTATGCCCACAAAAACTGTCGATGTGAATGTTTTCTCCAACGATATCCATGCTCATCGGCTTGCCGAATCATGCTCTGAGGTAGATGTGAATACTGGAGTCGAATTGTACAACACCACTCTGCGTAACATCTTGAATAAGCATGCACCTCCTACAACAAGAACTGTTAAACTTCGTCCCAACACCAGCTGGTATAGCAACATAGTTTATGAGGCAATTTGCAAGCGAAGACTTCTGGAACGTAAGTGGCAAAATTCAAGACTTGAAATTGATCGACAAATTTACTGTCAACAACGACAACATACCATATTTCTGATTCGTTCAGCTAAACGTAAGCACTACTGCAGAATTGTTGAGAAGTGCTCTGGTGATCAGAAGCAGCTCTTCAGTGTGGTAAATCAACTGCTCAACAAGAATACGGTTTCATCATTGCCGTCACATGACGGTGAATTATCCCTTGCAAATCGACTCAGCCAGTTTTTCACATCAAAGGTGTTAACGATTCGGAATAGTCTGATGCTCACTCCAGTGTCTCCTCGGACTGTTTTACTGCAACCACCTCTATCGTTGAAATTGCCACTTCTCAAGTTAACCTCTCCTGAGGAAATTAGGACACTCCTCGCAAAAGTACCAACAAAATCATGCGAGTTAGATCCCATACCAACGTCACTTCTAAAGCAATGTGATGAAGCCATCATACCTGCCATTGAAAACATTGTTAATCAAAGTCTGCAATGTGGTGTTGTACCTTCATCAATGAAATGTGCTCTTGTACGACCGCTCCTAAAGAAGCCGAATCTGGACGTGGACAATCTGAGCAACTATCGCCCTGTGTCAAATCTTACGTACATCTCCAAACTGCTTGAACGTGTTGCTTTCTCCAGACTTTCAGTGTTTCTCCGTACGAACAACCTTCTGGATAACCGCCAGTCTGCTTATCGCCGGCATCACAACGTTGAGACACTTCTTGCTCACTTGTTCACCACATTCTTCAGCAGTTTGACAGGGGCAGAGTTACTGCCACCGTGCTGTTAAATTTGTCATCTGCCTTTGACACAGTAGATCATAACATTCTCATAAATCGATTATCTGCTCTCGGTGTCACAGGCACAGCTCTACAATGGTTCCAATCGTATCTCACTGATCATCATCAATCAGTGTGCATCAACAACACAAAATCTTCTCCGACTCTTCTTGCTTGTGGTGTCCCGCAGGGGTCTGTCGGTGGTCCTTTGCTGTTCTCTATCTACACCAGTCCAATCGGCAAAATAATCCAGAGACATGGCATCCAGTATCATTGTTATGCAGATGACTTACAACTCTACATGTCCTTTGATCCGGTACAGTCCAGTGCATCATCTGCCATCGCCAACCTTGAAGCATGTATTGATGAGATAAGAACATGGACAACTGCCAATACTCTGAAGCTGAATGATGCAAAATCAGACTTCATCTTATTTGGCTCCAAGCATAATCTCAATAAAATCAACATCTCATCAATACGGATCGGTTCTGCTGACATCACCCCTTCGCTCACATGCCGCAACCTTGGAGTGATTTTTGATTCCCAGCTGACATTCAACGACCATATCTCCAGCATATCCAAGTCAGTCAAATTTCATCTGCGCAATCTTGGATTTATTCGCCGATATTTGAACCGTACAGCGACTGAACACCTTGTACATGCATTGATTTCATCTCGTCTGGAGTTCTGCAATTCTCTCCCCTACAACATTCCGCAATATCAACTTAACAGGCTCCAGCGACTTCAGAACGCTGCAGCTAGATTGGTTACGCTGACCAAGCGCTCCGAACATATCAGCCCAGTGCTGAGGTCTCTTCAATGGTTGCCCGTATGTGATCGGATACATTCAAGATTTTGCTGCTGGCTTCCAATACACTTAGTGGACTGGCACCAGAGTACCTCATTGATGCCTTACCGAGATACATACCCGCACGGAACCTGCGCTCTTCGGAATTGATCAAACTTGTTGTCCCTCGCACCTATCGTTCATGGGGTACTCGTGCATTCCAACACTCTGCAGCATCCCTTTGGAACAATCTTCCTTCACACATAAGTTCAGCAGACTCAACTAACCAGTTCAAGAGAGCACTTAAGACTCATTTATTTGCTAAGTAATATTGGCACATTAGAATTGTCATTGATTTTGGGATCAGACTAAATCTGCTCGTCTGTTATGATCATTTTATTAGTTCGATGTGTCCAGTTGTTTTTATTGGCAAATTGTATATTTTATACAATATATCAATTTTATGTGTGTTTGTATAATGCTTATATATGTGTATGTATTTTGTATTTTTTTTTTTTTTTTTTAGATGCTTTAGATGTATATGATTTGTTTCTTCCCATATGATTCCTTACTGTAAAAATTGCACTTTTTCTTTGTTTTTAAAGGGGGTGCATATATATTTTTTCCTAAGTAATATCTTTCATATGTTTCATATCTTTAAGTAATATCTTTCATATCTATATATAGGTTTCATCACTAGCATTTTGCTTGTCCTGATATATTTTCAATTCTTTCGGTCAATGTCTCTATGGGTTGGTAATTTGTATGTGTATAATATTTGTATGTGTATATAATGTGTGTATTTTTTGGATACTTTTATATTTTTTGGATTGTGCGTTTATTAAGTTTTTCTATTTTACTATTTTTATCTTTGACATTTTTATTCCTTGTATCGAATTTTTCAAACATTTTAACGTTACAGGTACCCTTTTTTTTAAATATATATCATGCTATAGTATTAGTTATTTTTTTTTTTAACTTGTAAAGCGCATTGAGCGTCTTTTTTAGACGGATAATATAAATATATATATATAAATGTTCTCTATTATTATTATCATGTTGGAATCGCGTCAATGCAGCTTGTGAAATATTGTCCAATTACATGATATACCAATGGATGCGGAACGCGCAAAATCTGAGACAAACAAACTTAACGTACAAAATTCCATTCGTGGCCAACTCGCAAACAGCGATAGATCAATTGTTACACTATAACAGGGTACTATAAGACATGATTTCCATTTACACAAATCTGTAGCCCATACGACGGACTCGTATTCAAGTCACCAAACATCAAGTCCGAGCGTGAGTCACCTCTTCCGAGTCCCGAGTCATCTAGGTAAAGTCCGAGTCATGAGTCACAGAGGTCGAGTCTGAGTCACAAGTCACCTTTAATATTTACGGGAAATAAATTTGTAGGTACAGGTGAAACCTAACAATGTAAATGATTAAATTGTTCACAGCTTTTCTCTCATTTTATTACAGGTCAAAAAAGCAAGGCACCAATGTCTGGAAAGGATAATCTGGGACCAAACTCTATCAAACTTGCATTTACGCAATATCAAGTTGACGATGGGGTACATTTTTCGATACATTGATTTCCCAAATCAATATCGGAAACAAGCCAGCTGCATGCAATGTGTATGTTCAGTACTTAGATGCATTTCTTCTGCTAGGCACAAACTGTACGCTTGCTCAGGAGAGGATTGTTTTCAAAATTATTCATAATTAAATTGTTGACCAAATTATTGGTCAAGTCTCGAGTCACGCAGGCAGTGTTGGAGTCGAGTCCTCAAATCCGAGTACAGGGTACTCCAAGTACTTTAGGGGCGAGTCCCGGGCCGAGTCCAAGTATACTGTGACGAGTCAGAGTCCAAAGCACCGAGTACGAGTACATTAAAGGCTGAGTACTGGGCCAAGTCAGAGTACCCAAGTCTGTGTCCGAGTCCGAGTACAATACCATAATATTTAAAAATCCCGAAATGGCCTTACTGGTAACTATGAAGTGGCGAGTGGACATAAAAAGCATGCGCTTGGGCTACTCCCAATTCACGAATCCTCAGAGCTTCAACTTTGAATGTTAGTACCATTGGGGAGGTGGGAACTAGACTAGGAAAAACATTCCTTGTACCCAGCACACGGTATAAGGCCGTATTACAGACTGCAACCGTGCCACCGTGTTAGCGTTGCATTCCAGGTTGAGCTATGGAATTGATTTATACTCTCGAGTACTGGAATTGAGTGCTGAGTACCAAACAAACGAGTTCATGCAAAATTTGAGTACAAAGAATCAAGTATGGGCCAAGTCCAAATAATTGTCGAGTACTGATCGTCGAGTACGGGCAGAGTACTTGCGTGTACTCGAGTACGAGTACTCCAATACTGCACGCCGGTCGCGTCCGAGTCCAAGTCCACAGGGTCGAGTCCGAGTCCGAGTCATACATGTACGTCATCATGTCTCGAGTTCGAGTCCGAGTCACACAAAATGGGACTCCAATTGTACTGAAGTCCGAGTCACGAGTCATACAAGTCTGCCATATGATCATGGCCTGATACAGAGAATGTGTTCGGAGCAAATCTTAAAACATGGCTCACTGACTGAACTCTTGAAATGGGTCAAATTTTGGAGACCGTTTAGTCAAAATGCTGCTTTTCATTATTTTTTTTAATTTATTTTCGGAACACAAAGCAGGTCTCGTTATATGACCCCCCTCCCCCTCCATTTCAATCCACCTGGTCTAGTTCATAATTCATTGATTATGCATTATTGTAGTTTGTACATCATTTGATATATAATTGTTTCATATTGGCTTGTTGCCTTTTTTCCAGTAATCCAACAGGGGAACTTTGATCGTTCCAAAGTATTGATGCAAGAAAATATGATTCTGTCTTCTCACTGCAGTGAGTTAGTTTTTTGGTAAGGTAAGAGTGAGGTAAGAGTGGGAATAAGCGCATGAATTAATACTTCCAGTAACGTGTGAACACAGTATGGGATCTACAAAACTGATAATGTGTGTGAGGGGTGATGGCAGGAAGGCCATGCAAATTGTGATGGACAACTATAACAGAGTTAAATGGGGATAGGTGGGGGTATGACAGTGCTTGTTATACTAGACATCTTAGCACATCTGTTCCGTCCTGCTTGAGTTTCAAGAATGTTAGAATGATAATTGATACAACAAAACAATTAACAAAATTGACGAACAGATTACCAAATGCTGGAAAGTATGATATGGGTTATGCTTAGAGATAAATGCCAACCATATATTTCCATCTTTCTCTTGACATGCCATATAACCCCATCATGTACCATATCAGATTAGCAATCAGTCATTTAAAAGAGAAATGATCATCAATCCAGAAAAGCTGTTATATCCTTGTGCTATATAGTGTGTTGCTATAACTAAAGAACTGCTACAAGCTACCTTTGAGTACCAATGGAATATGCATCTTACTTCAACCTTGAAAAGAAACTCCCAGGGTTCACAAAGCCATTTCCCTAAATTGATGATGACTAATTTTGAATTAAAGAGAATATACAACATTTGCTTTTACTGTGATTTTCAGAAATGGATGGATTTCGCGGGTTAGTATTTTATAGCAAATATTGTTACACTGACTTGTTTGAAGTTTTGTGTTTGGAGATGCTGGAAAAACCAAGAAAGACAATCATGTTCTTGTATCTGGTTCCCGACCACATTTAATATGAAACAGACCAATTTATAGACATCAAGGAATTATAAGGTCTGGGAACCAGTCTAGCTGGCTTGTACCCATTCATAGGAGTGTATTCAAATTGCAATCTAAATGCTGACAAACTAAATATGGTAAATTGGGGGCAGTACCGGTATTTGGGAAAAAAAAGCCATTTTCTTTCCCCAACCGTGTTCGGCCGACCAGTGTTGGAAATTGATACAAAAATACCCCCTTTTTTTTTTAAATGACAGCAAACCAGGTGCCATGTACTGGTAGGGGTGCGCACTTATGGGTAGTACAGGAACTGGGTACCCAAACTGTCACACGGGTGCAGTACGCACGCGTGAACATTGCCCAAGAGAGATGCATGGTTGCACGGTTCGCGTAAATGTTAATTTCCAGAGCTCAATGATGCCATACTGGAGAAACTTTATGGACCGTGTAAAGATGTCTCCTGACCAGAGAAAGTTGTACACAAACAACTGTATTTACAACTGTAGTTACTGTATTAAATTGCAAACGAACCGAACTAGTAATTGAAGTTGAGCAACAATATTCTTGTGGTGAGCTGTACAAGACAAGTTTCCCCGAATTTTGTTTTAGGTGCATATACAAAACAAAATCGGCAACTGAATATGTATGAAGTATAGTAAAACAAATATAACATGGTTTATTTCGGGTGGACAGTCGATATTAGCTCCCCTCGGTATTGGAAGTTGACAAACTAGTTCCCTCGGCGAACTTCCAATACCTCGGGGAGCGAATATTGACTGTCCACCCTCAAACCATGTTATATTTGTATACTGTCACCCACTGACAGTCCAGTGAGGTATTTCATAATAATTTGGTAGTTTTGATTTTTGATGTCTGCAAATGTGGTATATTGCCTTTAACTATTAATTAGCACATATTTGTTATCAACTAAAGCATGCTTTACTGACAAACAAAAAAGACTGTAAATTTAATACTATTTTGAGTGACCTTTTCGATTTTTAAATCTGTTTGATGAGAATTTCCTCAAAATGAATCCACTCAAAACATAGAGTCACACTTATGAGCAATATGAATTGAAACGCTCTTCTTGAAAACCAGGGAACACTGTCAGGTAACATCACATTATTGAACAATACCAACTGGCTGCTGCAATCAAACCAACACAACACATTCATATATTCTGTTGATTGTTTTCCACTGACTGTTCTTTCTAGCCAGTTGATGGATTTCCTCCATTAGTACCAATATTTGAGTAAATAAGCTGCTTGCAGAATTGCAATGGCTGTAATGTATTCTTGTTACAACTGAGTGGTGTGTCAGTAAACAGAGGCAGTTGGTAGGAGACACATTAAATGAGATAAATATGAAGTACCTCTGGCTCCTGGTGACCAGGCAAGCAACAAAAAGCAAAACACAATAGAAATGGGTTAATTTTCACCTTGAGTATTGGTAACAAGAGCACTCAGAGCAACCCTTGCAAATTATTCTGAACTCAACCTTCATAAACCAAACATAATAAGCTGGAATATAAGTTTGTTATCTTTACACTTGTTTAGTATCGAACCCCGATTATTTAGCAAGTTTTAACAATAAAATCATCTTTCTTTCCCTGTGTCTGGTAAGTCATTGCAAACAAGACCAAATAAAGTTGGTCCCCTCAACATTTTGACAGATTACAAACAGTTCCCACAATCTAGGCAGAATCCATACCCCAAATTCAGCGGAATTTTTCAAAACATTTTGAACCTACACATACTCCTTTTGGCAATCAGTTACATTTACACACATGGGTGATACTGTGATTCTCTCTTGAAATATAGCATACACAGGGTGAGTAAAAAGAAAGAAAGAAGGAAATCTAAATGTCAGGACCATTTTTGTTTAATGAAGTTCTGCATATAGCACTTTTAAAATCTAAGATACGAAAACCCAAATAATAAGCTTTCTTTTAGTACAAGAATCATTCATATCACTCATGTACTTTTTAAGTTACGTAAGTTTGCACACAAGCACAGTTTTAAACTTCTGTCCACGGATCACAAAAAAAGGGCTGTGTTCCTTCAGCGAAAAGAAAACAATTCACATACATCCCTATGTGAATTGGTTTGGTTTTTCTGAAAGAACACTTACCTTTTTTTTGTGATCCGTGGACAGAGCTTTAAAATGGTGTTTGTGTTCGAAAGAACACCAAGGCCTATTATGTGGTATAGTGTACTGCATGTAAGTCAATCAATATCAAATTCTCTAGCAATTGCATAAGGCCAAAAAAAAAAGTCTCCGGTTTCTGGTATGGAGCTTGCCCCAAAAGTGGTGCGGTGACGCGGCTTTTTTTTTTTTTTTACCTGATTTTTTTGCTTCAAATGACGGCTGATGACTGCAAATGGTGCCCGACTAAACTTAGTGCAAATGTATGGGAGTCCAGAGAGGCCACATAAAGCTTATTCTCGACCATAACCCAATCTAAAAACACGTTAAAATTGTGCAGCAGCAGAATTCCAGTCAAACCAGTGAGTTTGGCGGTTTTGAGACATCATCTTTCATTGAAAAAAAACCTTTTTCATTTTGCCGACGCGCATGGCTACGGCGACGCGCGCGCATACCAGAAACCGGAGACTTTTTGGGGGGCCTAAGCTAGGTTATCAAACGTGGCTACAAAAAGGGCAGGAAGGCAAATTATTCTCAAGAAGAGAATCTCTTTATGGCAGACAAGTATGAGGAATTAAAAGATATCATTGATGCCAAGCATAAGGATGCAAACACTACCAAGAAAAAGAAAGATGCATGGGCAGCCACTCTAAGCCAACAGTGTGCAAGATTTCCACAGGTTGAAAGATCATAGGATGATTTACAATTATCTTTATTATCCAAATTAAAATCTGAGTCAAGAGAATGCCTGTCAAGAAGGCAACCAGAGCGGGAAAACTACCTAAAGAGCAAATTATGGCACAACAAACAAATCCACAACTTTTGCGAAGAAATACTGAAGCTAGAAATTGAACTGTTACATGTAAAATGCCAAGTAGGACAGTTAACTGTGCATAATTAAGATAGAGTGTTCTTAACTCTGTAAATAGCTTACAGCTCATAACTTAAAGTATTAACGTGCTGAAAATCAAATACCACTTTGATGTTATCAAGGAAATCAAGTATTTTGCCGGGCAACCTATTTTTATCCCCCTGGCTGTAAGCCGGAGGGGAATATTGCGATAGCATATTTCTTCTGTGTGTATGTGCGTGCTTATGTCTGGGCGTGTTCATCTATTCAAACCGTGGACGAAAAATTCCAGAGAACAAAAGAGAACAATATCGTCTACGATTCCCAGCATACGTCCGCGATTGGGGTCGTGTACAAAACCTATGGGAGTCTTCCTAAAAAGTTAGAGTACAAACATTAAAGGGACAATAGGATGTCCACGATCGACAGTGTGAATGCGCTTGTATGTGCGAGTTTGTCTTACAGTCACTATGTGGAAATGTGAACAAAAGATGTCCACATAATGCAGGTTGTGTTGAAGTTATGTGGACTAAGCCGTTTCCACTATTGCTAAAACAATAGAAATCTTGTCAATGCAATAACTTGAGAAATACTTTACTTAGGAACTTCAAATTTGCTTCAAACAACCCATTTTGTTTTATCACATGACAAATGTTTACTATTCAAAATATGAATAGTTTTTTTTTGCCAATTCCATAATTCTTCTGGCCATGTTGTCACGTCGGTGGTCAGTGATAAAATGATTTAGTTGCTAACTAGTGACTTAGAGTTACCCTGGATCAACACTAACTTTCGTAAGAAAGTTAGAATGTAACTTACACAGTAGTAATGTTTCATGAATACCAATTAGTTACCAACTAGGCATAGTAAGAAACTACAGGCCTTTTTAGTAACCTACTAGGCTTAGTAACGTTTCATGAATATGGCTCCAGACATATAAACTGGTATGTTTGTGTCCAGTTACCACAGGACAGTGGGTTCACATGCTGTCACCTTTTTTGAACTAACAATATGATTGTTGAGAAAGGTTCCATTAAAGTAATGATTACAGGTCCTATTAAAACTTCGCAACCCGGTCGACTTCAACCACTCTGTCACCATATTCTGAAGACAAAGCCTTATGTGTGTAGTAAGGTACAAATTCTGAAGAATACGTTTTCGGAAGCAGAAATTTATTATCCTGGTTCAGGGGCCAGTTTTAAAGACTTCTTTCCAGTGTTTTATCATCCGTTTAAACCAACCACGTGACAGGCTCTTAACAAATAGGAATGAGTAAACTGTCCAGGTATTTATGAATGTAGGTTATTGATTCACTGAGGGATTGCTGTAAAACTGTAGATCCTTATCATTGTAAATATTCTAAATTAGTCTAAATGACTGTAGACTTATATAATAAACAACCAAGTATGTGGTCAAAAGAAAGACATGTTTCAATCTCAGCTTGAACATCCCAGAACAACAGTTGTTGTTTTTTGGGGCCAAAGAATGCTGCTTCTTTTTTGGGGGGGGGGGTGGGAAGAGTCAAAATAAAAATAATTTTTGTGCCATGGCAAAAAAAGAAGATTTGGAAAGATTTATCTGTTGTCACGATACCGGTTATAATAAGGAGAAACAAAATCTAACACCACACTGGCGCAAATCTTAAATACAGTGGCCACACTGTGGCATAGCATGCCGCCTGTATAATAACAGTTGTTTCTACATGCAATCAGGTGACATTTGAATGTTGCACTGGAAATTATCACCGGGGAATTTGTTTTCTTCCAGTAAACTTCACCCAAATCGACACTGATAGCGATTGATACATATGAGGGCTACTCACATTAAATATGGTTTAAATAAAATAAATAAATAAATACAAAATACAATGTCTTATTGACATGTTGAAGTTTGGTTGAAAGCTCAGTTTGATAATTTTGTTCAGGTCAAATGAATGATTATCCTGTATGCATACGTGTTACATAAGCAACAGATCAACAAAGAAGGTGCTTTGCTAAACTGTTCCGAAAAAAAACCCTCCAAACCACATAAGACTTTGTACAGTATTTTTCAATTTGTAATGGCATTCATGAGAAGTAAAAAAGAGGAAATCAGCGGATCCGAGGAAAAGTTGCATCCCTGATTAACCCATTTCCATCCATATAATTTTAAACATCAGGGTTAAAAAAGCACAATATTTTGTGGGAAGGCAGACTGGTTTTTAGAGTATAATGTGGAATGAAAGGTTTGCAAGATTAACAAGTTGTGTTTTTTTATCTGTCTGTAGCAACAGGATAAAAGTAAAAAAGAATAAAATCCTGTTGATTTTGTAGTAAACTGTGAAATGTGATCCAATATGTACACATACATTTAATTCCGAAAAGTTACATGTACTTGTTTTAAGTTGAACTTGTGTTCATTGATAGCATGAACAGAACATCTTGATAAATAACAATAAATGTTTCAGGCCTCGCAATTTTTTTCATAAATGTAGTTGCCCTTCGGGCAGGGGCGCTTGAAATCTGGTTGCCCGAATTTCATTTTCAGAACTTTTAATATTGCCGGAAAATGAAGGCCGAATATTAATAATGTACATGGCAGCTTTACCTGAAGTGGCAGTCAGGGCTCGCAAAATTGGCTGTCTGACGTCCCGGTACACACGCTTTGCGCCGCGCTGGTACATGGTGTACAGTGGTCCGGTCATAATATTATTGGAAACACACGTACACACACCCATGTTTACATTACATACTAAGTGTGGACATTCTTTTGTTTTTGTGTAGTTAAGAAAAACCTGTAAAAAAAATATATCATTTTACTCACACTGTGAAAACTTTTTCAACCCACATTTTTTCCTATGATTCCCTTAAGCGTTACTCTTCATTTTGCCATGGATAAACCTAACCCCCAAATGCCTCTAAACCTGTTTTCCAGAGAGGGGGAAACACTGTGTGGACTGGGCAAGTCCACACAACGTCGCTGCTACCTGGTTTATGTGGACCTCTTTTGTTCGGAAGTCCACAACAGTGAATGTAATGCTTGTACATACACGCCTTCGCTGCCTACACACATTACGTACGCGAAACATTACTGCATAATGTAGCCGGACCGTACGTACAAATTAAGATTGACCCCTGTTCTGTTTTGGCTGGTACCCGTTATTGGTTTATGCGTAGATTACCAATATCAAATGGCGATAGCGCAGCAGCTGAGTACAAAATGTCGATATTATCATGATTATTGTTTGACGCTGTGCACATGTATGGGATTCTGGAACTTTTGAAAATCCAATGTACTAAAATAATGGTCAAAATGTGTGAGTATTGGTGAAAAAAAGTGGTTGCCCGTCAGGCTGGCAACCTGGAACTTTTGGTTGTCTGACAAAATATTTCAGTTGTCCCGGGACATCGGGCAGCTGATTTTGCGAGCCCTGCTGTTTAAAATTAACAGTCACAATTGCTTTTTGCAATATTTGATTAAACTCAAGTCAAAATCCAAATTATGACTGCGACTCTTCAGCCATGTTACGACGGATGTCATCCAGTTTTGTACCATACCCTGAATGCCTTTCTGACAGCGCAAGAAAAACATCACAAGGTACTTGGGTGGTATTTGAACCCACAAATCCTGCTTACTAGTGCAGACGTCTTACCACTCTACCAAAGTGGGTACCACAATCAATCACGTCATCGAAACTCTTCACCCAAACTGTTGGACCCTGATAGTGGTGGCATGCCTAACTCCATGTAAAACTTACTTCTGCTTCTACGTTGATGCTTAGCAAAGTCCCTGGATTCGGATATCACGCCAAGGTTGCGCGAAAGACCGATGAATATCTAAGCTAGACTGAGGGTGGTTTTGAATTGGGACAATGGAGCAGAGGTAACCAATGCAGGGAGGTTGCAGGTATTGTTCTTGGATACAAGGAGTATTTGTAGACGTTGGTACAAGTACATATGTGATGATACTTAAACTGATGATAATTGCGTGTTCCTGGGGCTGTCAAAAAATTATGCAGGCAGAGAGATGGTAGTTGCTTATGGGAGATCCGGTACATTTTTGTTAGTTGGATGTTTCTCCGACAGGTTCCCAGTGATTGCCAATTCAGTTCCTATATCATAGAAGACATGCTTTCCATGGGATGGTATGACATACCTCGCAGTTCGTCTTTGTTAAGTGGCTTGTCTTGTTGATGTTAATTTTTGTATATGGATCCCATATAACACTGCAGTATTCTAGCCGTGGACGAACTAAGGCAGTATATGCACGTTCCTTGAGCTCCTTGGAGCAGTGGTTTTAGTTGCGACGGACGAGACCTAAAATCTTGCTGGCGTTATTGTAATTTTATAAATATGTTTGGTCCATGACAGTTTTTGTGAGAAGTAGAGGCCCAGATAGGAGTGTTCTGAAACAGCTGTTTGTAGGTGGACTCGATGTTGTTACAAAGAAGGGATATGGTCATGCTGTGGCATTTCTCGACGTTAAACTGCATGTGCCACTTGTCAGCCCATGACTTTCAACTGTTGTGATCTTGTTGTAGTATGGCATTATCTTCAGCAGTGGAGATTGTTCTATAGAGTAAACATAACCAGGTTACTAATGCAGTACTCACACCAACAGATTCCAACAAACCCTGGTGTTGGAGTTTGACTGGATGGGGATTGTTAGGGTTAAAGATGCAGAACTGGCACTGATAGTTTTCTTGGAACACCACTTCAAGCCCATGTACTCTTTGCAGCCAGGACTGCAGCGACATCTGAAAAGCCTGCTGCTTGGAAGGACAATTTGATAGCATCTAAGCAAACAGATAAGGACTGTCTGGATCTGGATGAAGTGTCTTGGGGATTGGTTGTACCAGAAGGTCTGGATATTTGGAAGACAAGTGGTGGGTGGATAATGAGAACCAGGAGGCAAGAAAAAGCATTAGAGGGACTCACAATAAGTCAATCACCCAGTTACATGTAGATGTAACGGCACATATATGGTATGCTGAAGACACAGGACTGCAACTAACGCCTTGGTGATACTGGTAACGATATGGGGGTGCTGCGCAAAGGCCTGGGTACACAAATAGGCTTCCATCAGGCCCATGAATGTGGCCCACTAACCCAGAGGGAGAGTTTGCCAGACAGTAGCCAATGTTTCTATTCGGAAGTGATTTGGTTGAATGAAAGCACTATTAAGGGACCAAAGGTTGATGATTGGTGGTCAAATGCCCGACGTCTTTGAAGCCAGGATGAAAATCGAAGAGAAAACCATGGCTGTGTTTTGAAGAGGAACCATGGTTTTCTTGTCTTTAGAGGTATAATTTCCTACTCCAGGCAATTCCGCTAATGGAACATAAATTTGATGTCCTGTGTAATCATTGTCCCTTGGGTCCACACAATCGTTGTGATTTGAAGGAGCATGTTTATCTGTAGGACACTGTTTAAGTAGATGTGAGCGTCATGATGCCGGAAGTCAGGCTTGGCTGTAGCCCAGTTGAAAGGGTGGCTTGCCCTGACAGACTGGGTAGTGTAAGAGTGACAAAAAAAACACTTGATTGCTCCTCCTTTTCCAGTTGTCTATTCCTTTATCTGTCTCCAGGTATTTGGCTTCTTTCAGCCTAAACGTCACCAAACTCACTATCAAATACATGTAAGCCACTGTCAATGAGGATTAGTTCTTTATAATTTGGATCCCAGGGAAGGCCAGAAAGGTTAAATACTAACAATGGGTGCCACAAGGAAGTGAAGTTGCTACCCCAGTATCAAACTCTCATAGGTATGAGCCTAAACAAGTCGTCCAAATAACTGGCTGTATAGAAGGGATGAAAGGGATGTGGGTTTGGAATCCTGGTACATACCGTTATTTCGTTTTACCATTTTGGATTTCCTCAAAAACAAAAACAGTAAACAAACCATTGACTGTTTTCTCATTTTACAGTTTTGTAAAACGGTCAAACGGTATAAAGTCACACACACATAAAAAACAATTAGGCCTACCTCTTTTATTGTAAAAAGCGATAAACGGTTAGTTGCTTTACTTTTCGAGTGTTGTTTTACAAAAACATGACAATGACAAAATGGTCAATAGTCTTGTCGACTATTAAGGTTTGGCAATTAAGCAATGCACCTTGGGATTGAGACACGCCTGGCAAATTGCCCTCCTTACATTTATGTCGTTTGCACGACAGAATTGCGAATATTGGCTATTGAACTTTGAAGAGCCGCACCGAACAACGTCTTCATACGTTAATACCATCCCGTATCCCTTGTGAAATTTCCTCCTTGAAATTTCCCAGTGCCATTTTTGCTTGTTACTGTTTAAGCCCCACCAACTGAATCGCAGTGGATGGGCTCAGGGTCACGCCAGGAATCACACCACGCATTAATTCATGCACGGTTTTAGCCCCCCCCCCCCCAATTTTGTCTAGCCCCCCCAAAATAAATTCCGTAAAAAAAAAAATGGAATTAGCAAAAAGAAGGATTGTGATGTACATGTGAACGGTCTCCCTAAAAAAAATAGTCGTGACAAGGGTGCATTAGTTAATATAGTGTGAATAATTTTAGGATTTTATTGGTGCTCCCCATTGAAAATATGGCATGAGCCCCCCCCCCCCCCCCCACCACCACCTATTGATTTTCGGAGGCCTAAGTGTCCGGAAAAAATAACCGGTCTACATTTCAGCATGCCTCCCTGAAAAAAATGCTAGCTGCTAGCCCCCCCAAAATAATTGGTTCTAGAACCGCGCCTGGCTAGCGATGCTCCATCTGGGAAGCTTCCGTGTTAGTAGTATGCACAAGGAAGGACAATGAGTGCCCCCCCCCCCCCCCCCCCCGGAACTTCATGTAAGACACTACTGTTGAGCAAGGGTATATTGCATATAAAGTTCTGATGTGAAAGCCACCATTCCAGATGGGACTAAATTATAGGGTTTATGAGGACAGGTTGGGTAATGGCATCCTTGGCGTAATGGAATGTTGCCTAATTCGGGAAAGGTGGCATGAAGAATGCCCAGAAGAAGCTTGAGTGCGGTATGGTCCATGTCATAATATGGTGAGGCGGTGGACACACCGGTATCGAGCCGGTGTACAGCTGTCCCATACTCTAGGGCAATTTGACAGTAACAGCTTGACACTTCAGAAGAGAATTTCACATTTCAAGTGCATATAACATACACACATATGATTTTGAACAAATTGTTCTTACAGGTCTACCACTACTGTGACCACCTTTACAAAAAAAAAAAAAACTAATCAAAGTCCTTCTAATTTTTGTTATATAAATATTACTAAGTGTGGTAACAGCGTGACACCAAAAGGACATAGGGTTTTAATACTCATTTCAGAATTGCTAAAACCCTGTGAATTTACAGAACCACATACAATTTTTAAATGTTGTAAGTATACATTAGGTATCCAGCTACAAAACATCACCGTGAAAAAAAATCACATTTCATGTGACACTGGAAAAGTGTTTAAGATCAGCCAGGTGACGGGCTCTCCATTTATGAAAGGCATTTATGAAAGAAGATTAAAGTATCTCCAAAATTTACATTAAGTGTTGTAGACTTAAACTCAACTTAAACATTACATTACCACAACCCCAAGGTTTTCCTATTTTTCTTAATTAATCAACTTAATTGCCTAATTATGCACTTCAGCTATTTTAAGAATATTTGGAAGTCTGAGTTCATAGTATTGACCACACATGTAGGCACAGATTTAACAAATTTCCCAAGACGTTGTTCTTGACAGGTTCCCAGCAGCCGATTTCACGAAACCTTACGCAATGGCGCAACTTTGCTTGCGCCACAATTTATTGCGTAAGCTGCACAACATTTCATGCTCCGCAAAATTTCACTTATGACACATCTCATGAAAGTCGGATAGTGCGTAAGTCCGCGACTAGTGCAATAAATGATGGTGTAACTTGTGCAATAATTTCAGGTGGCGTAAGTTGTGGCGTAGCGACTGAAAATGACCTATTTTACCAGAAATTCGGGACTGTCGTGGAGCCCGTTATTGCACAACTTATCAAATTTTTAGAGTTGCCGAACGATTCCGAAGAAAGTTGAACAAGAGAGTATTCAAAATGGCGGGCTGAGGTGATGCAACGACTGTTTCGCAAACGAACAATTTCACACACAAATAGCCGTCGTAAATGTTGATATTATACTTGTCCAAGATGTTTAAATTATTTAAAACGTTGCACAGCTATGCCAAGTTTCGTGAAATCGATCGTAAGTTTATTGCGCAGCTGCACAACAAATTTGTTGCATAAGTCTTATAAATGTCGCAAGCTGCGCACTTTTTCGTGAATTCGGCTGCAGGTGATATTGGTTGGTTGTGATAATGCCCTCTTGTGGTGGCAGTTTATCGCGGCGGCGGGTTAATTATCGCGTATATATAGAACCATAAAAACATCTAGCCCCTAGACTAGGTAATCAGCCAACAATCAGCATGTTTTTTTCTCAAAAATGCTTGTAGACCCATAATGAATGGATTATTCCAACATTGATGCTGTAATATATTATTCCACAACTTACCCAAGCTGTGTGCAGAATGGCTTATTCCATTTTCTCAAAGGAGTATTAAGTGGGCCTTGAGCGAAGTGTTTTTGTTTTTGCCCCAAGGCCGAGTCACATCCTACCTGCATTACTAGTATGCACTTCATTACTACCGGTAGTATGCACTCAACTGAATGAAGTTACGCGTAGAAAGTTATCTCACTGTGTAATTCAATGGCAGTTGTCACGCTGTTACCAAAAAAAGTAACAGTGTGACCTCTTTTTAATTGAAATAATTAATTAACAATACGTAATATTTTTACTTTGGTGCATACATGTTACGTGCCTGTGGAAGTATGATTTGCATTGTGAGTATTATATAATTCCTTCTTATAAAATTTAAAGAAATATTGAAAATGAGCTCTTTTTCATTAACCCCATGGGCCCGGGAAGCGGTCATGGCCGCGGCCGCTAATCCTCATTGGAGCATATGCAGTTGCCAGCTGTGGTATGCCGTGACACACGGCTAGTTCCACAGCTGCTGCTTTTGTGCAGTCCCGCTACCACACAAAGACTGTGCAGTCATGCGGGCCACTTGCTCTATGTGTGGAGGAATGTGGCCATTATAACCCGTGCTTAAGGGGTTAACAGTAAGACGTTTCTGGGAAATATTAATTAGGTGGTCACTGAAGCAAAAGTTAATATGCAAATTGTTGTTTTCATATAAGCTATTAAGAATAAGTATGAAACTTCATGTAACTTTCAAAAAACTATAATTGGCTGTTTCGGCAAACATGCCGAAACCCCTTTGTTTTCGTTAAGATAACTTTTTTTTTTCCCAGTCATTTTGCCCATAGCATTTGTACACGTTTATTTGTTCCCGGAACTTTGGACATTAAAATCAATCCAATTGCCTTTATACTTGCACACACTTAGACCAGGACCTGCAGATATGTGTTGACCATTGATGTCATCGCGTGTCATGTGACGTCACATTAAAGGTGCATATTATGAAGGCCTATATCTACAGAACTACAGGTCCGATTGGGTTGAAAGTTGGCATGTACCTAGACCAGGATGTGTTATAGATGAAAAATGAAGTGACGTCACGATGACGTTAAAGATTAATAGATTTAATCTTTGAAAATCAATATAAAATCAACCATGAGAGATCTGAACGTGACTTTTGTGGCAATTAAAAGAATAATCCAGGGCCTTCATTACTGATATTACGTCCAACATCGCGTGACCCTTCCTTCTAGTTGAAACCAGAAGTTTTTTTTGTAATTTAAAATTGGTAAAAGATGTGAACTTGCTTTCAATGACGTATGTTCTGGCAAAGTTCTTCATTACAAAAAAAAATTAACGGTGACGTCATCAAATGTTAGAGCGCCTTCTAGCGGCAGGTTGTTATAGATGATTATAGATGAAAATTGATGTGACGCCATCATGACATCATCACGTGACATGCGACGTCATAATTCAAAGCCCTATGAAAATGTAATCACATATTTATATGCCACCATTTATTATAAACAGAAATCTACAACCTTCCTGGATGGAACTTATACTTGAATCTCCACATGTCACAATAAAGTTGCCGAAACAGCCCTATGTTTGTCCACAAACATAAGTCTATTTTTTTTTTGTCCGTGAGCAGCATAAATAATCCACACAATTTGTGAAATTATTAGGATTTCATTAATGCTAATTCCAAATGCAAAAACAAGGGTGTAATCTTGTGGATTTTTCAAAATTATGGTTGTTTCTCAAAATTTCAGACTTTCAGCTTTATTTCGATCCCAAATTAATCAAGAAATAACAATTTTGAAAATTCAGGTGTCATGTCCACCTTTGCATGGAATTGCCCTCTAGTCCGAAAAGTGTTCAGTATTCACGTCCTCGTATTAGTTCCGTAGAACTGCATAGACCGAGGAAAAAATGGCTGCCCATCAGAGCCCGGCAGCTGGGGGTTCCTGTGGGTACATTGTGGAGAAATTTCAGGAAGGTGCGACATGCAGAAACTGCGGATCCGTGAACCAATTTCACTGTCTCCAATTGACGAGTATCGTGTGCAAATTATATTCATGAATGCTCACAAAAACCAGATGATCCATGTTGTCACACCTCATTGACTCCCAATAGGAAGCCATGCTGCTGAAAAAAAATAAAACAGGGTCTCCTGTAATCCTGCATTCATTATGGCATTCAACCTCTTGGTATATATGTACAAGACAGAGTAGACATTGGTCATTCAGAAAACCAATTCTTGTTTTAACACTGAAACATGCCTCGACTGAAAGAGGTCCACAGAGGTTGTGCACTGGGTATGCTGGATGCAGGCTTGCAAGCTGCAGAAGTTGCAGGACACTTGCAGGTGCATCCAAGCATGATTTCCAGACTTGTTGTTCGTTAACGCAACACAGCCAGTGTTAGTGACCTTCCAAGAAGTGGGCAACCTCAAGTGACATCTCCATGCCAGGAACGCCATATTGTCCTGCATCGGATAATACTGTCTGGATCAACAGACAGACGGCCAGAGAGACACCTGGTACCCATAACAACGGGATCAGTGACCAGACAGTCAGAAACAGACTTCGGAGTGCCGAGTTCAGATGGCACAGGCCTTACACCTCACAAGCGAGACAGGGCAACGACGTCTTCAATGGGCCTCCCAATATTGCGACTGGACACAAAGAATGCGGAACCAGGACCTCATTATTGATGAATCACGTTTTTGACGCTCCAATTCTGATGGAAGTGTCATGGCGTACAGGAGACCAGGCAAACGATACTGGGATGCCACAGTTGTGGAGCATACAGACGGGGAGGACCAAGCATCAGGGTTTGGGCAGGAATGTCTCAGACAGACACACACGTTTACGTTACATGCCTAGTGTGGACATTCCTTTGTTTTCATGTAGTAAACAAAAACCTGTGAAGAAAACTCATTTTACTCACACTGTGAAAACTCTTTTAACCCACATTTTTTTCTATGATTCCCTTGAGTGTTTCTCTTCATTTTGCGACGGATAAACCTAACCCAAAAATGTCTCTTAACCTGTTTTCCAGAGAGGGGAAAACATTGTGTGGACGTGGGCAAGTCCACACAACATCGCTGCTACCTGGTTTATGTGCACCTTTTTGTTAGAAAGTCCACACAGTGAATGTAATGCTTGTTCATACATACAGACATACATAACTGTTACATACACACAGAAGGAATACGCTTCGCAATATCCCCCTCCGGCTTACAGCCAGGGGGATAAAAATGAAGATCCTGGATTATTCTATCAACTCCTGTGAAAAGCAACATCAGATCTCTCACAGTTGATTTTATATTGATCGATTTTCAAAGATTAAAGCTAGAAATCTTTAGTTGTTGTAATCTAATACAGGATGACATTATCCTGATGTCATTACCAGAAAGCTTGAGCACTATGAAGCAAACATCTGGATTAAATCTCTCACGGTTGATTTTTCAGCAATTTTTTAAGGTTTAAAGGTATTTACATTGTTGGCAACTTCGCCACACTCTTCAACTGATTATTTATTTTAAATATTTTTGAACCTGCCGTTATAGGGCGCTGTTACATTTTATGACATCACCATTAATTTTTTTTGTAAAGAACAACTTAGTCAGAGCATACATCGTTGAAAGCAAGTTCACATCCTTCACCAATTTTGAATTACCAGGCACTTCCGGTTTTAACCGGAAGGAAGGGTCACGTGATTTTGCACATAATATAAAAAACTAAGACCCTGCATTATTCTATAAATTCTCGTAAAAGTCAAGTTCAGGTCTCTCAGGGTTGATTTTATATTGATTTTTAAAGATTAAATCTATTAATCTTAAACATTTATTCAGACTGGACACATGGCCATTCTAGACCAATGAAATTACAGAATGCCCCGCAACCGTGACTGTTCCCATGACCTAACACCACTCTTTTAACATCAACTTACATGTACATGAACTTGGGTCACATGGAACGTTCATTGACAGCATTAGTGTTTTCTGTAGGTTTTATATGAATTAATCCATATGTTCTCAGAATAAATACAAGATTTCTATTGTTTTAGCCACTGTGACCTTGACCCTTGATATTTTGGCCCAAAATGCAATAGGCTTCTTAGGATTACCAAGAACAATCCACAAACCAAATTTGAAGTTCACATGTACAATATTTCTCAAGTTATCGCGCTGACAAAATTCTTTTGTTTTAGCCACTGTGACCTTGACCCTTGACCTTTCGGCCCCCAATGCAGTAGGCTTCTTAGGATTGCCAAGAACAATCCACAAACCAAATTTGCAGTTCACATGTAAAGTATTTCTCAAGTTATCGCGCTGACAAAATTTCTTTTGTTTTAGCCACTGTGACCTTGACCCTTGACCTTTCAACCCCCAATGCAATAGGCTTCTTAGGATTGCCAAGAACAATCCACAAACCAAATTTGAAGTTCACATGTAAAGTATTTCTCCAGTTATGGCGCTGACAAAATTTCTATTGTTTTAGCCACTGTGACCTTGACCCTTCGGCCCCAAATACAATAGGCTTCCTAGGATTACCAAGAACAATCCACAAACCAAATTTGAAGTTCATATGTTAAGTATTCTCAAGTTATCGCGCTGACAAGATTGTCCGGACACACACACCCACCCACACACGCTTACATAGGCATAGAAGTTGAGTACTTCCTTTGTTCTTGTGTACTAAAATATTGCAACGTCGCACACTTATGTCAAATGCTCTTATTTTAACCATAGTTACATGTAATTTCCTGGGCTGAAATTCGGACTTAACATCCCTTTTCTTAAACTCTTCCATTTGCGACAGATCAACCCACCTTGGAAATTCCTAGTTTTTGAGTAAAATCCATATATCTATTTCATGAAAAACTTGTGGGGTACCAAAACGGTACCCTGCAAGTCGGAGGGCATTCCTTGTGGGGTACCTCCCATTGTTCCGGTACCCCACAAGGCAGTGTTTGTACACGCACCCACGCACACACACACCCACCCACCAACCACCCAACCACGGAAGGACAAGGCGGCCAACAGTATGCCCCTTTGGCTTCGCCGCGGGGCATAAAAAGCATTTTATACCACTCTAGGTCTCAAAGCACTACACAATTATTACCCTGTTTATCTGGCCATCAGACCAGTTTTTTATTTGCCACAACTCAAGATCAGCGCAATCTGGTCTTTACATATACAGGTACCCCTTTATACTCCTGGGTGGAGAGAGGCAACTGTAGTAAAGTGTCTCGTTCAAGAACACAAGCACCATGTTCCCTGTCAGGGTTCGAACTCATGTACCATGGCACATGAGTTGAACACCATAACCATAGGACCACAGCACTCTACCTAAACTGGTTTTGGAAATGATCATGGAAATCGTGCCATGTGTAGTTTTTGTGTAATCACTTTCTGGAGTGCTTCAAACACTGGACTAATGGGAGCTTTTAAGTAAGGAGTTTAGAGGATTAAATTCATTTTCAATAATAATCACCTTGACTCTAAAACCAATGGCATCCAACCTTTCATGCTGAGCTTTAAGAGTGTCTTCAGCCTAATGTCTTACGAAAAATGACAAAGTACCGGTATATTCGTGAGGCTGGAAAAGATTGATAGATATTGCCCGCGCCAGTGTTACAATTTTCAAAATGGACCGTAGCAAGGCCTATTTTTCCAATTTCAACTAAAAGTAATAAACATATCACAATGACTTTTACCAGACCCTTGGATCAATATAGGGGAAATAAATCCTGAAAGTTGCATGAAGATACCGTCTTCCAAACAGGAGAAATTAATATTCAAAGATTTCACCCGCCAACGTGAACATGTCTGTGTACATGTAGTTTCATTCAAAATAAAGTGTTACGTTTAGAAATCGCCCTTCGCAACCATATGGCTGTAAGGGCTGCATTATACACAAGCTTTGCTGTGTATCCAAAAGTAGTCAATAGTGGACCTAGTAGAGCATAATAGGGTCGACGACATGGTGAAGGTCTATAGTTAGAAATCATGTACAAAACCACTGGGGTTTCTTCAAACAAATATGAGCCTGTCCATGATATCAAAATCTCAGTACCCCACAGGTTTGAGACTTTATTAACAACAAAAGTCAACAAAAATATTGTGAACCATACAAATTTCCTAATCTGATAGATCATACATCGAGACACATTTGTTTTGTTGCGACAGTCACTGGACCATTGCTTCTAGGATTACAGGGAGGTTAATTATAGGTGAATTCAAAATGCAAACAAAAGCTTGATCAAAGCAGTAAGGTATTCGAAAGTTAATGGGGCGAGGTGGTGAAGTGGGTGACGGGGCAAAGCCATCTCTTACAATATGACCTAGAAAGCACTCAGAGAGCGCAAACCTCTGCCAAGGCTCAACAATTCCCCGCCATATTGTCAGTACACCCAAAAGAAATACTCACATATCCACTAGACTTCCATACTTTGTAAACCGTAACTGAAAAATTAAATCTTTTTTTTTTTATTAATTCTTTTGCACTGTAGCGACTGCCCATTTAACTTTAACTATGTGCAACCCACTGCCAAGGTCAACGGGTCAAGCATATCGACAATGTTTTCACGAAGTGAAAAAAAACCTGCAAAATCGATAATTTTTTTATTTTGAGTTTTGCTGGCCAATTTATTGCACTTGACAAAAAGAAGAATTTGGCCGAGTTTCAAAGCGAAATATTGTTTACTTTTGTAATTATTGTAAGCAAACATTTGACAAAATGCCTGAAATCCATGTTTTTCTGTTTTCACAAAGGGAAAAAACTTACCTCGTTAGCAGGGCCAGAGGAATAATGCATATTCTCTACACACGCGTTAGGATGGGAGTGGACGTGCGCGCCGTGAACGATGTTGATAAAGAACAGACACGCGCGCGCTGCAGTGCCTAAGACGTGCAGATGTAATAATTTCTTAGAACGTTTTATTATTTTCACGAAGTGACGAAGAGTGTGTACAACTTAATGGGACAAAAATAGTGAGGCCTCAGGGTTTTGCTGTTTTCACGAGGTGAAGAATATCTTTATTGATCTTTATTAATGAATTGCAGTTTAATTAAGAGAGACTTCTAATAAACAACTTTGAATTAGCAAAGAACAAAGCATACGTTACTTGCCGATGCAAGAATTTCCTAAATCCATAACTAACAACTAGTCGAAAAGGTGTTTTGAAAAAAGGATTAACTCCAAATGTGATTATCTCGGAATGACCTTTTTGCATGGTATTGAGGTTTTTGTCACTTCGTGAAAACACCGTTGATATACGTGGCATTGTACTTGACCGGTTGTGTTTGCACACATTCCCCACTCCCAGTCCCCACGGTGTGTGCCCCAAATGCTCATGTACACTGCACACTGCGTTACCCACACAGGTACGTATATAGACACAGGCAATGTTTTCTACACAAAATGTGGTAAAGAATCCTTACAAAAAATCCTGGATCCTCACCCAGATCCCATCTAATAGATTCGCACTTGTACCAAGGACTGCCCCTACACAAATTTTCATGGAAATCCGTCCACAACTCTTCAAGTTATCCTGTCCACAGACAAACCAACCAACCAACAAACAAACAAACCGACACCCGTGAAAACATAACCTCACTGGCGGAGGTAATAAGAATGGATGTTTCTACTTGCATACCAAATTTGAAGAAAATGAAGCATTTCATGTTTGAGATTGGGGGGGGGGGGAACCATTCTCTCAGGCTGTGAAACGAGAAAAATGGCTATTTAAGGTTTATAGGGAACCCTCTTACGGAATGGAAGTTGCTGTTGCCTGATTGAAACCATAGCATCTATTTCCTATGCAAGTTACCTTGATCTTTGGTTCTTTGGTCTAAGCCCAATCCCAGTTTTCTTTTTGTAATGACCCTTTACTTACGGAGTTTTATGATAATAATACGGGTTACATTAATACTCCTGAATCCAACCAATAGGATCCATACACTTTTAACCCAACCATGGTATTATAAACATCATTGTCAATGCATGGACACAGCCCTGGAATGGAATGATTTTTGTCAACTCAATATGTGATAACTGGGCATATCCATTCAATTAAGTGCTCTCACTTCTAGAGTTGTTCCCCCTCTTCCTTTGAATCTTAGAGAAAATACTGCAGGGACATACACTAGTCTTTTTCACACTAAATCTAGTCGAAACCCATTCAAAATGATACTGGATGAAATGGAAGTGTTCAACAACTTGCCATTATTGCAGGGCTACCACTTACACTATTTGGTATATGCACAGAGCCTACATGTGTGGCTGAGGTGACACAGGGAAACTAAGTACTTAAATCAATGCATACATAGTTATAAATGTAAGATGAAAGACATTGCCAGGATCAAAATATGAGTATGTCTCCTTTTGTTTGCTATGGTGAAATGCTTATTGGTACAAATTTATATTAATAGAGCTAAGCTAGTTCCTCTTTTATGTTTTTCAACAGTCTATGCAATGAATCCCTTTTATGTGATTATAGACCCAACAATTAGCCCCGTACCCTGACTCATCTACCCTCTTGCCCACCCTTGGTTAGTTTCATTGCACCTTCAAACATTTTGAGGCAAGGATTTCACTTTAATTTTGTTGGTACACTCATATTTCTAGAACCTTCACTTTCTAAAGACATGATGAGGTATTTAACATTTTTCTTTACTTGGGTTTAATACTTCATAATTGTGGCGTGGATGTTAGTTATTATCTCATGTGATATATTATATAGGGGCAAATGTACTAAAAATGGCATGGATGGTTTGCCTTCAACATTTACATACCTTTGACTGAGAAAACTTTAGCCCAACACCTTCCATGGTAACTTGCAGAAGGCCACCTTGACCACTCTTAACATCTTGAATAGGAAATTCTCCCCCTAACTCTGGCTCTACAATATATAACAAATCAATATATAGTACACAAAGGTTATAATCAATCACCGTGATGTAAAATTAAAACAAATCCATAACACTTTTAACCATTAACAATAGTGTGTTGTTGATTAAAAATGGCACACAGAAAACAGACATTTCAATTCAGATGATTTTTATTTCAGATAGAATTGTTGGGCTGCAAAAAAGGTCTCCTTCAAGAAGGTGTGAAAGTGGTTGCAGCAATGGAGTTGGCAACCACACAAGACGGTCTTGATGGCAGAAAAGAACTATTCCTTCATATGATAAAAAGGCCTTAACTCAAGTTAGAAACATGAAGAGTGGTAACAAGCTGAGCATGACCAGGTCGCAAAATACCAGATGATCCTTATTACTTTTGTAAAGAGAGGCAAACCCAAATACATCCAATGGGTGCATGTCTAAAAAAGTATCTTACCTGCTTCAGAGGAAAGAAGGGCACACTAAAATACTGAAACTAGAAGCCTAACACAGATCCAATACTAACTAGACTTATGTTTGTGGACAAACACAGGGTTGTTTTGGTATTTTTTGTGACATGTGACATGTAAAGTTTGAAGTGCAACTACAAGTTCCATCCAGGAAGAATGTGTAGTTCTGTTGATAATAATTGGTGGCATATAATATATGATTACATTCCCATCATAGGGCTTTGAATAATGACGTCACATGTGACGTAATGACGTCATGATGACGTCACATCAATTTTCATCTATAAATATATTTTTGTTTGTAAATAACAACTTAGCCATAGCATACATCGTTGAAAGCAAGTTCACATCTTTCACCAATTTTAAATTACAAGGCACTTCCGGTTTCAACCGGAAGGAAGGGTCACGTGATTTTGCACATAATACATAAAGATTAAGACCCTGGATTATTCTATCGATTCCTGCAAAAGTCAAGTTCAGGTCTCTCAAGGTTGATTTATATTGATTTTCAAAGATTAAATCTAGACATCTTTAATAGCTTGTAATTTAACACCCGATGATGTCATCATGAGTCAGAGTAATATGCACCACTTGACTAACGGCTCGCATTTGTTGAGTTACCAACACTTGGTGATCGGGCCAAAACTATGTCATAGGACATTGCCCAATTGTGAATATGTTTATGTCAGAACAGAAAAAGGATCATGAAATTCAGCCTTTCCAGTCAGCAGTTAAAATGTGCGAACTGAATTCTGATTTAGATCAGAGAGGATACATGTACATGTTCATCATGAGGTGAAAAGAACTTCTGAAAATATAGAATTTATCATGCACCTTTAGTCAGGTAGGATGACATCGCAGCATTTTGAAGTGCAAGGTCAACAAGGTACTGGGTATCATTATTTTGTGGTAAAAGATAGTCATCAGACACAGATCAAATGACGGATTTGAATTTTAAAGAAACAAAAACACTCCCCCCATCAAAGTGTGGGCCGATTCTACTAGCGAATACTTACCCGTAGAATATCACTACATATGGCTTATTCCCTGAAGGGTGCTAGCCATATGCTAAGATTTATTACCCACGGCACCTTGCCATACTTCCTCTTTTCTCGAGCATAAGATGCGTAAGTGAACGCGTACGTGAGAGTGGAGAGGCGGGTGGGCACTCTACAAGAGTAGTCGCTAGTAGAATCAGCCCACACGTTGGGGGGGGGGGGGGTTAAGGTGCGAAAATGAACGCATTTGGTTAGTGGACCGCTTTGAGAGAGATGGCATGCTGGCGACACCAGTGCAGTAGTTGCCATGTGAGTAGGCATGCGGGTAGGCTTGGGGAGTGTGTCCCGCCTTGCTGGTTGATGTAGGACACCACAGTCCTGTTGTCCCAGCGGATGAGAACAGATTGACCCTGCACTATGCAGTGAAAGCAGTGAAGGCCATTGAGGACCGCTGTCAGTTCGAGAAAATTGATGTGGTGGGTGGTCTGTGCTGAAGTCCAGGAACCCGCCGTCTGATGAGGTCTTGCCATTGGAAGGGAAGGGACTCGAGACGCTTGGGAGCTCCATCAGAGGGCAGAAATATGGCATGCAGAAATGCTGCCTGTCTTGTCTCTATGTTGTGATGACACACACAAGTAAGTTCGCTGAGAACTGCCCCAAGTGAGTTGGTCCACACAGCGAAAGGCGGAGCCTAACATGCCGGCTGGGATGGTGGAATCGGTTTGACGCCCCTGGAACAAGTATTTGGACAGCAGGAGCGAAAACGCTGCATGGGTTATACCCAAACAAGCCCCTTCTCATTGCAGTTCCGGAAACAAGGACATAGCTGAAGCCCGATGACCAGAGTCGGAGGCCAGTTTATCAAGCACATCGTCAACAACGGTAGGCGGGAGTTCAGACGGAACTCAGGGTGAATACCAACACGACTGGAGAGTCCGATGGACGGGAAATCGTGTGGGGTATGCAAGAGTTTGGAGGTGGCAGAGGCTGATAAGGGGGTGACGAGCCCGATTTAGCCGCGGAAGTCTGTTTGGAGAAGGCTGACAAGGTTTCAGACAAGTTCTGAATTGTTTGAAGTAATGCCTTGTCCTTATGAGAAGATTTATGTTGTTTGTGGCCGACAGAGCTGTCACAGGACATATCTGTTGACTTGTGTTTCTTCTTTTTCGGAGGAGAAGAATCAGCTTCAGATTGTAGAGATAGCAGAGGCAGCCAGGAACTCTGATGTTAATGAACCACTCAGAGAAACGAAAGACTGGGGTGAGCAGAGCAGGTGGGGCCCTGGCACCCGGGTCGCCAGGTATGGGGGCCGTGGATACAGCCGATGAGGCCAGTGGAGTAACGGCAGATGCGGTTGAGTCGTTTTTCTTGATTTAAATCAGATTGTTTGTATTGTTTTTACTTTCCAAATATTGATAGTCTAAACGTGTGTCTAGATCTCCCCATGCACCCTCACAACCATCACAAAGGCGTTTACAGGTTCCTATAACACCCATCATCCACTACTCAATAAATTGATATATGCTTTTGAAAAAAATTGTACTGAATCAGAGATTTTAACAAATCACTTGATTTCTTCACATGTAGTCTACATCATTGGTTCAATGGTACATTATTACTGAAGACACTTTTGCATTGCTTGATTGATACAGCTGAGTTACCTTGTGTGCGGATATGAATGAAAACTTGATTTATGGTATACAAAACAAAATACGACAGTTCTCCATGGGCATGTTGATTTCATAAAAATGCTTCTAATTTCAAAACCGGTGGCACTGATCCTTGTGAAACTTATAGTGTTTGATTGATGGCCCAAGGAGGAGAACAGAATTCAGGCCTCGCACCTTTAAAAGGTTTTATATAAATCTCAATCTAAATTTGTAGGGAGAAACGTTAGGACTAAGACTATCAATTGGGACTTTCAATACACTTTTTGATGGTTCATGTAAGCCTACACCAGTGCAGTTGATTCACAATATTACTGTAAACAGATCAAGGAATTATTAAAGCAAACGTGAGTGTGCTCTCTTTAAAATTAAAAACTTTGAAGAAAAACTTAATCAAAACAACGATTTTGTGTAATTATGCAAAACCTAAATTGAGTCAATGGTGATGAAGTAAGGGGTGTTTGAATGTGTTAACATCATCTTACACTTTGTAATTAAGTGGAATCAGTTGATTTAAATGATTAAAGAGACCTCAATCAATTGATTTTGCCAAAAATAAGATTTTTACAAAAAAAAGTGATTTAAATCAGTGATTTTTATTAAAAAAATCATTTGATTTAAATTGCGATTTAAATCAGTGATTTAAATCAACGTGATTTAAATCAGCCAACCCTGGTTAACATGTACAATTAAGTTTTTAACTGCGAGATATGTCCGTGACCAACTCAGTCCATGACCAACTTGGTCTGTGACCAACTCGGTCCGTGACCAACTCGATCCGTGACTAATTCGGTCCGTGACCAACTTGGTCCGTGACCAACTTGGTCCGTGACCCAACTCGGTCCGTGACTAACTCGGTCTGTGACCCAACTCGGTCTGTGACAAACTCAGTCCGTGACCAACTCGATCCGTGACTAATTCGGTCCGTGACCAACTTGGTCCGTGACCCAACTCGGTCCGTGACCAACTCGGTCTGTGACCCAACTCGGTCTGTGACAAACTCAGTCCGTGACCAACTCGGTCCGTTACCAACTTGGTCCCTATGGGAAAATGAACGCAAAACGATTGCATTTTCTTGAAACAAGGCGTCCAGAGTTATATTTAGGCAGCCCACATGAACAATGGCTAGTCTGAGAATCATCCGTTCTCCACGCAGCCCATCTCCGGTAGAACGCTTGTCATTTCATTCCGAAATCAGGACTAAGATTATGATTGGTCAATTTCGACGCCATGTTTTTGGAATACAACAAGCTGAACAAAAATGCTACTCATTGCAGGCATGATGTTTACGCACACAGGGAGCTTGCATTATGCACGTATACAAGGCGTATGCTGATTGGTCAGTTTCTTGAGGTCATACGCAGTCTAGTTGCATAATTAATAGCCAATCTATTTACATATCATAGACCATGGTCGGCTTCGCCAGAACCAGGGTCTATCACATAGACTACACAATGGTCGCCAGCTAGTTACACTAGTTTTACAGTGTCTTACGCAGATTTCCGGCCTAGCCCGCCTGCGATTTTTGTTCCCCAAACGACATCTGAATGGGGTGTATGCTGCATGACGTTTTGGACTTTACTTCTCTTAAAAACATGAGAAAACATATAAAAATTAGAAAAAAGAAATGAATTTTAATGTAATGAAATTCAGACTTTATTGCCCTTAATAAAAATCCTCCAAAGCCTCAGATTAGAAAGAAAAAAATTCTGGTAAAACTGGTGATTCGAACCCATAACGCGAGGATCCCTTGCGGTACAAAATCACGACCCTATCAGCTGAGCTATCGAACTGCTTGACAAATCCTGAATATTCATGGAAATATATACCTGCGTACCATCATAAAAGTATCATAGAGGGTGCTCAACAACCATGTAATGTGGATGTTGTTTTGGAAAAAGGTCACGTTGACCAGCCGTTGCTGGTGGTACAGCGCTAGCTACAGGCCTGCTAAATCCTGCTGTGTTTATCGGACAGCGGCAAAAAGTGGCAACATTTCGATCTCTTTCTTATTTAAATAAAGCGATTCCCATGAAATTAAAAACAAAAAGTAACAAGAAAGAATTTCACAAATATTTAGTTGAATTGTCAAATATGTTTTTTTTGGTAATGGCGATGATGTAAAACACCACTGCAGAGTTTGATTGAATGAAGGCTAAGATTATTTCTGAGGGATTCCATATTTTTAAACAAAACTTTAAAGGATTTCCAGCAACCCCAAATGTACAAGATTATATCAATCATTTTGATAACGTCAGGCCTGAAACAGTTTCCAAAGGTAACGATCAATTGATGACAATGGGGTCGTTCAGACACCGTTTTAAATTCGGTTGAACTCGATTCAGTGTAACTTTCTTGTTAAAACGATGTCTGAATGCTTTTTTATATAGACCGAATCGAGTTGAACTAGAAAATAAAACGGCAACTTAAACTCCCTCGGAGGGAGGGTTTAGCGAATAACCAGAACGAGTTTTTCATCTAGTACAATGTCTGAACAGTTTTAGCTAAAACGCTTCCCGTTTTAGCCAGCGCAGTGACCTGGAGTTACCTTCTCCGTGGCGCGCTTTTCTATTAAGCAAACAATGTCCTAATTCTCCTACAGTTGCAAGTTGATGTATTAAACCTTGAGTGAAATCTGTTCAATGACATCTTGTTTCGAACACTGGTTTTCGAACAACTTTTCAGAACATTTTTTATGTCTTTTTGCACCACGAAAGGGACAGAAAATAGCCCCCAAAATGTAAACACAAATGGTGTATATGTAAAGCCGATGTACGATACTTCCCAAAAATGGGGAAATTGCCGCGGTGGACAAGTGACTGTCGTCATGTTTATCGCGTGCCACGCTACATGACCGGCCCAGGCTGCGATGTCAAACACGGCATGGCAACACACATCACACGGTGAGGGGCTCAGACCATGTGTAGCGAACTGTTAAAATGGGAGAGTGAAGGCTCTTTTTAGCGCATGTTTTTTGCCGAGGCGGATGTTCTACGTGACCTTAGAAACTGAGATAAACTGCTTCAAGTTGAACTTGCTATACTAAAAACGATGTCTGGACGCTCGGTAGTTTTATTTTTACGACGGGCCTCCTGTGGTTAGCGACCGTTTTAACTTTGACCATTTTAGCTAACACGGTGTCTGAACATGGCCAATGTTGCATTTTTTTTCTGCGCTGAGTGACTGGAGTACAGGCCCCACCCCGCCAGCAGCCTGCCTAGTCTCGGCACAAGTAGGTCATGCATGAAACTTTATTTTAACTTTAACAAGAGGGGAGGGGGCCCAACTGATTGATGCCCATGACGATACGTATCTTACTATAACAAAAAGGCACTAATATATTCCACTACTACAGGGGTTACAACTTTTAGTACATGATAATGTCGTGTTAAATCACGAAAATATCAATATACATGGCAACACTAAAAGATTGATGACAGGGTAATGTGTTCTATGAAAACAAAAACAAACAAGAAAATAGCACTGAAATTCTGATTTTTAACATGGTGAAATTTGTACGTTTGTCTCAACATTTGAACTCCACAAAAAAGACTGCTTGACTACATTACGTTTGCTTTTCACAAAACAGCAATAAGAATTGTATACGCACACTGTGCCCAGAGAACATGTGCATCTGTGCTGGTCAATATTTGTTTGGACGGTGGGTTGAACCATCAGGTGGACAGTCTTCTCGTGAGATGCACTGATGGACCATGGAGGAATACGTATCCACCTACATTCATACTAGGCATGCCTGGGTTTGTCACTTTTTGTCAGGTTTTGCTGGTCCTAAAGGGCCATGCTAGAGTTCTCTTTGTACCTAACTGACTGATTGACTAGATCTGATTGACTGTCACTTGTTCACAAAGTGACTGTCACTGTTCACGAAGAGCCACAGATGTAGATTTTTGAAGAAAAACATTTTCGAGATAATCGCAAGAGAAGTTCCTCTCATTTTTAAACTGCAAAAATGACTACTTCGCAACACCTTTATGCAGTATAGGAAAACATTCACATGATTCTTTGAAAGGTAAACTTTTATGTAAACCCAGTAATTAGAATGAGCAGAGTTATCAATTAGGCAACATTAATTAGTAAAGATGTGTATCCCTTCGTGAAAACGGAAATCCAAGTTTCCTACATTTAGGCCCTTTCTGTTTCAACGTTTTTTTCCATAGGGAAGAAGCGCACATGTTACGTGCATGCAGCTGAGTATGTAATAAAGAGGTGTGGCCCTTTGTGAAAATGAAATTCTCAATTGACCTACTTTTACACCTTTCTGTTTAATATGTTTTGTACGCATTCAAGGGCAGTTATGTTCGTGTCTCTTTGTGAAAACGCAAAATGCACTAATTGAGATGCCTACCCCTTGCATCATTAATGTCATTAAGAAATTAATGATGTTTTGCTTAGAGAAGCATGTCCAAAAAGGTTGGGTACTATGTTCTAAAGCAAAATATTGGAGGAAAAAAACTCGAAATCAAAAAAATCCCAACCAAAAGTCACCAGGGTGTGGGCTGATTCTACCGGTACAAGCAAAAACTTACCCGTAGAGGATTACTACATAATGGGCACTAGCCATTTGCTAAGATTTATTACCCACAGTACCTTGCGGCCCATCTGCCATACTTTTCTCGAGCGTAAGGTGCATAAGTGAACGCGTACATGAGAGTGGGGAGGGGGTGGGCACTCTAGGGTAAGCATTTGCTAGTAGAATCGGCCCACAACTTGGCAGGGGGGGGGGGGGGGATATTCCACTGCGCTCTACTTACCCGTAGAGTATTATTACATATGCAAAGTAGCACCGTTTTAGATAGGTGGTGTGCGAATGTGGAAGGTGGGCCGCATGGAAGCGTGAGCACAAAGCCAACAAAATTAAACCCACTAAAGTAAACCAGAGGAATCGGCTATTACTATAATCAGGTAAGCCATCACTGGTCGGTACTGTGGGGCGCCAGCAAAGGAGGAAAATGATCCAGTTGCGGGGCAGTAAGGAGGACTGCACACGATTCTGCCATCAGCTTGCAGCACATCCCTAACATAACAGGAGGTGAAGGTGTTGGAGGATTTCCGACATGCCGCTTGCATGGTATCTGCAAGGAGCACTCCTTTGATAAAGGGCCCAAGACGTTGCCACACTGCAAATTTCGTGAGCTTGTACTCTGTCCAGGATAGGCCAGTCTGATGATGGGAGTCGTATGGCCACAGATTGGTGCAGTCCGATGTAGGTACATAGTACCACTTGAGGGTCCAGACAGGACACCAGAGCTTGTCCTCTGGGACGGAGAACAACTTTAAGTCAGTATCGAAGAAGTCAGTCAGGAAGAACGTCACTGACTGGTTCTTGGTGAGGAAAGAGCGATGGGGGGTCAGGCGGACCCTGCCAGGCTCCCAATGTCAAATGTCCTTGACCTATGGTCAGGACGTGGAGTTCACTCATGCAGCGCGCGGTGGCTGCCGTCAAGAGAAAATCTGTTTTGAAGGAGGCGATGGGCTGCGATGGTGGCAGCTTTTGAGAAGGAATGTAAGGAATGGTAGACAAGGCGTGGAAACCAAGGCTGTCGGAGCCAAAATGAGGTAATCAGGAGGACCCTGCAGGGATCCTGCTCGATCTTCCCAAGTACTCAGATTAGTAGGGAAATCGAGGAACAAGTGTAGGCAAATAAGTTGGTCCACACCCTTTGGTCTGGGGATCTGGAATAGTACACAAAGAGCTGGCGGTTGAGTAATATTGCGAACAGATCGATATGAGGACGGTTTAATTGTGATAAGATCGTCTGCATGACCAAGGTTCGGAGGGTTCATTCCATGGGGCGAATCCAGTCCCGGGAGAGTGCATCGTCTGTGGTGTTTTCCGTGCCCACCAGATGGATCTCTCTGAGACAGATGGCATGCTGGCGACACCGATGCCGTAAATGCCACATTGTGTTGGACAACAGTCACCGCAGGTGACAACAGATTGACCCTGCACCATGCTGTTAAAGCGGTGAAGGGTGATAAGACTGCTGTCATTTTGATAAAGTTGATGTGGAGGGTGGCCTTTGCTAAAGTGCAGAGCCCCGCCATTTGGTGAGATTCCATCTCCGCGCCCCAACCCACCAGAGACGTATCTGTTGTGATCGGAAAGACCCTCACTGATTTAGTCTGGTTGGATTCGCCACTGGGATGTGGCCAGGTATTCTGTGAACACGATATCATGTGAGAAACAGGATGGAACTGTGTACAGAAGGGGACCAGAAAATAGAATTGAAGCGGGCGCATAAACAGGTGGCACACCGGACTAAGTCCGTGAGGTTCACTGTTCTCACAATTCTGGTGAAGACCCCGAATCTGGCAGGCGTGTGTGTCCAACTAGGGCACAGTGGTTTAAAACCATATGTGACCCAGACATCAGTATATTCCAGGACAGTAAATGGTCAAATGTCCTATAAAATACATCAAGCATGTTTAAATACCATCTCTGGGTACAGAAAACTAGGCTGGCAATTATCTAAAAACGTAACTCACCGAAATTGTCAAAAACCAGAGCTAAATTTCAAAGAGGGCGCTATTTATCAATGGCACCCTCTTGTCACAATTTTTGCATTAATGTTTATTACCCTTTCCGTCGCCTCTCACCGTACCGGCACGGAAGCCAAACATACTTTTTGTTGTTGTTAATTTTGGATTTACTATGTTAAATAAAGATTAAACCAGTTTACAAAGGCAAATTTTCAAGGTGATTATTTTGTTATAATTTTTTTAAGTTATATTCCCTGTGATAAGGCCATTTATTTGCAAAATGTTATGATTAATCTTACTAATTTTTCCTGTTGTATTTTACCGTGGAAATCCGAAAATGGTACTCTTAAGTGGGGCAGCCAGTATTTGTGCATTCTAGGAGAAAACCTTTAATCCTTGAGACATTAAATTTGTGAAAACAGATAAAATCATATATTGGGCCACTGCTCTCTTACAAAAATGGCTTTCCTCAATTCATCTAATATCGCGCCCTGCTGCTGGCGTGGTCCCACTTCATCTAGAGGATTAATTCTCAGGCGATCAAGCTCAGCTTAGAAATGTTCAGTTCAATATGTAAACTTCCCCTGTGTCAGTTGTAGTCTATTATAAGTTCTTATATAATCCGGCCTCTTAATCCGCCCGACCCATTTATTCCATATCTCCTCATTTAGAGGGTGGCATATTTGATTGTCCATCTTCTTGTCCATTGGCAAATTAATGAAACAGAAAAAAATGCGAGACCATGCACAATGGAGGAGTCCTTGTCATAAGAAGAAAAAGGGGGACGAAAGGGCTTGGTTTCAGAAAAGTCACACAGAAAAATAAAATTCTAAGAAAATACTATGATCTCAGTGTTGACATTTAAGCCATAAGATGTCTAATTTACATCACAATGACAGCTCTGGTCCGGTACGGAGTTGTTGCTGGACATATCAACAAATCAGTCCTTGAAAGTATCTGGCTTCTCTGGCATGTCTGGTTGGCTGAAACGGTGTTTAATGTTTTTCCTGGCCTTGCAAGGCCTAAGACATTTTATTACAAGCACAAACAGCAGGAAATGTTGTCGTTTGGCAGACCGCACCCAGTGTGGGCCTACATCAAAAAGTTTACAAAAGATGTGATCTCTTCATCTCTAATTCTCTCTACATTTCACATAACAAAGAAAACCATTAACAGCTAAATTTATTCAACAATTGTTTACTGTAAATCCCAGTACCCGTTCGAAATGAGTCAAACGGGTTCTCACATCAGGCGCGAATTTTGCATGCTGTGTTCAAGAGATATGGCTTAAAGGTCAAAAAATTAAAAAAAATCAAATAAAATCACACGATGACGTCATCATGACGTCATTTCAATTTTTACCTATAACACATCCCGGTCTACCTACATACCGAGTTTCAACCAAATCGGACTTACAGTTCTGTAGATACAAGACATTAAAATATGCACATTTCAGATGACGTCACGTGACCCATGATGACATCACCATGACGTCACTCTTCGGGACACAACTTTGCTATATAGGGACAATGCCTGTGGTAACTTTGAATGTGTGACAAAGATAAATGGCAAAAGTGCCGGACAGAAAATTGTACACAAAGTCTATGGGATTTTGTGTGGAAGAAGAAGAAGAAGAAGAAGAAGAAGAATAAAAAAAAAATCAGAACAAAAACAAATGCTTTTTCGCAAATTTGCGAAAAAGCTAATAATGCGAAACACCCCCCCCCCCCACCAACAATTCTACTGGTAATAATGTCTGCCTGTGTACAAAATATGGAATACGTACAGAGCCAGCTTGGTTAGGGGGTTTTGATACACTATTCTGTAATATAGTGTTAATAATCGTCGGATTGGAACAGCGCCCCCATTAAAAGTATGGTAGGAGGGCCCCATTGATTTTGCGGAGCCAAGTGTCTGTAAAAACCTGTCTACATTTTAGCATTGATTTGCAAATGAACCCCCGCCCTGCACAAATTCCTGGATCCGCCCCTGCCCCGGTCCCGTTGGGGGGGGGGGGGGGGGCGATGTCTGCATGCATATTCACTTCCGCCAGCGGACCCGTGGCTGAAAAGTGGCGGTAGAGGCTGAAGGACAGAAGGTGGCCCGTGGATTTGCAGGGTGTCGAGCGGTGGAATGAAAACCACTGCTTGACGGCTGTGGACAACGGGGAAGACAGTTTTGGACAAACCGTTGTAAAAGTAATCTTCTCCTTAGAAGTCTAAAAAGGCCGGCAAAGAGGTCTCGCTGGTAAAGCAGTGGATGACAATTTCAGCACGGGGAAAAACCCGTATCAAGTGATGGGTAAAAACCGGACGGCAACTGGAGTGGTCGGGACATCCGGAACGATAGTGTGGCGGCTGGTACAATCTTGAAGCGGCCAGAAGACTACTTTGGGATTTGCTAGCAGCAAAATATCACCCTATTAAACTGTTGAAGGTGAAAGTATAGAATAACTGGTGGAGCATAAGGTATTTGCTAACAGCGAAATATCACACTGACAGTAAGTAAGTTGTGTCGTCAGAGTTAACAACTTGCAGTCAAATATGTGAAGTCTTGGACGTTGGTCAATTCACCGCTGTGAGATAACGAAACTGCCGGTAAAAATAACGGTGTTCGTTTTTAAGGCAAAAGCACCAAAGAATCGGTGCAGCATGAGGGATTTGCTAACATCGAAATATCACGCAGAATGGTCAGTAAGTTGTGGTGCAGCAGTTAACAACTTTCCGTCAATGGGAAGTCTCACGTATTGACAAATATACCACTATGAGGAAACGAAACTTCTGGAAAACTAACGGAGTTTGTTTTGAAGGTGATTTGCTAAGTAGCAAAATATCATGCTGATGGGTCGGTAACTTAGTAGTGTAGGTAAGGGGTGAGCGGCTTGCAACTAGTGCGACGTGCGCCCCATGCAATGTCTCAGTTGTTTGGCACAGCAGCACAGCTGTGAGACAACGAAAGCTGCGAGTTAAATAATAGCAAATCGCTGGTTATACATGTATAGTGGCATTTATGTTGAAGGCAAAAGAATTGAGCATTCAGTGCAGCGTGAGGGATTTGCGAATAGCGAAATATCACGCTGACTGGACGGTAACTGGTAGCGTAGGTAAAGGGTGACTGGCTTGCGACTCGTGCGACACTCACCCTGTGTAAAGTCTCACTCATTCAGTACAGCAACACTGCTGTGAGACAACGAAAACTGCCTGTTAAATAACAGGGTATCGCCGGGTAAATAACCACATTTGTTTTGAAGACAAAGACACCAAATATTCGGTGTGGCACGAGGGATTGGCGGAAGTGGCGAATATCATGCTGCTGGGTCGGTATCAACTGCATAGAATTTTGTGCGTATTTTTGGCAGTTTTGAATCCTTTGATTGAAACAAATTTTATTTTTTTAAAGGTTTTTGATTTGATAAGTACAAAACAATCAAGAGATCACATGTCCTCTTTGATGACTTACCTCCAGAGATGCCGTTTTTTTGACGAGTAGCAGCTTTTTCCATGCTTTCCTTGATGCAAAAGTACAACTCACGACACTAAAACCAAGATAAGAAAAACAGTAATAAGCATAGGAAAGTAATAAAATGTGATAGAAAGTGAGGAAAAGGTGGGATTTTTAATGTTGTGAATATGGAATTGAGACTTAGGAGGGTGTGTTTGTTGCCATTAACAGATAAAGTACAGATCCACAATGACTCCCAAAGAATTACAAATGAGTCAAATGAATAAAGGTGGAGAGACCATGGATAAGTATGAGAACTCAAAAACGATCCCAAACCTCATAAACCCTCAATCTGCTGAATTCATGGTTTTAGTGTCGTGAATTCAGCAGATTGGAGAAGACAAGCTCTCCATGCGAAGATGCCTCTGTTTAAACAAATTCCTTTATACTCATGTATATAAGACAAAGCATTTTAATTTTCTGATGAACTGTTAAGATCACCGAGGAATGAATTCAATTATTTGTTTCCTTTTATATATTTATGAATAAATACCTTTTTAGTGTAATACTTGTCCAGACGAGTTGTGCTAGTAAGTCTTCGTGAGAGACACAAGACTTTTGTTTTAGGGCAGTAAGTCATGTTGATGAGTCTCTCATACCAGCAGCGATCACAAACAGCACCACTTCCACTACGTATGATTACGCAGTCATCACATACCTAATACACATCAGACAAATTGACACATCAAATGTGAACAAGTGGTGAACACCCACCAAAGGCTAGAATTATGTCAATAACGTGTACCAACAGCTGAAATAACTAGATTTATGTGTGTGGACAAACACATGGTTGTCTCGGCATTTTGTTATTGCATGTTTATGTCATGGTATAGACTGACAAGACATACATGTTTCAGAGCGATCAGATGTGTATTTCTGAAGATAGCACACTGTTAAAATGCAACGTCAATGTTGCGTCAGTGACAAAAAGCTTTAAAAGCACATTCAATGAGACATCACTTGACATGCGATAATGTCACCATAACTTCACCGTATTTGTTTTACTTTAGTCTGGTTTAGACCTAGAACAAATTGCAATAGCAACCATTCGAGCGTCGAACGACTTCAAATAAATACACAATCAACATGTGGAAAATGTAATTGTTTCTATGGAGTGGAAGGGTGTTTTTTTTCAAGTATTTTTTTTGTGGTTAAAATTTGGGACGTTTTGTCCTCGAACAATTCGGCTGGTGATTTGCTTCGATTTGCATGCTTTCATAAGCTAATGTTTAGAATTCATGACCACATGCGAGTGCAGCAGACGACATTGCGTCGGAAACCCCCCCCCCCTTTTTAAATAAATTTTTACAGTGAGTTTTATATTAAGAGCAGTACATGTTTGTAACTTGGCTCAAAATTCTACTTTTGACGGGGATATGTCTGTTTCAAGTCATAATTTTATACATGGCACTACGGATAGAGTGGACTATTTTCCGCCTAAAGGCTGCAATAAGTCCACAGACGAGATACGATTATTTGCAAAAAGGGATGTCTAAAAAACATGTTTGATCATACACAGATGGAAAATGGTTAGTCAGTGCATGCATGACCATTTTGACAGTAAAGCAAAAAATCTTTAGTAAAGATTGTTGATTAAGTGCCTGAAAATGATTTGTTGTATTTGGTTAAGAACATTCAGGAAGTTGGGTTCTGATGCCAGATACAATACATTTGTTAGTACATGAAAATATGAAACAAAGCATCTCAAAACACAAACAAAACAAAAACGTCTATGAGGTTGATGAGAAACAGATGTAGTTCTGTATATAATTGAGCTTTGCATATGTCCGTCACACATTTTTCATCAGTACATGTTGTAACTTAAACAGCTAAATTAAGATCCTGATCGAGGTATGAGCATTGATATGATTGAGACATCTGCTTGTACTGTCAAGAGTGAAATGCACTAGACCTACTCCAGAAGCATACTGGAGTCCAGACAAAATGATTCTTTGGATGGAACAGACCTTGCGTTGTTATTACTTTCATTTCATGGTCCACGACCCCCCCCCCCACCCTTAGGCTTCAATATGGGGTCACATATATATTATATTTAGAGGTAATACACTTGTCACACTGATTAGTTTCTTTTCTCTAAAGCCTAGAATTCAGCTAAATTTTCACTACAGGATTTTTAACCAGTTAATTTGTCTTCATTAAGTTTTTTTTTAGTATACATTAATTTGTTGACAATTTATAGGTTACTTATAGGTTATGCCAATGACCTTAATTCATCACAAAACGAACACACAAATTCCCTCCCCCACAGAAGTGTGGTTGGGGTCTACGAACGAATACTTACCTGTAGAGCAATACTACTTATGCATATTCCCCCTACCGGCAGGTATTTTCCGCTAAGAGTTATATACAACAGCGCCCTCTGGCGCCCTACCCATAATACTCCGCGGCATGCGTGCCTCGTGAGCGTCCTCTTTTCTCGAGCGCTAAGTCGGAATACAACTAAGTACCCAAGGCATCGAGAAGAGTGGGGTAGGGGGGAGGGATGCTCTACAGGTAAGTATTCGTTCGTAGACCCCAACCACACTTCTGTGGGGGGGGGGGGGGGGGGGGGGAGTCTACTTCACTTTACTTACCTGTAGAGCAATACTACTTATGCATAGACTAGCACCATCAAGGAGGTGGGTCATGCGAGATGCTATTGTGCTTTCACAGGGGCACGTAACAATACGCGTAAACCCTGGATGGGCCTGTCGCTCCACATGTGGGTGGACAAGGCAGCCCAAAAAGGTCGGCATGATAAAGACATTAGTCATAATGGTAGCCTCAACATGCCAACAGAGATGTGATCCCCGATTTTGGGAATCACACGTAATGAATTACAGCCCACCGTAAGAGTTCGGTGGGGCACACAAAATAAAAATTATCATGAAAGGCAAAACATCATGACATGGTAAATATAGACACTATTATGCACATGTACATGTACAGAGCTCAATAAAGAATCAGAGTTAGGAGACACCAATGCTGGGGAGGTCTCCGGTCTGAAAATGTCCTGAGAACATGGTGGGGCTCAGTCAGTCGCTCTCAACACTGTTCTCCCATGCTCTGCCTTTTATTTTGCGCATGCGGACCAATCACACGGATTCTGCCGTTGATACGTCCGTGGTTTCATGGATGACCGTAGCCAACCTTCAGGCAATCTTGTCATGAAAGCCTGCAGGTATGGTGGGGTCACCATGATAAATACATGTCATGAAAGGCCTGCCTGTATGGCAGGGTCGTCATGACAAAAAACATGTCACGAGAAGCCTGCTTGTATGGCAGGGTTGTCATGACAAATACGTGTCGCGAGAAGCCTGTTGGTATGGCAGGGTTGTCATGACAAATACATTTGTAACTGCAAGTGACCGATTCAAAGCGTCCCAGTGCAGCTAATGTACGACATTAAAGTCATGATTGGCACCAAAAATTCTCCATCTGGACAAGAATGATTTGATGCCCGGAACAAAGACGTCCGGAGGCACAGAGGGCTCCCGACAGTCCTTAGTATAAATCCCTCCTTAGGGAGCAGACATCAAGTCATGATCAGCACCAAAATTCGCTGTCTGAAACGGACAAGAATCATTTGATGCCCAGAACAAAGACATCCGGAGGCAAAGAGGACTCCGACCGTCTTAGCTCAAAAAACCTTCCTTAGGGATCAGACGCCAAAGTCATGAGCGGCACCAACATTTTCCATCTGGAATGGACAATGATTTGATGCCTAGAACAAAGATGTCCGGAGGTAAAGAGGACTCCGACAGTCTTAGTTAAAAAACAAAAATCCTCCCGTAGGAATCGGATGGGCACACTCGGTTCCCATCAGATGTCTATTATGCAGAAAACAGTTCTTTACTACATGTATACAAAGAAGTAACAACTGCTTACAAAAAAAAGGCAACCGTAGGAACCAATGAAACAGATGTGAAATTGTTCACTGTTTCACAGAACTCTAAAGATCTCTATAAGACTTTTGGATAAGAAGGTGTTGAAGAGGTCCTGCAATTCAGGGGTGTTAAAACATCCCCTTAAGTTAACTGACATGGACGTTCAACTGACTAACATTAAGTAATCTACTGTCGTGATAGAAGTCCCTCAAGTGCAGGCTGTAAAAGCCATAGCTTGTTTGAGAAAGGTCTGATGTGAACAGGAGAGCATTACAGCATCCAGTACATCAGGAGAAATTCCTGCGGAGCTGGGTGAAGGAAACCCAAGCTGTGCTGAAACAGAATATTGTTCTGCTCGGAAGAACATTTGTACCTCCAACTGGTGAATCAAGGGAATGGTTATAGCCCTGGAAAACCAATCAATGGGGTCAACATGGAGTTAAGAAGAGGACCTTGTCGTCCTTCTGCTCCAGTTGATTAAGTACCCGAGGGATAAGAGGAAGACGACAGGAAGGTGTATATAAGCAGCCTGTCCGTCTTCATCACCATCGTATTCGTGTGCCATGTGTAGGGGTCAGGAACCCTCAGGCATTAGCCTGGAAATCTGTGACTAGTTCATGAAACAAGTCAGATTGACATGTGGTTAGTTGTCCTTGCTTGGGAGGAGGACCGTCGAAAGCAACAAGCTATGAGGAAAAACCCAATGGGGTATTTCTCAAGTGAGTGTACACAGGTGTGCAGGCTGTCTGCCCACCTGGTCGTCGATGTAAACTACAACTGTGTCAAAGTCACATCGAACCAGGATCATCTGGCACAACACCGAATATAGAAGTAACATCGCAGTTTCTCCGAGGTGTGCAGGCTGTCTGCCCACCTGGTCGTCGATGTAAACTACAACTGTGTCAAAGTCACATCGAACCAGGATCATCTGGCACAACACCGAATATAGAAGTAACATCGCAGTTTCTCCGAGACTGCCAGCATCTCAAGTATGTTAATGGAACTTGAATGATGCTCACACAGGGCCTCACCAATCCGCCACTAGATGCGTGTGGTGGGCAGTTAACTGGCAGGGTAACATGTCCGCCATGACAGTTAATGAATTAGGCTGCAATCTGTGAGAGGCCCACCCTTGTAAGGTTGGCAACGCCGAACCACAGGAGGTACTGCACAAGTCAGGTCATGGCCTGCACTGAATGCAGTGAGGACTGGGCCGATACAAGCAAATAGGTGAATGCCACCAATCTTTGTTTCCACGGCGCAGTCATATCGCCTTTACTATCTGAGCAGAGGCCAGGAGTGAGGCGGAAAAAAGGCTGGATGGAGCCACCATGAAAATGCAGCGAGAATCTTGGTTTGAAAACCGCGAAATTCTCAGTGCTCTGGCCTAAAAATGAGTTGCAGTTGTGTACCCTTCAGACCAGGGCTCATCCCCATGCTGATGTGTTAGACAGTCGACTAAATCTCATCAACATCTTTCCAAGGGAAATACAAGACGGGCGCAACACTGTGCTGGCCCGATGGTATTGATGTCAGCCTCAAAGTCTCTCTGACGAGCTCCTACGAGACAGATGGGTGGAGGTCGTCATGAGTCAGGTAGGTCACTTATGGAAATCATCAAAACAACTGAAGCCGAATCGAAATCGTTGTTACATTATCCTATGTGGCATGGCGTACAGAAAATGTTGCTAGCACGGCCACACAAAATCATCTGGGCAAACTTCAAGAGGTATGCAGTTGAGAAAACAAACAACTGTTTGTTCTTCACCTGCGCTGGCCCACATGTAGTCGACATCGACCAATATGGATGTAAACATCGATATCCACCGCAAAAGAAGGATCTTTGTCCATTAAAAACTTAAAAGATGGGACTCGAATCTTTGGCGGGCGCCCTTTGACGGGAGAAACAGTTCATCAATCATGTTACCCCGGCGGGCCAAGATTGCTAGTGTCTGCACTCGTGTAAAATTATAGAGTACTGAGTGCAGACCGTGAAATTGATAGTGAAAATAGCAGTCAACACGTCCGGCTAAGACTGTCGAGTCAAGATTAAAACATTAAACCTAATGTACTTTATGAGGGTAACGAGGGAGGCTGAACGCGCATCGCCAAGCCCACTTTAATTCTACTGCAAATTGTATTCAAGCTTCTGCGAGTATTATTTACGAAGAGCCGCTTGAATAATGGGGTCCCTCTACTGCTGGCAGCTTGTGTTTAGCTGCATTGAAGAGAGAAGATGTGCCAAAAAACCCCGGAAAACGGTAATGATCACATTATTGCTTGAAGAGCAGCAGGCAGTTTGAATACAGGCACAATCTTTCGAATGTGGTCCACAACATGCCTGCAAGAGTCGAATAGACCCCGTAAACGAGAACCGTAAAACATATCTGGAGGGACGAGTTGCACACGGCCACAGTCAGTTGTTGAACAACTCCCTCGGAGACAATGGACAGTGTACATACACAAGTAATGCACACATGTACAATGTACATGAAAAATGTAGCGATCTCAGTACAGCAAGAAACACCGCCGCACGGGTAAGCACTGCGCGGCGTGTCCCATTGTCCTTGAGTCACCCAACCGTGATTAATGTAGAGGGCTACAGAGTTCACGGCTCGCAACTGAACTAAGACGGACGTTTCATTAACGTGCCCGCCTGGCAATACATGTACGTGTATAAAACGTATATGACCGATAATAAAGCCGAGAACAATTGCAAGGCTTGTAATGAGTGGGCCGAAAAACCGAGTCCTCATCCCGGTAGCGTATGCCGCGGTGGGATCGGTGCAATAAACTCGCCCGGATTAGAAAAAAAAAAAGAAGCCGTTCCTGCCTGAGAAATGGACACCACTTTGTCCGTTGTCGATGTGTTTCACATTTGATCCAACGGAGGTATGGGGAACACCTTGTCATTGTTAGATGTGGAGCCCGTCCTGCGTTTGATTTGAAAATTTTGTGATCGAGCGGAGGGGACTCATCGGCGGAGGGTAATTTAAGTACCCGTGTAATGTCCCTCTGCAGCAAACGGAATTTCGTTTCCGCGATAGACAGCCATTGTAACCGGTCTGATTCTTCGTCATCATCGGATGAATCAGCCGAATGCGAAGGCCAAAATGACCCCGATGACTGAGAGCCGTCTGGAGGGGCTAGTTGTACAGAACCATGCGGTGGTGGCTGGGCAACACCCTCGAAGATAATAGACATACATTGTACATAATATTATGCAGATGGTGAAGACTAAACACAAGCGGGGATCCTGGCGCATGGCTAACTGTGTGCGGTAGGTCCCGTTGTCTCTGGACCACGCGACCGTGGCCCACGGCCGGCGAATGTGAAGTCCCGTTCGCCGTAGGCCGGGCTTTCGGTATAGCGCGGAATCATGTGTGGTATACATGAACATGTACATGTATGAACATGTGTTTTTTCATTCTTGTACATGTACATGTACCTCGTTGTCCTTGGGCCACGCAATCGTGACCAATGAATGACGACTATGAAGTATTCACTGCAGATAAAGACTCCAGGAGCAAGGCTAACTGTGTGCGGTATGTCCCTTTGTTCACGGGTCACCCAACCGTGACCGGTGGCCGGAGACTGTAAGGCTAGACCAACAACCGAGGGTTGTGGGGCATGGCTCGCCACTCCAGGGGGACCCCCATTAGGGCCCGCCTGGCGTCCTGCAGACATAGCCGATAGTGTAGGTAAAATCGACTGAAATGCCTGCAGGAAAACAGACCTCGAGATCGAGTCCTCACGTCAGGAGCGTTTGCCCCGGTGGGACCGGTCAGAGGAACCGTCAGAATCTGAAGAAGAACGGCGTGATCGGCGATCAGCTTTCTTCTTCTTGCTATTCCTCTTTGAAGAACGGCCCCAGGGTGTGTCTGACTACAAGTCAGAAGACACCTGGGGCACCGGGACCCCCGAACAACGAAAAAAATCCGATGATGAGAGTCGTCCCTCTGAGCGAGATAGCACGGGGGCCGTCGGTCCGGGATCCCCCCGGTCAACCGGCTCCGCATCGCTCATAATGTACCCGGCCGACAGCGCCTCAGGCCCTGTGGGCTGAGTGAGCGCTGGACGGACCGGTAGCTCGTGTAATAGCCCATCCCGACAACCAGTGGTGTTCGGCACTGTGTCGGGAGGCCGACAGCGCCTCAGGCCCCGTGGGCTGAGTGAGTGCTGGACGGACCGGTAGCCCGTGTAATAGTCCATCCTGACAACCAGTGGTGTTCGGCACTGTGTCGGGAGGACACGGGTGACTAGAGCCCACCGAAGTGTGACGGCTAGTCCCCTCGGGCTGCCCCGTGATCGGGGGAGGGCCAGGTGCCACAGCGGCGCTCGTTGCCGAGCCACGCTTGCCCTGACGGCCCTTCTTAGGCTTTGCTCCGGGACAGGAGATATGTTTTGGAGGAACCTTGCCGGAGTGTGCCTTTAGTTTGGGTGTTCTGCCTGAGTTGACCGGAGAAGGTGACCGAGGTCCCCTTAGCTGATCGGCGGAACTGCCAACTCCCCCAGCCGACTGTGGCTGAGGGTGCCGGACGAGAGACTGCTGCCGCGGTAACGTCGTAGCGTTAACAGCAGAGTCCCCCGAGAACTCTGCCCTCCCCAAACGCTTCATATTTATAAAATAAATAGAACCAAGAAGATGATGAAACTCTACAAACTGATGATTACTAACTCTTTTTATTATAAACTTCTCTTAAGCGCAAAAAAGGGTAGTAAATGACGAGGCAAACAGCGAGCTATTTAACGCACGTCCTACCCGACCTGCCGCTAAGAGAAAAGAGGACGCTCACGAGGCACGCATGCCGCGGGGTATTATGGGTAGGGCGCCAGAGGGCGCTATTGTATATAACTCTTAGCGGAAAATACCTGCCGGTAGGGCGAATATGCATAAGTAGTATTGCTCTACAGGTAAGTAGAGTGAAGTAGACCTTGGATTTTTGATATTTTCCCTAATATTTAAAGTTTGACTCCGGCCTATTGGCGTAGACATTTATGTATATCATGGCCCGGCCTTGTTTCAAGTATACCTGTTTATGCAAATATTTTCCCTGAAACAAATGATTTATTGACCACAAAGTGATTTATTGTAGCCAATAAATAATTCGGGAAGAAAAAAATCTCAAATTTCTAGATTTTTTTCAAGAAAATAATAGTATTTGGCGACAGTGTAAATTACCATAAATTGTAATAATTGGTGGACATAGAAAGTCGTCTGCTGTGATCAGTCGTGTCCCGCGAAGTCTAATATGTGATATGAACGTATTTTCTGACCAGTAACGGACGCAAAATAAAACATTACGCCCTCCATACGACTGTTTTACAGATGATGACAAATTAGTAGCGAAAAAGTGAATAAAAACACTATCCACTCCTTTGATGAAATTAAATTTTCAGTATGTTGAAGAGTAATATTTCTTGGCATGATAGCATTAAAATAATTCTACTGCAATTTGTTCTACGTCAGGCCCTGTTTTGTTCTAAATTGACTGGACTTCTTGTGTAGTTACAAGTTACGACCAAATCGGACCCACAGTTCTTCTGACATAGGCTTTCGAAAAATGCACATTTAATGTAACGTCACATGACATCGGATGATGTCATCATGATGTCACTTCAATTTGTACCTATAACACATTCCGGTATAGTACAAACCAAATTTCAACCCAATCAGACCTATAGTTCTGCAGATATCGGCCTTCAAAATATGGACCATTAATATAACGTCATATGTCATGTGATGACATCATCATGACATAAATTCAATTTTCATCTATAGCACATCCCTTTCTAGGTACTGTACAATGTACATGTACATGTATCCTAAAATCTACAGTATGTAAATTGCATGCACAAGACTTGTGGGACTTGCAGCATCCTATTAGTAACACAGCTAGTCTGGACACTTCAGTACCACACCCTATACTGAGACAAAACCTTGACTGCAAACTGAAAACCAACAAGTTAATTTCATTCCATTGCGTCTAGCCAGGAGACACTGCTGGCATGGCAGAACAATTCACAGACAAGAAAAAAACACCATGACTTGCAGGTGATACCGGAAAATGTAAAGTCAAGGAACTGCCCGAGAGGAACTGCTTGACAACCAAGACCTGAGTAAAGCCGAGATGAAAATAAACAGAAGTCTGTCCCCGCCCAGGATTGTCAACCTTTGACCTTTATATCCCCCAAACCACCACCTTAATTGGAGACTGGAGTATATTTACAAAATATTGTAGGTTGACTTTGCCCCCGGATTTAATATGTGAGAGCTCACTTGACCTGAGTGACCCTGGAATGTGCAACTCAGTAGGTCTGGCATATGGGCCTATTCCCCTGCTTTGTAATAGCTTTGGCCCTCAGTCTAATTTTTATTACTTGGTAATAGTGCAATGTTATATACAGCGTATTGGATATGCACAAGTACATACATGTACCAACTTTTTGTAGGTCTGTAGATATAAACCTTCAAAATATGCACATTTAATATGACGTCACATGTCATGTGTGTCATGTGATGACGTCATCATGATATCACTTCATTTTTCTCAATAACGCATCCCGGTCCAAGTACATATCAACTTTGAACCCAATCAGACCAGGCCTTCAAAATATACACATTTAATGTGACGTCATGTGACTCATGATGACGCCATAATGACGTCAATGTTCGGGGCACAACCGCAGGTGCTGGTCTAAGTGTCTGCCAAGTATAAAGGCAATCAGATTGATTTTAGTGCGCAAAATGCCATGCATGATGAAACGTGGACATATGCTATAGCCGGAGTCTGAAAAAGAAAAAAAAAAGACTAGATGTTTGTGGACAAACAAATGGCTGTTTCAGAATTTTTTAATTATATTTTCATGTCATGCTATGGGCTCCATGCACCAACGAAAGAGGGCGCCCATTTACCTAGCAACAATGTCCCATGGGTGGGACATTTAGCTGGTTGACGCGCACCGTTCCTTGTACTTTGTGTGTGACGCACGTACACCAGGGGATTTGCACTATGTACACGCAGTGGTACGGCCGCACGTCGTGGCAAAATTGCAGTCAGGCAAGATGGCGTCGGTCGGTCACCCCGAACTGTACTTTCTTTGCCGGTGAGGGGGTACTTGTGAACGAAGCGGATAGACTGACAGGATATAGATGTGCAGTAGAAAGTTGCAAAGTGATCAGGACCAATAGTGCAGTAGATATAGGCTTTAAAATGGACCTTTAATGTGACATCATATTGTAGCTTCCAGTCTGGTGACGTCCTCAATCTTTCTCCCCCTCAACTTGTTCTTAGCATGAAGCTCATTATATACATTCATTATTAATAGTCCAGCGGAAATGTGACAAAATATCGATGAATTGTGCACTTTTGCATAAAAGCGTGAAACTTGGCACAGATGTTTATATTCATGCGAGAAAATGTTTTAGATGTGGAGCCATCGTAAATTTACCCTTTTAGGGGCGTGGCATCCATTTGAAAAAAGGGGGGCGGGACTTATCGTGCCCGCAGTTAAAACGGTTGTTTCCACTTGTCACAAAAGTAGGAAACTTCACAAAGACATAATTTTATAGATTTTTTAAGTGTTTTCCAGATTCGGAGCCACCACAAAAGTACCTTTTTGGGGGCGTGGCAGCTATTAAAAGAAAGGGGGGGGGTAATTATATGCCCACTTTGGAAAACGTTGTGCCCATATTTCATGAACGAATTAAGCGTCCCACAGACGTTTATATTCATGAGATAAAAAATTCCAGATGTGGAGCCATCTCAAACGCACCCTTTTAGGGGCATGGCAACCATATAAGAAAACAGGAGGCGGGGTTTTCATTATGCCCACCCTGGAAATATTGTTACCATATTCATAGGGAAATGGAACTTTCCACAGACATTGACATTCATGAGAAAAATAATTCCAGATGTGGAGCCATCGTGAACACACCCTTTTAGGGGCGTGGCAGCCATATTGACAAAAAGGGGGGGGGGGGGCGAGGTTCTCATTATGCCCAACATGGGAAAAATGGGCCTGCGTCGCATAAACGAATGAAGCTAATTCCCACAGGCATTTATATATTGACGAGAAAAAAAATCACACATGAAGCCATCGTAAACACACCCATTTAGGGGCGTGGCAGCCATAGTAAAATCAGGGGGCGGAAGGTAGTCATGATGCCCCTATAAAAGAAAGTTGTGCCTACATTTCATAAATGGATTAAACTCCACACGGACAATATATTCATGAAAATCTTTCTTTTTTTTAATGTGAAGCCGTCACAAACTTACACTTTTAGATGCATGGCATCTATTTTTTTTAAAAATGGGGGTTGCTACTTATCATTTGCCCACCATCGAACTTTCATAAATGAGTAAACTTCACACAAACTTGTTGAAAGAAAATAAATTTGTATGTGGAGCCACAGCAAACTCATCCTTTTAGAGGTGTGCGGGGCCTACTCACTGTGCCCACAATGCCCACAGGTCATATGACGCTTGGGGCGCTTAAATAATCACATTTTATGGCCATTTAAATAGTCTTTATATACATTAAATAATAATAATGGAAATTTATACCGCGCCATTATCCGCCATAAATGACGTATGTGAAGTAAAATATTGACTTTCATTCCATTTTTTCCCCGTTATCTTTCCTCTTTTTCTCCTGGTGGGGGGGGGGGGGGGGGGGGGGGGAGTGCAAAATCCCCCTACCCGTTGCGCCGCATTGACAGCAGGTTGGGTCATAACAGGATGTACTCTCATCACCGTGGTGGTCACGTCCACAATGACTTTACATTCAATGAATCTGTGCGCCCCCATCATACAACCCCTCTGTTCTCTTAAAAATGGTATATCAAGCTCTGATGAGTGGTGTTTTTTTTTTAACCCCAACCAAATCCATTAAAAAATCAGTTGCCCTGACAACATTTTATAGGCTACTTTATACAGGTGTGACACTGAATATGCCTTTTGGTCTGTCAGAAAAAAGGCAGGGGAAACAATGCATTTGAAGAAGTAACACTAGTCTTTCCAAAACTAACTGACGTACCCCAGTTTACACCCCAATTCAGAAATTGCTGCAGTTCAGAGGTTAACAATAATTCTACAGACAACAGAACCAGTAACTGGGTTAATATAGATGAGGCAAGAATGCATAGTGTAAGAAAACAAAGGGTTTGCCAACAGTAACTTCCAACTATAAAGGCAGCCCTACTCCAACACATTAGAAGAGCTATCTGAGGTGGATTTATTAAATGAAACGCGGTCAAAATCTTCCACGGTGTGCATATTGAGTACCCCCCCCCCCCATTTTAAAAATGGACGCCATGCCTCTAAATGGGTAGGTTTGTGATGGCTTCACATTAAAAAAAAAAAGATCTTCATGAATATATTGTCCGTGTGGAGTTTCATCCATTTATGAAAGGTATAGGCACAACTTTCTTTTATAGGGGCATCATGACTACCCCCCGCCCCCCGATTTTACTATGGCTGCCACGCCCCTAACAGGGTGTGTTTACGATGGCTTCACGTGTGATTTTTTTTCTCGTCAATATAAATGCCTGTGGGAATTAGCTTCATTCGTTTATGCGACGCAGGCCCATTTTTCCCATGTTGGGCATAATGAGAACCCCGCCCCCCCCTTTTTGTCAATATGGCTGCCACGCCCCTAAAAGGGTGTGTTTACGATGGCTCCACATCTGGCATTGTTTTTCTCATGAATGTCAACGTCTGTGGAAAGTTACATTTCCCTATGAGTGTGGGAACAATATTTCCAGGGTGGGCATAATGAAAACCCCGCCTCCTGTTTTTCTTATATGGTTGCCACGACCCTAAAAGGGTGTGTTCGAGATGGCTCCACATCTGGAATTTTTTATCTCATGAATATAAACGTCTGTGGGACGTTTAATTCGTTCATGAAATATGGGTACAATGTTTTCCAAGGTGGGGATAATAAATTCCCCCCCCTTTTCTTTTAATAGCTGCCACGCCCCAAAAAGGTACTTTTGTGGTGGCTCCGAATCTGGAAAACACTTATAATCTATATCAATATGTCTTTGTGAAGTTTCCTACTTTTGTGACAAGTGGAAACAACCGTTTTAACTGCGGGCACGACAAGTCCCGCCCCCCCTTTTTTAAATGGATGCCACGCCCCTAAAAAGGTAAATTTGCGATGGCTCCACATTTAAAACATTTTCTCGCATGAATATAAACATCTGTGCCAAGTTTCACGCTTTTATGCAAAAGTGCACAATTTTTTCACATGTGAATTTCAGCAAAATAAGTGATTTCAGCAAATTTTGCCACACGCATAAATTGATTATTAATTTTAAAAATTGTTCAACCTGCCGCTATAGGGCGTTAGAACATTTTGTGATGTCAACGGTAATTTTTTTTTTAAGTACAACCTAGCCAGAGACTAACACCATTGAAAGCAAGTTCACATTTTTTTTCCAATTTCAAATTGTAAGGCAATTCCGGTTTGGACTGGAAGGAAGGGTCACGTGATTTTGCGCACCGAGATAAAATAAAGATCCTGGATTATTCTACCAATTTCCGCAAATGTCCAGTTCAGGTCTCTCTCATAGTTGATTTTATATTGATTTTCAAAGATTAAATCTATTAATCTTGAATGTGACGTCACGTGACCCTTGATGACGTCATCATTACGTCTTTTCAATTTTCGTCCATAACACATCCCGGTCTAGGTACATACCACGTTTCAAAACAATCGGACCTGCAGTTCTGGAGATATGAACCTTCAAAGTATGCACCTTTTTTATTGTGATGTCACGTGACACGTGATGATGTCATGATTACGTCAATGTTCAGCACACATCTGCTGGTCTAAGTGTGCGCCGAGTAAAAAGCAATCGGATTAATTTTTGGCCCCAAAGTGCCATGCATGATGAAAAGGTGTACAAATGCTAAGGGAAATGGCTGAAAAACGACAAACACAAAAAAGACAAAAACATTCTTAACGAAAACAAAGGCTGTTTCATCAAGTTGCCGAAACAGCCAAAAATATTTAAATGATACAAATTTAACATGGCAATAGATTCCTACTGTTAAATGATTGAAAAATTAATGGCCCATGTAATACAACATTTTTAAAATGGAAATAAAAAATATATATGTTGCTACATGTATAACTTATGTTGTAGTTCCATTATTACTAATGTACATGTACTAAGGAGGACTAGGGATAATTTCAAATGATGAATCATTGAAAAGCCAAGAGTTCGGACGGCAATTCACATTGTCAGATCATTCTGATCAGTGACTCAATATTTGATAAAACTTTGAAAAAGGATTCAGCTTATCACGTTCATTTGTGTTTGTACATCTGAAGGCTGTTGTGATAAGTGTGTTTGATGAGACAGAATGGACAATATGGATATGTTTTTAACATACTTTGTTTCTTAAACTAGCCCCCCAAAAAGTGTTGTGTTTGTTTACATTTTTTTTGGGGGGGGGGGGATTGGATCATTACCTTCATTACCTTTCTTTTTTTTCTTTTTAAAGACACCTTTCCATAGCATGTGTACATGTTTTCTACGTTCCTAGTACTTTGGGCTCTTATGTCAATCCAAGTGCCTTCATAGTTGGCACACTCAGGATGTCATCCTGTGACGTCACATTAAAGATGCATATTTTGAAGGTCCATATCTACAGAACTACAGGACCAATTGGGTTGAAACTTGGTCTATTCATAGACTGGGATGTGTTATAGTGATGTCATGATGGTGTCATCAAGCATCATGTGTTGTGACATGAAAGTAGATGTTTGTAGGCCTATAGTTTAAGAATTATTTGTTTAATTTGGTTGTAACTTGGAATGTACCTAGAACGGGATATCATGAGACGTCATGATGTCATCACATACCATGTGACATCACAATAAAAGTGAATTTTCAAAGAATTATCTGCAGAGTTATAGTGTACAATTTGTTTCCAAATGTTCAATTGTCAATGTCCCCCTTATTTTTATGCCTTGTGTCACTGATGCAGCATTGATGTTGCATTTCATCAGTGTGATATATCTTTAGAACTACACATCTAATCATTCTGCAACTGTCCACTGCACATGTTTATCCTATCAGCCTATAAACTAAACATGCATGAAATATGCCGAAATAGCCCCGTTTTGTCACCTACAAACACACGTTTAGTTTTATTTCTGGTCTTGTCTAGCCTCGAGTCGTGATTGAGAGGCATTGATGAGGCCCGAGACAAAGACTGAGACTTTTGAGGTTCAGAGCCCTAGAGAAACTGAGTACAAGACCAGTAAAACTAGGTTTCCAGACCTCAATCAATGAATGACAAGGGGGGACATTTTCTATTTTCATTTACTATGTGAATATATTAAGAATATGTTACCTCCATGAAAAGCACATCTCCTTTAGTGTCAGTCCCAGCATGAACCACAAATGAATGTTTCCGCATACGTTTACTGCCTGATGGCTTCAGATCAATGTCATTGCCATGCTAAATAACATGGGAGCATGAATCAGAGCAATATGTTACTGAGTTAGATATGCCTAGACATTTAGTTCAATAACAATGGCTACATTGACGATGTCTGGAGCAAACTTGACGACGTTAATTCTAATACACAAATACTCACAATCTCACCTTTCACAGACACCATCCTCTGTCACGTATTTCATGCAAGTTGCTCAACTCATCTTTTTTTTCTTTTAACAACTTTTCAATTTGTCTACTCTCCCCATCCTGGATGTTTTCAATCCTCTGAAAAGACACTTATATTTTGGATTGCTTTGCTCAAATAATGCCCAAAAGATATAGACTTATTAAAGACTTATTGTCAGGATGCAAATAATCAACACTTGGCACAATGCAAACAATTAAAATGACCTGATATTTCAGCCTTTAAACATGTTAAATAGCAAGACCTTCTTCAGAGGCAAATGACAGAGGAACAAGGAACAAATATGTAGGGGGCACATAAGCATGCAGGGTCGCAAGGAGAAACACAAAAAAAGGACTGGAGGACAGACCACTTTTTTTATTTGTAAAATTCAGGTTAATCCCATTCAATTCATTTTTAATTTGTACAGTAAATTCCTTCCCCCCCCAAAAAAAGGTGTGGGCCGATTCTAATAGCAAATACTTACCCATAGAGTATTGCTACATATGCATTACATGTATTCCCCAGAGGGCACTGGCCAATGCGGCCCGCCCACAATACTTCCTCTTTTCTTGAGCATGTAGGCGTGTAATTGAGCGCGTACTTGGGTACGGCTTGAGTAACTTGCAGCCTGTGTGAATGGCTAGTGCCCTCTAGGGAATAATGCATATGTAGCAATACTCACTAATACTTTACGGGTAAGTACAGCTCAGTAGAAGTTCTCATTCAAAAGTGAATAATCTTTGTCCTGCCCCCCAAAAATTGTTTTGGGGGGGTGAAACTCGTAAATGGTAAGGGCAGAGAAAATGTCAACAATACTGGACATTTGTCAAACATCAAGTGTTCTTTTGGAAATTACAATACATTCTTATAAGAAAAGAAGTGGTTCTTCTTACCAGATTGTTGATTTGATCCAGTAGGTCATTCACCTCTTGGCTATAGACTAAACCGATGTGAGACCGTCCCAATAAACGACGAACTTTACGTTTTACTTCTGGCTTGGGTAATTTCATCATAATCATGAACGCTATGGCATTGGACAACATATCTATCAATGAAAATAGAAGAAAAATAAGTAAAATAATACCTACATGTGCACTGGCAAAAGCTTCAATATTATTTATCAATTCAAATGTCAATTATTTAGTCAGTGTTTCTTTGTGAATGTTACGGTTTCCCTTTCTTTTTGAATGCCAGGCAGCGAGCATCATAAAACATTCTGGCCAAATGCACTAGTTATTAAATTTTACCTGAAGCTCACTTTTTTTTTATAAACATGTATGTGTATTCGCTTGATATGTCAGAAAGTCTGCTTGATACATTATTAAAGAATGTACCTTGGATAGTCGATAGCTTCTTATTGGTCGAGACTCGATCACGTGGGGGTGCATTAACATGTCATATAAAGACCGGCTTCAATAACAAGCGAATAAATGGCCCCAGAACCAGCATTGATCCAGCATCATGTAAGCAAATGATTACATGAAGCTCAGTTTTCTTTCGTATATAAACACGTTTGCGTATTCGCTTGATATGTCAGACAGTCTGCTTGATACATTATTAAAGAATGTAAACAACAGTTGAGTTTGTTTGGCTTCCTTGAACTTCTTTGCATTCATTCCTAATGAAAATGTATGAATTGAGCACAGAAACTGTTGGAGACAATGTTCAATGTAATTGATTAAACTGTTTGCTACTAACCCGCAAGGAGTTTGTCTTCATCTTCTTCAAGTCTCTTCTTTTCACTTGGAGTAAGGGAGTCATATCTGAAACAAACAGACCAATTGGCAACCTCTTATACAATCTGTACTAGGGGTTATTTAATTATCCTTTACAAATCATTTTTTTAGGAAAGTAATAGGCTAGTTGTGTTACTGATAGTATTCCAAGATGCAGTACAAGTGTTACAACTACATTTAGAATTTGTATGTGTGCCATCCGTATCAATCAACAGTTAAAACAAAGAGATTCTCGGAGTCACTTTTTGACCAAGCAATAAGCATGTTATTTTTTGTTTTAGCAGGTTGATACCCTGCAACATTAGCACGACACTTTGAATTTATTTGTCACTAGTTGTTGTTGTTATTGCCATTGTTGTGATGATTACAGACATGTATTATTACGAGAATGTGTACTATTGCAATAATCACACTCTATAGCTGCATTTGGAGTATTCGGGTGAGGTAATAAGTAATATCAAATTTGTTTGCCACAGACTCTTTAGACAAAAGATACCTTTATTGTAATGACCACTTAGGAGCTGAACTGGATTGAAATGACTAAATTACATTTTCAGTTGATGAATAAATACCTACAGCAGTACTTTCACAGTGATGGAAAAGTGTAGTGAGATAATATGATGTACCTGTGAATCATTTCAGCAGGTCCTTGATCCATGCCAACTGCATCCCTCTCAGCTGCTACAGAATCCAGAAAGGAATCCTCCCAAAATTGAACCTGGTCCCATAAGGGCGACCTATCCTTGGCTGCTTAACAAGAAATCAAACATTGGAAAACATGTCACTATATTGAATATGATCTCTGCTGCTTATCTGATGGATTTGAATTTGCTTGATTCTGTCAAGGTCCTCAAACTGAGGCCACTTTTTGTCACATTGAACAGAAAATGGTATGTTTATTTCAGTTGCCAGCAATGTTCATAGTCACCACCATGTGTATACAGTCATGGAAGTATGCAATAAATACAATTGTTATATCGTGCGCTTAGACTCTGTAATTTCATTATTATTATCATTATTTATTCGGCCAACAAATGAACAAAAGTACAATGTCAAAGCAATAAATAACAGCGTTGCTGTTGAAACCCCTCAGCCAGAGTCAAGTTATCATCTGAAAACCATTAACCTTTAACTCAACATGGTGACCTTGATCTTTGGCCTTTGACCCCAGAACCAGTCCCAACATGCCTGTACCAATGGGAAGCCCCCTACCGAAGTTAGACACCAAAATTTCATTTCTAACTCAAGTTATCATTTGGAACCATTGACATTAAACTCACCACAGTGACCTTGACCTTTGAACCCCAAAACCAATCCCAACTTGCCTGTACCCAAGGGCAACCCCCTACCTAAGTCAGACACCAAAATTTCATTTCTTACTCAAGTTATCATCCGAAAAACCATTTACATTTAACTCACCACGGTGACCTTGACCTTTGACCTTTTGACCCTAAAACCAATCCCAACTTGCCTACTCCCAAGGGCAACCCCCTACCGAAGTTAGACACCAAAAACTCATTTCTTACTCAAGTTACCATCCGGAAACCATTTACATTGAACTCACCACGGTGACCTTGACCTTTTGATCCCAAAACCAATCCAAACTTGCCTGTACCCAAGGGCAACCCCCTACCTAAGTCAGACACCAAAATTTCATTTCTTACTCAAGTTATCATCCGAAAAACCATTTACCTTTAACTCACCATGGTGACCTTGACCTTTGACCTTTTGACCCCAAAACCAATCCCAACTTGCCTACTCCCAAGGGCAACCCTCTACCAAAGTTAGACACCAAAATCTCATTTCTAACTCAAGTTATCATCCGGAAACCATTTACCTTAAACTCACCACGGTGACCTTAACCTTTGACCTTTTGACCTCAAAACCAATCCCAACTTGCCTACTCCCAAGGGCAAACCCCTACCGAAGTTACAACCCCAAACAACATTTCTAACTCAAGTTATCATCCGGAAACTGAGCTGCCCGGACGGACGTCCGTACGGACGGACGGACGGACGCCCTAGGCGATGACAATACCCCTCGAGCCTCTCGGCTGAGGGATAATACACCCCAACACCCCAACAAACATCCCAACAAACAAACCAAAACAACCCAACAAACAAACACCCCCAAAAACATACAAATGAAATGCTGTTGAAAAACAAACACACAAGCGGAACTAGAGATTTACACATAAATATACATATCAGGTGAGCACTATAGAAAAGTTATCCGAGATCTTGGAAGTGATCAGACAGACTTCTGTTGAATGAACTTAAATAATCAATAATCAAGTGGTTAAGAACGTGGTCTTGCATTGATTGGTCAAGGTTGATCACGTGCCTGGACAACAAAAATGCATGTCACACACTCAGGGTGAAATTCGCACTGTGTTCATTGCCACGTTGCAGATTGGAACCAGCAAGCTGACCCCCAGCAAGCTCAATAATCAAGTGGTTAAGAATGTGGTCTTGCATGGGCTGGAGGCCCTCTGGGTATAGCCTTGTGAAGTCTGTCAGCCAGTATGAGTATACAGCGTTTATAATTAATGTCTGTGAAGGGCAAAACCTTGATGAAGGGCAAAACCTTGATGAAGGGCAAAATATCTAAGATTGGGAAATGTTATTGGTTGAGGACATTCATTTACAACAATCTGATTGACTTTTGAATGTGTCATCCCTGCAACTTTGCACTATCCAGCTAGAACAGACCCTGGAATAAGGCAGGTAATGTATCCTAGACACGCAAACTAATGACCCTAAGTTTGTACTTAAAAGAAGAAATAAAGGTACATACATAGGGGTGTCAAAATGAAATGGTCTCTGTACATGCACTTGGATTCGTAATAGAAAATTGCGTATATGTTTATAGTGTAGTTATGATAAATGACAAAAATTTGATTTGATTAGTACTAAAAACATCTCTTAACATTTCTGTATAAATCATCTGAATTTGTTTCTTGCACATACCAATCAATGCCTCAAACACATAGTGTCGTAGCAGCAACTCTGAAGCATCTGTGTCTGTTGCAATCATGTTGCCACCATGATATCGGAAGCCAGCACTTACACAGCTTTTGGAACTCCAAGTGGTTGGAGAACGGTGTCTTCCACTAAATGAAGATAGCTGGAAGAACATCACATTGAAATATCAGTACAGTACAATGTAAATGTTTACTAATACATGTAATAAAATGATGTATTTCTCAAACAATTATTCATACCAGTACATTTATTTCCACATTGCTGAAAATACAAGACACAAAATGGTTCCATGAATAAATAACATTAAAGGAAATGTACAACATGTGCTTTTGATGCAGTTTTTGAGAAATAAATGGATATGGAGGATTTGTATGTTACAGCAAATATTGTTGAACTGACTTGTATCTTCCCTTTAAATGAGAAACTCAATAAACAGCATAAATATTTTTTTATAAAGAGTATGAAATAAAGGAGGAACAAAGCATATAAATACTAAATTAATCAACAAGTAATGTAAATAATTAAAACAAATATTAGGCTTGTCAACAAATACTTAAAATGAAAGCAAGATCTGTATTCAACTGAATGCCAAATAGATGCAATGATTTGAAAGAAAGTAACATTTGTAATAAGATTGGTACTGAACTAAATGTTCCCATTCAAAGTTCCTCTTCTCAACGGACATGACATACCAGTAGAATATATTAGTGTAAGAAATTTTGAGCCAAGGATACCATTGTATCCCATCTTAAAAACAAGGATGGCTTTTCTGTAGTCATGGTGACAAGGAAATAAATGTCCTACTTTGTCAAGCTAATAAGCCAGTTTGGTATCTCAATGAAGTTTCATGGTCAAATGTCATTCGGAATAAAATCGCTGATGTTTTTTTTTCGCGCTGTTACACAAACACCCATTCTGCTTGTAATTAAAACGCGAGTATTGTGTGCCCGTCTCCCCACACATTCATTCCCTTTTGACTAGACTCCTAACATTGTGCGCAATGCACAGTTAAACATACCGAACTGTTATAAGATGAAATTTTGCGTCGGGGTGATATAAATCAATTTAGGTTTTTGCCCTTCACCGACGTTTAAATACTGTATACTCAGTGTGTTACCTCCCGAGTGAAAGTTGGGAAAAAATCACTCGGGAAAAATCACAGATTCGAACCAGCCAACCGATCCCGTTAGCTCAGTGGTCGAGTGGTAAGACATCTGCACTAGAAAGCAGGAGGTCGTGGGTTCGAGTCCCACCCGAGTGATTTTTCCCAACTTTCACTCGGGAGGTAATACACACCGAGTACACAGTGTTTAAACGTCGGTGAAGGGCAAAACCTAATTTGATTCATACCGAACTGGCTTATTGTCATATCCCTACTTACATGTAGGCCAAACAAAAAAATACTGCAAATTCCCCAGAAATGCCTGACACCAATTTGGAAAATGTTTCAAGGTAGGTCAGTTGTCGGGAAGGAGCTCGATACTGAAGTTGAAAAACATCATCAAATGCGAGTTAGGCAGACTTTAAAGGCTATACTGCAGATAAGGTCTGTTATAGCCTATCATCTAAGTACAAGAGCAAATGGATCTGTTTTGCTGTAAAAAGGAATGCTGCCACAACAAAGACCCAAAGGAAATGTGAAAATCCAAAAAGTCTGCAGTGAAACCCAGTAGGTACACGGAACTCCAACTTCTGATGATCCACGTATGGGTACCGTACAAGGACATTAGCATCCCAATGATGGATGCAAGCAGCGAACCGACCTGTCTTCAGAGAATGGAGGGAGGTATATAGACAGCATTTCCATCTGAAGTCCTATGCTGAATGTAAAACTTTGATAATGGGCCGCCATATGTCAGACTTATACCGACTGAGAAAAAAGGTGAAGTAAACCCAAACCAATCCAGTTGGAAGTATCCTGATCTACTGGTAGTTCATTCCCTAAGGAATGATAGCCTTCTCTAAAGCAACAAACAAGTGTAAGTTGAAGCAGAAGCTCGTGGTCAGGGAGAACCGAGGTAAATAAGAATTCCAGTCTATAATGCTTCAAAGAAGTGTCTGATGAACCCCTTATGTATGAAGTTACATAAAACCACATCTGATCAGACTCTGTAGGACAAATACTTGTTCTAAAGACTCGAAGCATGTCAAAATTCTGCTGTTTGCCGAGGATGAAGATCGGTCTACATAACTCCTGGCTGAAGAAATTAATCTCAGTCAGTGGAATCATGGTGGTTGGAGACAGACGTAGAAGATGTGCATGCATGCTAAGAACAGATGAGGATTAACTTATCCCAAAGTATGGAATCCTGCACCATACAGTCTTGCCAATTAACCTGACATTATGCAGGTGTAATAGGGGCAAATTTCCCTTAGTTGTTTTTGTAGGAGTAGTTTCCCATGCATTATTGTTTTTGCTAGTATGACCCACCCTGGTGAAGTTCCCCTGTGCTTCACATGGTACCTAGATTGACCCCTGTACATTTAAGAGTGCTCATCCCTCAGATTATGTAACACTTAGGAATGTCCCCATCCTTGTGTGTGGAGCATGTCATTTAGCAGACAGGCAGTGAAGAGGAACAGTCAAAACGTTTCTATCCCCAGCCCTACATGCATGCCTTGATTAACTCGTCTGCTTTTTCTTTTGGTGAGTTTTGTTTTCATTATTTGGGTATATTTGGTTACAAATTCAGTGATATAGATATTTTGTAGTAATTCTTTCTATTAATTAGTTTCTTAAGTTGTTTTCCACTCTGTGACTTTGATATTTTTAGGACTGACTTTGCCTAAACATGAGTGTTTCCATTTCTAAGCATTTCATTTGTTTGCGTATTAGTGTATAGTTACCGGCAAACGTGCATCAAGATCTTGCAGATTTATCCCCCATAAACTATACAAACAACGCAAACGGGCAAGCCAGCAGGAACACACCCAGGACCCCTCCGTAGTGATAAATCTCTCAGCCACGCCCTTGACACCGGATGAGACAGCCCTTCTATCTCGTGGGCTCTCATTCTGCCCTACACCCCACCCACCAAAACCACTGGAAACACAAGCCTCCATCAATGAATGCGGAAGACGCCTCCGCCTGAGGGAATTCTTCCACGACGAAGACTCAACAGAACCAGTTAACTCATGCCAAGAACTCAAGTTTAGGAAAAAGTGTACATGGACACCCCCAACCAACAGGGTCCCCGCCATTGAGGTTTTCATTGACTGCATCAGACCAGACACTTTGAGTAAACCTGTCCGTAATACCTATGATAACCTCCCCAATAACTAACACAAGGCCCTCAGAGAAATCCGTCAAAGAACTGACATTGTAATCAAGCAAGCTGATAAGGGTTCGGCTGTAGTAGTAATGGACAAAACTTGGTATATAAATGAGGCTAATTGACAACTTGACGACCGCAACTTCTATAAAAAGCCTCCAATCCAACCTCACTCCCAAACACATCAAAATAGTCTCTGATGCTATTAAAGTTGCTTATGATAAGGAAGACATCAACAAAAAAGATAAGGGATTTCTCAACGCCATCCAACTGCCGTACTGCACAATTCTATCTGCTCCCTCAAATTCATAAGGAAGGAAACCCAGGTTGCCCTATCATATCTGGCAACAACACCCCCATGGAAAACATATAAAGTTTGTTGACCATCACCTTAAACCCCTGGTTCGCAAATTGCCCTCTTACATTCAGGACACAAGCGATTTTCTACGGAAAATAGACATCATAAATCAAACTGGGCCCCTCCCACCTCACACACTCATCGCCTCTCTAGATGTCATATCTCTCTACGCCAACATACCACACGATGATCGCACATCTAAAGAACCCTCCACAGAAACACTCAAGAACTTCATCAAAGTCATACTCACATTAAACAATTTTGAGTTCAATAACAATCATTATCTTCAGACTCAAGGTATGGCCATGGGCACTGCCATGGCCCCCAATTATGCCAATTAGTTCATGGGTCAGCTTAAGGCCAAACTCCTCACTTATTCTCCACACAAACCCATTTGTTGGTGGAGATACATCAACAACATTTTCTTGCTTTGGTCAGGGAGTCGCTCCACCTTCGATGAGTTCCTTGAATACTGTAACTCCGCCCACCTAACCATCAAATTCACACACGAGCTTTCCAACTCACACTGGATTTTCCACACCAAGCCTACAGACACCCACCAGTATTTGTTATTCAATTCGTGCCACCCCCACCACACCAAAAAGAGTCTCCCTTTCAGCCTAGCCCAACGACTCTGACGCAATTGCTCTAATGATGAGGATTTCAAACAGCGTTTGGAAACTCTTCGTCTCCAACTTCGGAAACGCAACTACCCCTCCACTCTAATTAATCAAGCATTCGCCAGAGCACGCACAGTCAACCTTTCCAACGCTCTAAATCCCCGCCACACAAAGGATGCCAGTACCCGCATACCTCTATGTCTGCCATACAACCCCAATCTCCCCAATATTTCCAACATTCTTCTCCACAACTTCAACATACTTCAATCCACACCCAGACTGAAGTCTTGGTTTCCACATCCACCCATGATTGAGGGCGCTGTTCAAGCTGCTGCCTGCACACGTTAAATACTCCGAGATTTTCTGACTTTTTTGCCGAATTCTTGCCCTCAGACTCCGTGTTATTAATCACTGACGTTGAACTATGATTCTGTAAGTACCATACATCGATGATGCATGCCGAGAAATATGCTATTTCGTCTGAATACGGCAAAATACTGCTTTTTGCTGTCTCCCTGCTGGTGATAGTGCAATCTGCATATGTACATGTACATGTCTATGTACATGTAACGTTACATTGTTTGGCAGCCATTACTTACGTCGGCCTACCTGCACACACAGAACTACATGTACATGTAAATGCTTTTACCGGATCTCATCAAGCATTTAGTGCTGGAAACAATTCACCTCACTATCGTTTGTGTAGTTCTGATACTTCTTTGCTCACAACTGCAATAATGGAGAGGAATCTCCAGTATTCATCACAAGCTCTTTTGAGTATTCGCCATGACTGCTCTGAAATAAAACTACCATTGACTGTGCATAACAGGATCCGTGCAAATGGTCTTCACAAACGGCGGAGAGGACGGCGTGCTGGAACCCATATGAGGCGTAAGATTCAAGTACTGTGTAACTGCTATTTTTCTCATCAGAACTACCGGACTTGTGATAAAGCTCCTAGATCACAAGTTCTTGTCAAGTTGCAGCAGAGCATTTCGATTCGTCATCAATTACCGACTTTCTACTTATGCAACTCCAGATCCCTGAACAATAAACTGGATGAACTACATGCTATTATTTTGGATAACAATGTGGATGTTGCCGCCATCACAGAAACATGGTTTAAACCAGACTTACCTCCAGAGCTTGTTTCAATCTCTGGCTACACAATGTTTGCCAAGTCCCGGACTGGAAAACAAGGAGGAGGCATCGCACTATATGTCAATCAGCTGTATGCCTCTGAACAATTAAATATCAGCACGCCGAAGGGTCTTGAGGTATTATGGATAAAAATTCGCCCACATTCTCTTCCAAGATCTGTGTCCCATCTGGTAATCGCATTGGTGTATTACCCTCCAAACAGCCCTACTGCAAATCTACTACCCGACCATCTACATGACACACTCGACAATGTTCTTAGCAACCACCCACATGCAGGCATTGCAGTCATGGGAGACTTTAATCAACTTGATTTAAAGCCATTGCTCACCGACCCCAAGTTGAAGCAGATTGTTCAAGAACCAACTAGGGGAAACAGAACCCTGGACAAAATCATCACAAATCTATCAACTCACTACAAGCAACCCAAAATGTGTTCCCCGCTTGGAAGAAGTGACCATAATGCAATCTTATTGTCGCCCACTCAACAGCGCAAAAGTGAAAATACTACTAGAACACAAATCACAAGGCCACTACGTGATTCAGACATCCGCCAATTTGGGATGTGGATCTGCAATTATGACTGGTCACCTGTCTTAGAGGCTACTGAGCCTAACCAGCAATGCGAGGCCTTCTATGAAGTGTTGAACTGGGCTCTGGACTGCTTCCTTCCAACTCGCACCACCAAATTGCACTCACAGGACAGACCATGGATAACCCCTGCAATCAAATCATTGATTAGGAAGCGACAAAATGCCTTCCATCATAAACAAGACAGAACATGGAAACAACTTAGAAACAAAGTCATCCGAGAAATACGCCTTGCTAAAAGAAAACACTACATCACCAGGATACAGACTCATAAGGCATCTAACCCAGCTGGATGGTACAGAGGAATAAAAGCCATTACCCATGGTCATCAGGTGGGACCAACAATTAGTGTGCCAGACAAAGACATAACGAGCCCAGCCCAGGTAGCTAATTACATCAACAAGCTACTGGTGGCTGTCACTGATGATCTCCAGCCTGTTGACACTGCTCAACTACCAGCATATCTGCCATCACAGGTACCTCCTCCCAACGTTCAACCCTGGGAGGTGTTCCACGAACTGAAACGTGTTAAAGTTGGCAAATCAGGTGGACCGGATAATGTACCTGCTCGCATTATCAGGGAGTTCGCTTGTGAACTGAGCACGCCATTGGCCCACATATTCAATACATCTCTTAACTGTGGAGTGGTTCCTGACCTGTGGAAACGAGCCACTATTGTTCCAATTCCCAAAACATCACCAGCTGTGGCCGACAAGTTAAGGCCGATTGCTCTTACAGACCATTTTGCCAAAGTTCTTGAAGGGTTTGTTGCCAAATGGACCTTTGAGGATTTGGCACCTAACATAGATCAACACCAGTTTGGAAATCGCAAGGGATTTTGCACCACACACTATCTTGTTGACTTGCTACATCTTTGTTTCAACATGCAGAGAAACCTAAAACATCATCCACGCTTATCTTAACTGACTTCAGCAAGGCCTTCGATCACATTGACCACAACATCGCTATCACGAAACTACTTGCCTTAGGAGTTGAACCCACACTAGTCCAGTGGATTTGTAACTTTCTCAGTAACCGACAGCAGTGTGTGCGTTATCGAAGAATCAACTCTGATTGGACCAATGTGCATGCTGGTGTCCCGCAGGGAACACGCCTTGGACCAATCGTGTTTCTAGCAGTAGTCAATGATGCGCTCCAAAACAATCATGACTCCACACATTACTGGAAATATGTAGATGACCTGAGTATAGTTGAGAATCGGTCCTCACATGCACCATCAAGAATGCAAGAATCCCTTGAGTCCCTTGTTCTGTGGTCTGAAACAAACAACATGAAGCTCAATCCTGCGAAATGTTCATCAATGGAAATTAACTTCATGAGAGACCCCCCAATCCCACCAATCTTCACCATATATGGTCAACAGCTCCCGCAGTCGGATACAGTGAAACTCCTGGGTGTACACATACAGAAGAATCTCAAGTGGGATACAAATGTCGACTCAATATTACAACGAGCAAATGGACGGTTACACATGATCCGAGTTCTCAAAGGCCATGGTTTACCGGTAGAGGACCTTCTTACAATCTACAAGGGGTTTCTACGGCCGCTTCTAGAGTATGCTGTACCACTCTGGAACGGCGGAATAACCAAACAGCATGTACATCTTCTTGAACGTGTTCAGAAACGCTCACTCAAACTTATATTAGGTTCTGATTACACTCATTATCAACATGCCCTAGATACTCTTAGCATACCGACCTTGAGTAGCAGACGAACTGAGTTGTGTCTTAAATTTGCCACAGATCTGAAAGCAAATTCCAAGTTGAATAATATCATCCCCACTCGCCCCACAAATGGCAGATTTCTACGTAATTCCAGTATTCCTCAGTTGCAATATAGAACAAATAGATTCAAGAACAGTGCAGTACCCTACCTCATTGACTTAATTAATTCTAATTAATTCCAGTGTTTTTTTAATTTTATGATTGCTAGATTTGAAGTTCACCAGTTTTTATTCCTTGCTAGACCCCAATTCTTTTTAGGGAAATCCTGATGAATCGCAGGGAAATCGGGGTGATTGTGGTTGTCGTTATAGCTGTAATCGTTGTTGTTGTTGTCTTCGTTATATCTTCGTTGTCACTGTGGAAATTGTGGTTATTGTTTCCATTGTAGTCAATACTGTCCTTGTTGTATTCGTTGTTACTTTTGTCATCATTATTGTGATTATGGTTCTTGTCGTCATTATCGTTGTCTTAATCGTTATTCTCATCATTATATAGCCGTGATTGTGGTTAATTGTTGTTATTGTTCTCGTTATCTTTATCGTTATCTTTGTCAAATTTCTTAATTATTGCATACATATCTGTATATTTTTTATCACAACTGATACCATATGACATTTGTTTTTATCTGTAAAATGGAATTTTTAATTAATGAAGATTGGCATGTCAGAGATACTTTTGGGTTAAGACAGTTTTTGGACCTTTCAATGTAAAAGTACTTGTTTATTTTAAATTTAATTTAATTTATTTTATTTAATGTATTTGTATTAGCATTTTTATCTGTTGACTTGATCCAATTCAATCTTTGATTGCCACATCAAGTCTAATGAAAATAAACCATTTATCTATCTATCTATCTATCTATGATTACATATAACAGGCATGCAACTTTTCCTCGGATCAGCTGATTTCCTCTTTTTTCACTTCCAATGTGTGCCATTGAAAATAGAAAAACACTATACAAAGTCTTGAAAATTAGATTTGAACTTCCTCTTTTTTTGTGACTTCCCAGTTGCATGCCTGATATAAAAGGAGCCCAAGCCTGAAAGATTTGCTTGTGTCTTTGTCACTTAAAGCCACAGATACACCAACTGCCGGATTCTTCAAATGCACAGCAAAACGCTGTGTCATGTGAACACGCTATCAATACCACACAAATCTGCAGCAGTTCTACAGGGAGAATCTTTCCTATCAAAAGCCACCTGTCCTGTACCTCACAAAACATCATCTACTGCCTCACATGCACCAAATGCAACATGCAATATACATCGGCGAAACATGCACCACTCTAAAAACTCGCTTCAGGGGTCACAGGTCTGATGCTTCACTCAATAAGAAAGATCAAGCCACCACCAAACACTTCAATCTTTCCCAGACCACAACATTTCTCTCATGCAAATTTTCGCTATAGAACAAATCACCACCAACTCCACCCAACTTCGCAAACTCTCAGAAATACAATGGATGCACCAACTCAACATAGTAGAACCAGCTGGGATGAACATCAAACATCAATAACACACCCTATCCAACCTAGCTCCCGCTTGACACCAAGGGCTGTGAGCTCCTCCTTTGTCCATTTTCTCTGTAGCTTAATTGTCCACTGTCATCTTCCTTTTCACTCCCGTCACTGTCTTATCTCGTACTCTCCGCTTCCTACAGACTCCACTCTCAGTCACCTCTAATACCATCCTAGTATAGCTGAATAGCTGAATAAGGATTTCACCACTCAAGACTCAAGACTCAATAGTTAACACACACACACACACCCACACCCAACCTGGTAAGTCCCCACACCATTAGTTTACCCTTCCTTCCAATGCCATTGGAGCAAATTCATAAACCCTTTTCGACTTGATTCAATCACCACAGTTATCACCCTTGTTTAAGTTCTGTAATTGTTGTTTAAGTTCGTTTTGTTTAAGTTTTGTTATTGTTTTTTTTTTTTACTTGTATAGATTCCTGAAGAAGAACAGTTTTACTGTCTCGAAACGTTGATTAATCCACTCCAGCCAGCAATGCATTGGTTCTGTGTCAACCTCTCTTTTTTGTTACCGCATATATACAGTTTCGTTTAACATCAGTTTGATGGATAATAACCTGTCATGTCCTATTTTGAGTCAGGATGACTGAGTTGAATTGATTCTTGTTGATTTTTACTGCGAAGGATCCAGTACATGTATATCGATTTCGTTTGAACTAAGTTTAACTTGTATTTTTTTTTTTTTTTTTTATAACCTTTTGACTTGCTGCACAATAGAAGAGCGATATTTTATTTTTGTTCTTGCTGAGGTTTTGGATTGGAAGTCCAACATTTTAGTTACAACAAGTAGGAGAACAGGTGGCCATTTATCTGACTCAGAGCTACTGATTAGCCATGGTTAGTTCACTCAAGCAGCTTGAACTTTTATTTATACCAAGCCAGTTTAGCTTGTTCCATACTTTGCCCTAGGGGAGATAGAGCCTGGACACTGGAAGTTTCATCATGGAGCTATTTTATAGCTCCATGGTTTCATGTTCCCCTGCTGGGACTGTACTGTACTGTATATGGTATTAGCATGTTGACTCCAGGATTACTGAGACTTGCCATTGTTAATAGTTTGGTCTTTAACTTTATGATGACCAGATGTAGCTCATCAAGTATTCACAAGGAAAGCTGAGTTTCTTGAATAGGGTTCTATATATAGATAAGAGACTTTACTCTCATGCAACATGGATGGTTAGATAGTTTTGTGTACATGTATCATGTATCTTTTGATCTTATCTTCTTTTTCTTTTCTTCTTGACAATGTAGCCATAGCTGAGTAATGTTTACTGGTATTATATTCCTTTATAGTTTAGTCATTTCTAATAGTATTTTGTTTTCTTCTTTGAATTGTTTTTTGCTTTGTGTATTTTTCCTGGCAAAATTCTTAAAAGCATATCCTCTTGTACATGTATTTTTTTTTTGTGTTTAGATATTATGGGCACTGTCTGAAAGTACTCTAAGGCCATCCGCTATTGGCACTGTGTTGGTTTTTGTTGGGTTTATTTACTTTTGTTTCCAATTCGATTTTATTCCAATTCATTTTTTTTCTCCAAATTTATTAATTTCTGGTTTTCTTTTCCAAAAGGTTCCTTTTTTTGTTTCGGTCACATTTCAAGTGTTTGTTCCTCAGTAGTTGATCTGAAATTTCAGTTTGGATAATTAAGAAAGTCATTTCCTTGTGTTTTTGGTGAATGTAAAACTTGCAGTTAATCCTGGATTAAATTTTTTTGAGAAGTTACATCGCAATTCAGTCTGTTTCTTTCTTTTTTGTCCCAGTTTTCTATTAAATATTTCGCGACTCTATCAATTTGGACCAGGCCTTTACAAATATTATTAAGTGAGCCATTTTTCTAAGTTACACAACTGACTAATGAAAGAAACATTCATCCAAGAATGCCATAAAGCCGGAAATTTGCAACAAGTCCAAATGCAATTCCAACAACTGGACAATAAAACAGAATGATAAAATCTCCAATAAAACTGCATCAGTTAAGAGAGATATCAAGGCAACTTGCAAGAGTACCAGACAAAAGAATGATTCTGTGAAGGCCCCGAGGCATAGATGGAAGAGTAAGGCAGTAACCCTTGGCAGTAACCCTTGCCGCTAGGAGAAAAGAGGAAGAGCGCGGGGCACTATGGGTAGGACACCTGCGGACGCTATTTTTTTAAACTCTTACCTAGCTGGAAATACCTGCCGGTCTAGGGAATATGCATAAGTAGATTGTTCTAAAGGTAAGTGGAGTGAAGTAGACCCGGCATATAAATGAAATGCTCTAAGGTGGATTAAAAAATATTTTTAACAAAATTTAAAGGAAAGTACAAAAATTAAAAAAAAATTGAGTAAATTTGATCTACAATGTAACAATCAAATTTTGTGTTCATTTCAATTTTCAAATAAACATACAGAAATTTGAGATACGTTTTACAAATGTGAAGTACACATAATAGTATAATAAACTTATATTTTGCTGATTTCAGACCCCCCCCCAAAAAAAGACATAAATTTAGCCTTTTGAGTGAAACCTATCCTTTCCTACTACTTTTGGAAATGTTAGTTCTATGCCTAAAAACAATGGCATACCAGTACCTGGTAAGATTTCACAGGAATATTAGCAAGCTTTCCATGTTTGTTTATTTAATGTCTTCAAAAATCAAAGTTGGGTTAGAATGTTGGTCAGTTGTTTGCCAGCAGATGTGCCCAATTTCCTTCCTTCCTTCCTTCCTTCCTTACAAGTGCAGACTTCATGGCTGAAGATAATCGCAGATAATTTTTAGGAAAATGAGGGCAGCTTTTGATTTGACATGCAAAATTTCTGCCTACCCCTTTTCATATATTGGATGAAAAAAACAACAACGAGATTGCCTGTTACAGGTAGATTTTTTTGTTAAAGGCTTTTGCCCCCACTTTTTAAAGGCCTCAACCCCAAAAAGAGGCAAAATTCTTGATTTGTTTTCTCATGATGTAGCGTTTGTCATCTGTCCAAATGCCAAGTAGGAAGTGAAATGATTAAAAAATATTTTCAATCACTTTTCAATATCATTGCCCCGCTCTTTAAAGGGTAAAAAAAAGGCTTCAAGTAATTTTAAACTTTTGACGTATCCTGAGAGTTTCAAAGATTGTATGCTAAATGCATGGGCCCCCACAAGCCCACCCACGATACTTTTCTGTCATAAACCACGAAAAATCTGCATGTAAGACATGACAACCTTTCAATGGTTTTGTTCCACCATTTTACACTGTATTGCTTTCCATGTTAGTGCCGTTTCTACATTGCGTGCCATACTTGCTCAAAAAAAATGGACATTTAGCAAGCACCTACTATACTTTCTTCTCCTTATATATTTCATTTTAACGTTCCAATAATAGTGAATTGACAAAACCTGCATTGAATTCGTGTGTGTTCATGTACAGTTTGTATTGAAATGATTACATGACAGTGAGCACGAGTGCGTGACTCCTACTTTTACGTATAAACTGTTTTAGTAAATTTAAGAGTTTTACAGATTAAGGGCAGGCTTCAATAAAGACTTCGCGAACTGCTCGCGAATGTTCACGAATATCTGTCCGGCGCTAAGAGCAGAGCAGTTCGCGAACTTCGCGGTGCTACTCATCCATCCGTGGTCAAGTTAATGAGGTAGTCACGAAACCTGCGCCTTTGTTATGTTAATGTTCGTACTGAATAATTCACAGCACTTAGACATCTTATTATAATAAGGCGAAGTCAGCGAACATGCGTGCTCAAAATATATTGGGGTTTATTGGAGAGATTAATGTTCGCGAGCGCGAGCGGCGAAAGGTTTTGATAAGTGGCATGTGAAATAGCGATGTTTTTTCAATGCAGAAGTTAATCAAAAACATTAACGGATATTGGGACAATTTCCTAATATTTTTTAGGAAGGCTAGTGCGCAAGCACTAGCCTGTTGAAAATTTAGTTGAAGGAAACACGATTGCAGGGAAAAACTGAATGAATTAAAAACACGAATTAAATAATGATTAAGGACTCACACCGAATGCTGACCGCGACGTAGAAAAAAACGATTCTCTTCAGTTTGATATAATATTGTGATTAGTTTTTGACGATGATATAAATTATGCTGGAACTTAAAATCTCGTATTATGCTAATAAAACATGGTTGAAGAAATGAGCCGAAACAGGTAAGTCCATTCCGCTGGTTCAAAATATTGAGTGCAGGGAAGCCATGCAGTGCGGATCACTGGAACTTCCGTCCAGAAGCGATCCAACCAGACGGCACGCGGGTACGGTCTGAAAAAAAGGTGGAACCATTTTTGAAATTTTTTTTTGCCGGAAAAATGGATCACAAATAAGGTTAAAAAGTTGCTCTTTGTTTCTTAAAAAAAAAAAAATCAACAATAACCTTTATGTGGTGATAAGGTAACGCAATCGAAATGATTGATTTTATCAAATATATCTTTGACGAACAGCATAGAGTGACGTGACCAAAAAAAAAACACTCACTCATGAAATTTACGACTGAAGTAATTGTTTGGTGAAAGTAGGTGTTCAAAGGTACTTATCCATATTTAGTAACATTATTTATTGTGAAATCCCCCCCCCCCCCACAGTAGTGTGGTTGGGGTCTACGAGCGAATACTTACCTGTAGAGCGAATACTACATATGCATTGTTCCCTATGCCGGCAGGCAATTTGCTAAGAGTTTTACACAATAGCGCCCTCACGTGTCCTACCCACGACGTCCTGTGACATGCGCACTACGTTAGCGTCCTCTTTTTCTTGCGTAAGCACTCAAGGGATCGAGTATAGTGGGGAAGGAGGGAGG